>NC_082689.1:66965099-67335932 GCF_949987515.2 Delphinus delphis
AAAGAAAACACGATAGATAAAGATATTGAACTCTTGGTCGTTCTACCTGGGGATATTATCAAATCTACTACTGTTCATGGCAGGTACGATGGAGTGAAGGAAATACCAGGACTTCCCTTTCTTCTTCTGTAATTGAAACCCTCTGTTGTAGACTTCTTGATTTTTTTCTTTGGCAGATACTTTTTTCATCACTCAGTTTACTTATCTATTAAAAAAGTAAATGCTAAAAGGTATTAAAATTTTTATAACAATGCTTTAAATATCAAATCTATGAATTCCACAATCCCAGTGAAGTGACTCTTGGAATTTGGAACTATTTTATATTTTGTTAGTCATTTAAAAAAAATTTTTTTTTTAATAGCCTTTTCCAGAGGAACAGTCATCAGTTTTATTGATTTTCTAATTCAAACTTACAAAGCAAGCCAGGGACCCATAAGAAAACTCTTTCCCTTCCCTTCCAAATTATTCTTTCTCTTTTAAGCCGCTTCTCCAAATTTGACTTTGCAGAAGTTATTAACTACTCTTAAAAGGTAATACTCTTTTATTTATCAAAACAGATAAATCTGTAAAACTAGCAGGATTTTTCACATCATTGAATGATTTAATAAAGTTATTTAAAATGTGGATAAATTTAATAGAAACATAGAATTAAACATTAATCCAGCGAGAAGGGAATATGTGATTTAGGAGACTGATTTTTTTTTTTCCCCCCCCTGCCCGGTACGCGGGCCTCTCACTCTTGTGGCCTCTCCCGTTGCGGAGCACAGGCTCCGGACGTGCAGGCCCAGCGGCCATGGCTCAGGGGCCAGCCGCTCCGTGGCATGTGGGTTCTTCCCGGACCGGGGCACGAACCCGTGTCCCCTGCATCGGCAGGCGGACTCTCAACCACTGCGCCACCAGGGAAGCCCAGGAGACTGATATTTTTAATACCTGAATAAAAATTGGAAAAATGGAATAAAGCCAAGTGTAATTTTCCATTTCATTTTGAAGTGGAAAGTTACATAAGTTGTACACTGGGTCTTGTTCCACCTTTCACCTTCAACTACCCGTTTGTTATCCAGAGTCCTGATTTAGAAATTTAAGCTATTTTGACCTTAGTATTGCATGTGTATGTGTATGTATATATGTGTGTGTAGAACGAAAGAATAAGCAGGCAACATATTGAGTACTGCATTTTTGCAATGTGGTTTTACCTAGATGAAATTTATTCAAGATAACCTTAATCTTGAGATTTATTCTTAAGATTATGTACAACTTTATGAATTATTGAAAGTTCATGAAAATAAAAAAGTTCAGCATTAGCAAACAATACATAGTATTGTGTATTAAATTCTCATTAAATTTAAGTCAGTTGCACTTTGCCATTTATTTGGTATTGGAAGTAGTTTTGGAGATGACCCATTGAACCATATTTAGGAGGTTGAGAACCCTGTGACTGACCTTGGTGGGTGTCCACCTTAGATGCAAGTGGGTTTTGCCTCTTCTGAGGGAGGAAGGCATCTTGTAAGTTAGACACAGTGGCCATCGCATCATCTTCAATCCTTGAAATCACACCATTACCCTGGTTTTAAAGTAATAATGGTAATGGATGTGGCTGGGGTAATAAAGGCAATTCCTCTTATGTTCCCTGAATTCAAGGTAATTTTTTTTAAAAGTCAGTATTTTTTCCTTGTTCTTCACTGATGCTGACAGGTAACGATGGTTTCATTATCAATACTCCTCAAAATTTCATCTTGAATATACCAGTCATCTGTTTATATTGCCATCTTCTCTACTATCAGCCTTCTGGGTTCTTTTGTTTGTTTGTTTGTTTTTAAACCTCAGGGACTTCAGTATTAGAATCACGGGTTTCCCCTCTATCCTGTCACCCATCATAATTACTTTAAACTTTTCCACATGCTACCCTGAGCTAACTTTTCTTCTGTTTCCTTGACTCTGGGAAAATACATCCATAGTGTACATCCCCTGTCCACCTGGACCGTGGTATCTTACCACTTTGAAGCTGATCCAATACTGAGATCTTAGGTCCTCTCTTTGACACAACTTTTTTGAGTCTAGCTTATCCACTTTCTCTTTCTTAATTGGATTTGTTCTTCATCCTCCTTATGAAGTCTAATTGATGATTTCTCTTCCTGTTGCTGCATTTTTCTTCATATTTGACCTGGATTCTGCATCAGTCATTTCTACCACATTTGTACTTACAAGGACCCTAGATTTTCCCCATCCTTTTGACCTTCCAGCATGTTTGCCTTCCAGGTTCCTAAACTGGAGTAATTTTCCATCAGTCAGCTTTTTGTTTCTGGGCCACCAACTGTTGTTGAATTGCTTCAGTTTTCTTATCTATAAAAAATGTTTTATAACTGAATTGTTGTTGGGATTAAATGAAATACTTATCAGTGCCTGGCACATAGTGACTTCCACCATTCTCTTCTGAGAACTGTTTTCCTTAACCCTGGGCGCTCTCCTTTCATTCCCCACCCTCAGGTTAATCTGACTAAAACATCCCTCTGTTTGTGGCACTCGCTTTGATAAAAGACTGTAGGGATGGCAATTCAACAAAGTAAGGAAGTCCAAGCTAACAAGCCTGGACACTGGGCCACCTTCTTCTCTTTTCCTCTGGAGTTAAGCAGTCTTTCCCTTCACTACTCTCCTTTAAATAGCTTAAGCTTCAGCCGTATGACTCTTTGATTCTACAGATACTCTACTTTTTCCACCTCCACACTTTTTTTGGAAAGCCATTCCATCTTGAGTACCTTACCAGCCACATTTTATCCAGTTAATGTAGCTCAAGTGACAGTTTTGACTTAAAGGCTCCCTGATCTCCCCAGAATGAACTATTACCTCTGACTTCCAAACTCTTCTGACACTTTATACCATTGATAGGACAATCATACCTTGTCCTATGCTATAATTTATATGTGTATCTTATCTTCTTAAATAAACCATAAGATCCATGCAGGTATCATGACTTTTCTTCTTGGTGCTTAGCACAGTTACTTTTTTCTTTCTTTCTTTTTCTTTTTTTTTTTTACAGTTTCTTGCAATGTAGTATTTACCGTTTAGTAAATTCAGCATATTGTCTCCCTAAATCTTATATGTTGATGGAGGTAGCAACTTAAATGGTGTGTCTTGAAGAGGCATTTGGATGGGTCCCAGTAGCTTTCCCAGAATCTCTTAAATATATTTCCTCAGGTAGAGAGTAAGGCAAGAATGCCCCCAATTCTGATTGCTTTTTAAATTTTGTTTGAAAAATTTAAACAAAACTTAAAATTTTGATGCTGAAAAACTTTTCTGAGAGTAGAATTTGTTTTATATCAGTGTTTTTACTAGGGGATTTGATTTTGAGACTTTGTTCCTAATAGTTTATCACTCAGGAATGACTCAAGTTGTAGACACTATGACTAATTTTTTTTTAATATTAAATGTTTATAATCACAAGTGGTTGTGTGATTCGGAATATTTCAGGAGTGTGATTCTGGATATCTCAGGAGTGATTCCAGATATTTCAGAAGGCGGTTCAGGATATCTTAAGAGTGTGATTTGGGGTATCTTGAAGGTTGCAGCAAATGCTGCCCCGTTATTTAAAAAAACAAAAACAAAAACCAACGTTTAACAATAACAACAAAAACAAAAATGTACAAATAGAAAAATTTATTCTATTTCTGAAAAATGTTAGCTACCTATGTGAAGACCCATAGATAACTTAAATTTCTTCTGGGCTTTGTTACCATAAATGGAATAGGAAAATTTTCAACAAAATGATACAGGAATTTAGTGGGGGACTACAGAAGAATCATTTTAAATAAGTTTAAGGGCATAAGGTTTTCTTAGCTAAATCAGAGTTCCATATGTTACTGTGAAGGATCTCTAATTTAATTTTTTGAGACCATCTCTTCTTAATTTGTCTAAATATTCTTTGTATCTTATATTTATTTTGATAGTATTATATATATATCTCCTTTGGAGAATAATATCAATATGAGCCTGAAATAAATATTTAGAAACTTATCATATGCTTCATTTAACTGTTCAGAAAAGTTTTGCTTCTCAAAATGTATTCTTGGGAAAGATTTTTAAAAAGATCCCCTCTCTTCTTTTTTTTTTTTTTTTTTAAAATTTATTTATTTATTTTTGGCTGTGTTGGGTCTTCGTTTCTGTGCGAGGGCTTTCTCTAGTTGTGGCAAGTGAGGGCCACTCTTCATCGCCGTGCACGGGCCTCTCACTGTCACGGCCACTCTTGCTGCGGAGCACAGGCTCCAGACGCGCAGGCTCAGTAGTTGTGGCTCACGGGCCCAGTTGCTCCGCGGCATGTGGGATCTTCCCGGACCAGAGCTCGAACCCGTGTCCCCTGCATTGGCAGGCAGACTCTCAACCACTGCGCCACCAGGGAAGCCCTCCCCTCTCTTCTTATACAATTCATGCAGAGATATGCTCAGAATGTTTTCATTTTCAAGAATGTAACACACAGCATTATTTTCAGAAGAATGCACTTGTTTGTACATTGATTTTTCACCAAAGAGCTTGTTCGGATTAAGGAACACAATAAGATTGGAGGTGGTAATAGACTTTATGCCCAGGGGCAAACTAAAAACTTGTTATCCTGAATCAGGTTAGGAGCCTTCTGCAGGCTTACCAATCTTTTGGTACCAGAGCTTGGTGATATCGCCTCTTTAGTGACCAAAAGTCACCCGATGTCTGTTATCTTGCCTTTGTGATCCTTGACTTACATTGAAGATGGCTGAGTGGCAGCCTGAAAACTCTTGGGCATTTCTGTGTGTCCTGTTATTACGAATGATTGGATTGAAGGAAGAAGTACAGGTATATGTGTATATCTCTGTGTGTGTGTGTGTGTGTGTGTGTGTGTGTGTGTTTGTATCTGTGTGCTGGTCAAGTAAACAACTTTTTTCACCAGGCAAAGCAGCTCTGTGCCTTATTAAAAGTGAGCATTAAAGAATAGTACCGTTAGAGGCAAGCTGCCTAGGGGCTGTGCTCCTCAGAAAGTACCACACTATGCAATAGCATAAGTGGTAGTGTCTACCAGTACTTGGGAAAAGTTAATTTTTAATGAAAATGAGTTTATAGGCTAAACTGGCATAGACACTACAGAGAAAAAGGAAGTATGTAGGTATGTTTGTACATCACTGTAGGTCCTTACCTTATAGTCAGGTGTCATTCTCACTGAATAAGTATTTTTCCTTTTTCTTCTTTCTCTGGGGACACTTTAAAAGCAGTTTTCATTTGGGAATTTGATAAAAGATTGATATTAACCCTCTTTATTAGCCTATAGGGAGAGCATTCTATGGGTATATTAGCATCCTCTCTCTCCTGTTACTTACGATATTTTATGACCTGAATACCATAAATATGAATTTGCTTTGATATGAGCAAATCTTAGAATACCAGGAATAAAAACACAAAGAAAGCATAGAACTTGAAGTTAGAAATCTCAGGCTCTACGGTTTATTACATAACTTGCTATGTGATGTCAAGCAAGTCACCTCACATCTCTGGCCTTTAAGACCAGAGTTTTGAAGGGCACTGGGTGGGTCAGAGAACTAGCTCGGGAGAGTTTTACATGGACTACAGTGCCACCTATTGGAAAAAAGTAGACTATGAGAAACAACAAGAAATTACTGGATCAATGTGGGTCAATTTTAACTCACCCCTCTCCAAAAAAAAAAAAAAAACCAGTAATACAACGAACAGTATGGATCGCAGAAGAGTTTCAGAATTTCGTATCATTCTTATATTTATTGAAAAATGTCAAATGACAGATGTGTGATGAATACATCATATAATAGGGTAATAGATTTCAAAAACATACTGCTAAAAATCGGTTGCATGGCATAATCACATTGAACTCCATAAGGATGCTTTCAATTTTGGTTTAGATACTTTTTCAATTGTACCTGCTTAAAATAAAAGTTGGAATTTTAGCTGTTAAGTTATTTAAGTGTAACAGTCCTGCCTGAGTTTCTACCTAGTTGGAATCCTGTACTCCAGGCTTTGGCACTCCCCCACTGCCCTGAGCCAGGCAGCACGTAAGCCTCTGTTGGCTGATCGCTCTCCTGGTTTGAGAAACAGTGACAGAATACTAACAAATGCCCTCCAAGTCCTAGGAGGGCCACCCTCATCCCTTTCCTTCCCTGGCATCTACACCTTATAACAATGACCCTTCTAATTTTACTTTTAATTTTTTATGACTATAAATGCAATGGTTGGGCCTTACAGAAAGTAGGAAAAGACAGATAAGCCAGAAAAAATACTTAAAACACCATGTCATTATTAAGGAGAAAGATTACAGTTACTAACATTGTGGTATATAACCTTTTACTCACACAGACATATACATAGACATACACCACACACACTCACAATTGTATATCTACACATATACCTATATAGGAACCTTTTCCTCTTTTGCCAATATGACATCATACTGTACATGCTATCTTGTAACTTGCCTTTTTTTTCTGTTAATAATTTCTAACTTTCATGTCAGTAACATTTTATCTTATCCTTTGCCCATATTTGAGTTGTCCCAGTTGCAGTGAGATATATTTGTGGTATTTCTCTTTTTATAAGGGGTATGTATGTATGTTTAATAGGTATGTTCCTAAATCACAGTTTTTATAAAGGTAATTGTTTATAATTAGATTCAAATATGATATCCAAAATAAATGATCAAGGAGAGTTTAAAGTGGAGAATTTCAACTTTTTTTTTTGGCTTTGAGAAATATCTGTTTTTAGTATTTGATATGACCTTTTATCAATTGAATACTACCGTGATCTATTATTGTCTTCAAATTTAAATTGTGTGTTACTTTCTTCAAAATGTTTCCTATTGCATAATTCAGTAAGCACTCTCAACTTTGAGATTAGGTTTATTTGTTTTATCTCCCTGATCCACTTCATCTCATGCACACAAGCATAGTTAGCATTCCTGAACTCATTCCGAATTAGGTGGGTTAGCTTCATTCCTGAACTCATTACTAAAGGAGGTGGGTTAGCTTAAGATAAATAAACATCAGTAACAATGGAGAATGTTTTAAAAGTTCCTATACTGTTATTGGTAAGTTTAATTGGGTTGTTGGTATGCCTTTGTAAGGGACAGCTGGAACCAATTCAACTCAACTCAGTTTTGAGCATGTATCGAGAATGGGTAAAATACCTTATTAGATACTGGGGTAGATTTAAAGAATCATACTAAGGCAGAATCTTACTCATTCGGGTTCAACCCCTTATCAGATGCTTGAAATCCACCTAGTCATAAAAAAGACTTATCATCATCATCTTCGTTTTCCTATGACAGTCCCTGTTTGTACCTATTATCCCAGAGTAATTACTAATAGTGCCCCTCTTTCGATCTCAGGTGTCCAGATTGGATGATAAATTTCATTGCAACCCTATTGGTAAGTGACTTTGTTTAAGCACCTCTAGGGTTTGGAAATTCACCTACATAGTTGTTGGAGCTGATCTGAAAGCTCTTTGGCGAATCATGACTTTCATTTTTGATATCCAAGTGGATCTTAAAAACACAAAAATGGGAAGTCTTGTCTTATCTAGCAAGTAGTAAAACTAGGACAAGATTACCCTTAATATGTGTCATGAATGCAGGAAGGGTCACTGGAGGATTTTAGGGGGTAATTTTGTGATGCCATCAATCTATGAAGTAAAACTGCAGCAGATAGCAGATAGCCTGTTGCAAACCATCCACCCTCTCCTGATTCCTGATTCATGGCATCATGAGGCTAAAATGTGGCTGGATTAGGAGTCAGGACATTTTGATCCTGACTGCACCCTAATTCTATTTATGCTTCTCATAATCTGTTTATGTAACTTCTCTAACGACAGTTTTTTCATTCGTAAAGTGGGAGTAGCTTTTGTGGTGGTTGTGAGCTCAAATGAGATAATAGGTATGAAGTTAATGCAAGGGATCGTTTGTTTCTATAAGGAGTGGGAAATCTCATAGGGATTTCTTCCATTTCAAAGAAGAGTTTCTAAAGAGTTTTTTTTTTTTTTTAAATCGGCCCTCTAGGCAGTCATAAGAGAAAAAAATCTGTAAATAATGCAAAGCAGACTCTTAAATAATAAACCAAAATTGAAAGTAATGTGGTAGTATAGAGGAAGAAAAGACTGTTTCTTATTTGAATGAGGAAGTAATGAACAAATTCAGCCAATCCTTTTCAACTTTTAATTATCCGGCTCGGGCTTCAGGTAGACTGCTGGCATATGCTCCTACCTCAGCAAACAGGAGAACAAGCATCCTTCCTGTGGTGATCACGTGCTTAAAGCTTTTTGCCAACTGCTGTTAGGTGCATCAGCTTAGGATAATTATCCTCAAACCAAAATTGCTGTTTTTGGTAGAAGTAACTTGGCATTCAGGTGGATAATTCTAAACTACACTCAAGAGATGGTTTCGTGTTCTGTGGGAGCACTTTGTGACTAGTTAATATCCCAAAGCAGCCCCATTGCATGCAGGGCCTGCTTAAAAGTTAATGTCCTGCCTTTATAGTGTTACAGCTCCTTTATGGTAGAGCCAGTCGGTAATTCCCACCCTCAGAATCCGCTAGGTCAGGGTCATCTCTTCTGTGCTTTGGGTGCCAAATGCTGAGCTTTCAATTAAATGTTTCAAGCAGTTGAACTGGTCTGAGGCTGTTTTCGGATAAGGTCTTAGCCCAACTTAATGCTTATATCCCACTTCTGTGTAAAGATATACTGGCTTTAGACACAACAGTGCTACTAGTCAAGTTTGTTAATTAAAAAACAAAAAGCAAAACAGTTTTCTCACCTATGTGGGTTTTTTTTAAAGCATGTGAATCTCCTTTCAACAATTTCATCTTTTCATGCATCAGACACTGAACAGAAATCTCAAATGCATATTATCTGCTATGTGTTTGAACTCGTGGATGTTTAAGCAAAATTACCTAAGAGATAAATAATCATTGGTTCCTATAAATTCACATTCAATGACCCTGACCTACATTGTATTAGGTCCTGGGAAGAAAGTCTGCTAAGAGGTGGTCCTGCTAGAGAGGAGTTCACATCTAGGTATAAATGGAACCCAGATAACATCTTTAGGTCATTCTGCTCTTTGAGGTCTCTGAAAGATTGGCCTGAACCCCTGTTCCATAAATACCCTTTATAATATTATTGTCAATTCCCAAGGGTTTATGTTCTTGGCGCCACCTCTGGCTTGGACTTTATATCCTTTTTTTGGATTCTTATTTTCCAGTCTCCACTTTTTGAAATGTCCTTTCTCTCCTTGATTTAACCCCTCTCAAAGCTACCAGGACGATAGCGATGGTTTGCGGGTCACCGGGGAGAGGTTAGTAAGTATATCACATACCAAATAACTTAAATGAGCATTTTAGGCCTTCTATGGAGTCCTTTTAGCAACGCTGCCACTTGGTAGTGTCCCTGCAATCCTGGCCTCTTCCCATTGGCTGGCTCCTCTTCTGTCTCTTGTGTCATCTTACCCTTTTCTTCCCGCATTCGATTTAATCCTATCACCTCCTTATGAAATATATCTGGAACCTGACTAGTCTAAGCTATCAGCTTCTCTCACCTAAATTTTTGCAATAGCTTTGTAACCTCAGGCTACTGTGAATACAGCAATCAGAATATTATCCTTTAAAAATGTAAAATAGATCCCATCACTGCTCAGAACCCTTTTGTGGTTTTCTACCTCACTTCATAAAATCCCAAGTCTTCACCAGGCCTTCCAGATCTATAAGAAAATCACTCTAATATCATGTCTACTGTTTTTACCCCAGCAGGCTGGTTTCTGTTTTTCTTTAAACATGTGGAGCACACTGCTGCCTCAGGGCCTTTGCACTTGTCAACTATGCCTGGAACACTCTTTCCCCAGTATCCCATTCCATTCAGGTCTCTTTTCCAATGTCATTTTTTCAGTTAGGACATTTTCTAATCTCCTTCCTTATCTTACTTTCATCATGGCATTTATCATTATCTGGTATACTATATAATTTACTGTTTCTTTATCCTCTTCTCTCCAGATCACTGGTTTGAAAACTATAGTATGTGTCAGAATCAGCTGGAGTGCTTGTCAAAGCACGTATTCCCGTGCCTCAACCCCAGAGTCTCCGATTCAATGATCTGGACTGGGGCTTGAGAATTTGCAATTCTAACAAGTTCCCAGCAACACTGATGCTGCTGATTTGTGAATCACACTGGAGAATCAGTGCACTAGAGCTACTCTGTCCAATACAGTGGCCACTCACCACATGTGTGTTTAAACTATTTAAATTTAAGTGAAATGAAAAATTCAGTTTGTTAGTCCACTAGCTCAATGTATTTCAGATGCTCAGTAGCTACATGCAGTGAGTGGCCACAGTATTGGACAGGACAGATACAGAGCATTTCTATCATTGCAGAAAGTTCTGTTGGACAGCCCTGCTCTAGAACATAAACTACATGAAGATGGATTTCTTTTTGGTTCCCCCACTTCCCCCTGCCCAGAATTATATTCTCATATTTATATAGCTGGTCCACTTGGGCTTACTTTAGTGTAAGGAATAAGGTAGATACATAGCTTTTTTTAACATCAGATTTTTCCCAATACCAGTTACTGAACGTTCAGTTCTTTCCCCAGAAATTTGAAATATCATTATCATAGGCAGTATTAAGTCCCCATCTGTATTTTTGTCTGTTAGAGAACTTTCTGGTCTTTTGCATTTATCTGCCTGGGAATAGGAATATTTTCCAGACAAAATTGGCTTCTGGAATTATTGAATAAAAAGTTGAACCTGTAATTATAGAATGAGAGAATAAGGTTATAAAGAAGATCTGTAACTTTTACTTGCCTTTCCAAGAGTCGTTTATTAGAAGACATTTAGGCAGTGAGTTCAAAGGTTCTAGTCAGCATGCAACGTTTTGGCTACAAAAAAAGTATAGTATACTATATATACTATAGTGTGCAAAGATTGTAGATGACCATATTGACTAAAGGAATAGGCCATAATTATAATATTCTTGGCCCATTATCCATCACCTTTATTAAATTAGAAAATTTATATATCACAGATAGAAATACAGTAATTCATTAAGGCATATCAGAAGGTTTAAATAAGGGTGTCAAATTGTTATTATCTTTAAAAATTTTTTAAGTATCTTTTTCCTTAAAGGTTTATATGTTTGTACATAAAGGGATGAAAAAATTGTAGCACAAAAATAGGGATTAACAAAACAAAACTTTAAACTAATCACTATTTTTGTCTTGTTAACTTTTAGTGTATATTTCCGGCAGAGACTCTAAAGAACTGTACATTTAAGAAAGTAAAAGATGTTTGAAGTGTAAAGTTTAGACTTTTTCCATGAATTAGTTGGCACATTTATATATAGAGAGAAAGAGAAATATAATCTGAACGTAGCACCATTTACTCGTAGACCACAGTGGACAGCTCTCCATTTAGTTGGCAGTGAAAATTCTCTCCTCTTCCAGCTTAACTGTATTTGTAATTATATTGTATTTTTCTAGGCATTACCTAATCCTTCTTAAGTTTATTTACTATCAGGGAAAGAAGTACCATTTTCCAAATCTAGAATCGGTACGGGGAATCAAATTGCTATCATAGAGTACTATGTTACGAAAAAATGAACTTCAACAATACCATTATGCTAGTTTTTCTCTCAATGAAATTAAATATGTACTATCCAAAGCCAAAATTTGGGAAATTATAGAAAATTTATGTATGAACATACTAGATAGCTCAAGAGAAGGACATAAAACTCCTAAATATTACTGTGCAAGCATTTAATAAAGATATGGGAAATGTATTTTGGGTATTGAAACATATTCCAGAGAACATTTTTTTTACTGAGGGACTTAGTCTTTTATTTATTTATTTTTCTTGGTATACGTATAATGGGTACAACTTGTATGTGGGAGAGAGAAGGGAGGTGAGTGTACTATTATGAAATATACCTCTTTTTCCCAAATCAACTGGAATGGCTTAAGAATGGGCAACGACCGTAGAAGGTGAGGGTGAGGTAGGGTCTGAATCCAGGGGATGGTTTGAAAATCTATATAAAGTGTTTGACCTCAAGACCACACAGTGCCAGACAACTAATCCTTCCCCAGCAGGACACTGCCTGTCTGAATGTTGAACCAGAGAGGCTATCTACCTGGGAGTTCCACTTAGGAGACTGCGAATGAGGTGCATATGAAAACAGATTACTAAATTAAAAATAGCATGCTGAACAGTGAGATTTTTAGCCTCATTTCCCTGTCAACTTTCTAAAAAACTGGTAGCTGGGTTCATATATCTACTCAAGAAATTGGAGAATTATTTTTTATTGATAGTTATACCTCCCATTGGAAAAAAAAAATAGCTGGCCGCCTGATTACCCTCAAATGAAGCCCATCAACCTATATACCTCAGTTCATGAAAATAGGACTTTTACACAGTGTTTTAGTGCCTCCGTCTTAAATACAATCTAATAGCTTAGGATCTCCAGATGTTTGAGGAAAGCACATAATACAAAAGATTTTTTGGCGTGCTTTCCTTAAAGGCTGACAGTTAAGAAAGAATTGGAGCAGAAACTAACACCCCATTGTAAAGCAATTATACTACAATAAAGATGTTAAAAAAAAAAAAAGAAAAGAAAAAGAATTGGAGACCACACTGTTCTGTTGATGCTGTGAATGGAAACAAAAGTCTGTGTCAACAGTTGGAGTCTGTGGAAAGGGAAGCAAAAAATTAAGAAGTGTCTCTGAATCTCAGGTTGGATTAACAATTCCCTATAGAGATAGGTTATGTATTACCATTAGTGTTTAACACTTAATCACTATTGAAAATTATCTCATACATTTACTTGGTTATTTTTTCATTGTCTAGCACAAGAGTCCATAAACTTTTTCTGTCAAGACCCAGATAGTAAAAATATTAGGTTTTGTGGGCCGTAAAGTTTCAGTCACATCTACTCAAATCTGCCGTTGTAACACAAAAGTAGCCCTAGATATTATGTAAACAAATGAGCACAGCTGTGTGCCAGTAAACCTTTATTTACAAAAAACAGGCTGTGGGCCCACTTTGACCTGCAGACTGTGGTTTGCTGACATTTGGTCTAGTCCATCTAGCAGAGTATTAGATCTATGAGAGAAGGTATGCCATAACAGTTGTACCGTGTCTCCAGTGCCTAGAAAATATTAAATGCTGTTTGAATGAATTAAGAAATCTGTATGACACTCTTCTTTAGGATTTGTGGGCTTCCTCGTGTAGATTCTTTCTATGCTTTCTAAAGCCCAAAGGGTGAGAATACTTTATGCTTATGAGAACCAGTTTATAAGCTAAAGATTGCTCATATTCCAAATGACATTGTAAAGAAGCATCGGATAAGGAAGGGCTTTTCCTTCTACTGAAATCTATGATATGAAGACAAGTTGGCAGATAAAATATACAGAATTTTTAAACCAACACAAGGATCCAAGCTCTCTTGAATACTATTCAGAAGTTTTAAACTATTATAATTTTGTCTGCTTAAATATCTTGTAGTTAGATTTTTAAGCTGCTTTCACAAATAGTATTTTGCAGCCTTGTTTTATCTACTGAGGACAAGAGGCCCTAGGAAAAATGCTTGAAACAATAAATGTAACAGTTAATGAAATTGTTCTATGATCAGCATTACTCTTGTTTTACAGTAAACCTATGATGGACTTGTTGATATTCCTCTGTGCACAGTATCACTTAAATCCATCAAGTCACACAATTGATCTGCTGTCAGCTGAAAAGAACCCCATTAAATTTAAGCCAAACACACCAATAGGAATGTTGGAGGTAGAAAAAGTAATTTTAAAGCCAAAAATTTTGGATAAGAAAAAACCTATACCTATAATACCAGAGGTAAGATTTTCACTGTAAATTTTGGTGTCTTACAGCTAAAATACTAAGTTGATTTTTTTAGTCATTATCTGCAGCTCATTGCAAATGAAATAAAATTGCCTTTCCTGGTCAAATTCGATGTAAATGTGGCTATTGTGTTTTCCTGGGCCACTTTGTTTACAATTCACTTAGTTGTTTATCCTTGGATTAACTAGAATTTGGGGAATACTTCAGATTTTAGATGCTCTAAAGTGACCTATATGATAGTATCAGAATCTGACAATTATGACTATATTTTAAGGTACTCTTTTAAAAAGTTTATATTAAAAAAAGGTTTTATACTCTTTTAATACAAATTCCTTTAAGAATTTATTAAAATAATTTTTTGGCTTCTCTGTACTTGGTAAGCCGTAGTTGTAATTTATTTAAATTATTGTTAATTTGAGCTACATGATGGCTCAGTTTTCTGTGATGTATGAATTTTAAGCAAAAATTTTTAACCACAGTGATTCTAATATCATCAGTTCTCCTTTATTTATAAAATTGTTCTTTTTCTGTAAGCAACAGGGGTAGAAGTTTATGGGTTTCTAGAAATATTCTTTCATTAGGAATGATATTAACCATTTTTAACTTCACAAAATATATGAAGGTTTACATATTAAATTAGTTCATTTACATATGACTTGAGTAATACATTCTCATATTTTCTTCAAAAAAATTAACTTTTTTGGACAATACTAAAACATTTGCTTTCTATAAAATATGAATATTAAATATTCACCAGGATATTGGGCTATTTTCTAGCAAGATATACATGCTACTTATCTAAATGGAAATAGTATTATTTATGCTATAACATGGGACTATATATGGTATTTTAGTTTTATGAATACATGTTAAACTTTGAAGATCTGCAATCTGTAGGTTTCACTTAAGATGGTCACGTTTCTAAATTCCATTTACATATAGAATTTAATTCAGTTACATTAAAATGTGGAGATGCTTAAAATCTTCTCAATAATTTTGAATTAGCAGTATTAAATATTTAAATGAGGACTATTATAATATTCTTTACTAATATATTAAAATTAACCAAAGTAGTAATAATAATAGTGACAACAACAATAGGTAGTCACAATAGTTAATGTTTACTTATTGATAATTTACCATGTGCCAGACACTGTGTTAAGCTCTTTATAATGGATTAACTCGTTTATCTTACCTCAAATAAGAGAAGTTCAAAAATGTTAATGTCTTAATTAAAATATTCCTGTTTTTTTCATTGAGACAACTGACCATTAGAAAGATAAATATTTCTCAACTAAAAAAAATAGAATAAAACATATATAATTCTATTATTATGTATGTTTGCTAATTTTGTTTTTTTGGTTGTTTTTTTTGGGGGGGGGGTTCGTGGGCCTCTCACTGTTTTGGCCTCTCCCGTTGCGGAGCACAGGCTCCGGACGCGCAGGCTCAGCGGCCATGGCTCACGGGCCCAGCCGCTCCGCGGCATGTGGGATCTTCCCGGACCGGGGCACGAACCCGTGTCCTCTCCATCGGCAGGCGGACTCTCAACCACTGCGCCACCAGGGAAGCCCTGTTTACTAATTATAAAGTAAATATTATATGGAATAAAGCAAAAACATCTGTAGGACTAGATATGAGGCTTTTATGTTTCTTTTTGGATTTAAATCTACTTAATACTTTACAAGAGTTATGAATTTAATCTATATTACTTAATAAGCAAACTATTTCTAAGAATCTGGTTTGGATTTAGGAAGTAACATTAATCAAAAAGAAAATTTTACAACAAAGTAGAAAAACACTGTTTATCATACCACTATATAATTGTAGATTATCTCATTGTTCTAGATGTCATTGTAGAAAGTTTGTTTCAGTAAATCATGGTATAACTCTGGCTTTAATCTGTGTTTCAGAAAACTGTGAGAGTAGTGATCAATTTTAAGAAAACGCAGAAGACGATAGTGAGAGTTAGCCCACATGCACCACTTGAAGAACTTGCCCCTGTTATATGCAGCAAATGTGAGTTTGATCCATTACATACACTATTATTGAAGGACTATCAGTCTCAGGAGTCCCTCGACTTGACAAAATCTCTTAATGAGCTGGGACTAAGAGAATTATATGCCATGGATGTCAGCAGAGGTAAGTAGACTTTTCATGTTATTCATTTGGTGCATATATGTGCATGTTTTGTGTTTATGTGTAAGTGTTCTCAAGTTCATAATGGCACGTTAATGGATCCGGTAGTAAAGTCAATACATGTCACTGGGAATAAGAAGAGAAACCTAAATGTAGTAAAATTTAACTTGAGTTCAGTTATTCAAATTGGAATAAAAACACGTCTTTCTTAGCTGTCATCCACATCTTACACCTTTCCACCTACCTATGAATATTTGGGCTGTAATTTAACTTAATTCTTTGTGGTTTTAAGATTTAAACAGAAAATTAAAGTTTACATGTAAAGTCGTTGTTCTAAAGGAGTGTGAATTACAATAGACTCACCATGGATTTGTCTGAGTCTTAATTATCTTTCAAATTTGGGAGTTTCTTGACAATTTTTTTTCTAAGTTCAGCACCCAAAATCAACTGGCTTATAAAATGAATCAGTCTACTTACAAAAATCTTCTAAATAGGAATAGCTTAGAGTGTAAATCTATAGAAATAATGTGTTAAAATTTGGAGATTTTAGATAATGTTGGTTTCTATGATGTCTGATAGGTAAATGAAAGTTTATTCAACACAAATCTGTTTTATTAGGAGAAATAAAAGTTTAGTGAAGAATGATTACTTACATCCGCTGTGTATAGAGAACTTCAAACTTTATCCTGAGATTGTGGCTTTAAATAATCCATAAATGACTATTTCAACTCAGTGATGTTTTATACTTGAACAAACATTATCTTTTCAGCCAATTTACCCTCTTTTACCCCCTCCTTCTGTAGCCACTTCTGTTACTGCCTTCAGTAAGTCATCTTTCCAAGGTAAGACACATGAATCAGTAGCAACAGATTATAATATAAAATCTCTATTTCTATTGGGTAAATTGAAAACAAGATTATAATATGAAATCTCTATTTCTATTGGGTAAATTGAAAACAAGCTGCTAATTTTACCTGTTTTCTTATCATTACTAATATGTACATTCTGTAAAAGATTTTAATTTAGAACGTCTTTGGGTTTTATTTCCTGAAAAATAGTTTAAAGCCCCCTACCTTGATTTCTGAATTTAATTTCAGTAATTACATTTCAATAATTGTTTGAAAATTAATATCATCTTAAGAATAACAACATACTCTTGACTCTCAGACAGAAAGTGATGTTGCTACGATCTTTATTGTGTACATATACTGATAACTTGGTGGTTCCATGGAAGAGTTTCAGATTATTTCTTTTGAAACAGTTATTCAGAATTATAAGGGTATATTCATCATAGGAAATGTTTGCAACCGTTAAATTGTTTGTGAATATTTTGTAATAACATGGAAAGTGCTTATGCTAAAATCAGCTTTTAAAGCTTTTTAAATGTTTAATACAGTATGTTTTAAAAAAAGCTTTTACATGAAATTTCTGAAAAGAAATACAAAAAAAAATTAAGAGTTGATACCTTTAGGTGGTAGGGCTATGGGTGAATTTTTTTCATCCTCCTTTCCTTTATTTTTTTTAAAGTTTATTAAAAAAAATTTTGGATTTACAAGGTTGTGTTAGTTTCAGGTATACAACAAAGTGAATCAGTTATACATATATCCACTCTTTTTTAGATTCTTTTCCCATATAGGTCATTACAGAGTATTGAGTAGAGTTCCCTGTGCTATACAGTAGGTCTATTTTATATATATCCTTCTTTTCTTTATATTATAGAATTTTTTAATGGAAATGTATTACTTTCATAGAGGAAAGCTTTATTAAAAATTAGCCATTAATAATAAAGTCTGGAAATCTGTTTCCCCATTAAAATGGATAGGCTCAGATAATTGATTACTATAATAATTACCCCCTACTAAAAAAAACAATAAAGTGTACACATTATACATTATTGGATTATTGGAATCTTCTTTCTTTACCACTTCCAATTTTTTTTATAACACAATGAGCCTCGCAATTCCAAGAATTAAGCCCACATCAGTAATAGTGTGATTATTTTTAGCGGCTGTCATGAAGACTAGCCTAATCAAAGGAGTTGAAAATTCTTATGTTTGTAAAGTATATACCGGCTAATAATCAGAAGATAGGCATGTTAATTCTGACACTACATTAGCTTTCAAGCTCATTGGCAAACTGATAGGGCAAATGCTTTATTTGTGTGGATCTCAACTTCCACTTCTATAATAATCTAGAGGTAGGAAAAAGTGTCCTCTGGTTCTTCCAGCAACAGCATTCTGTTACTTGTACTTGGCTTTTGCTTCTAACTTTGCCAGTCTCTACATACATAACCGAAAGCAAATTCCATAATCTTGTTGGTCTCAGTTTGAAGGTGTTGAATGCATTGATTTCTAATATCCCTCCAGCTAAAAGAAAGTATGTGGTTTATGCAGAGTATTAAATGTTGTGAACATAATCTTAAGAGACTGTAACAGGAAAATGTAAAAAAAGCTCCTTTTACAGTGTCAAAATCTACAGGGTCAATCCAAATGTTGTAAATGCTCCTGCCTCCTTATTTTGTCCGATATTATCAGAAGGCTTAGAACTTTGTGTGCAATTATTTACAGCCTCTCTTTGGGAAATAGGAAACTACAGTATTTGAGTTGCTTTTCTAAGTAAGCTCAACTCCTTGTCTTAGTGTTTAACTCTGACTTGTAGTGATCCCTGAAAGTGAGCTTTAGGTGAAGACTTAGGAGTTAACCAGAGTAGAGGATGCCCAGATGCCTGGAAATTGCTTTACCAAAAATAACTACATGAGTACTCTGGTTATAGTTATTGTACTGCACCACCATGTGAACTTTCTGTTTACTGTTCCAACTAAATTTAATTGTATATCTACATTCAGTTAGTGGAGGAGTCTATCTTAAAATGAAATAGTAGCATTTCTTAAAAAAAAAAAAGTCAGAGGTAGTACACATCATCTTTAAATGGATACTGGATTCAGTTCTACTATTTAATGTCTGTTTTTCTTGGTGCAAGTTATTCAGACTTTCTAGTCACCATCACTAAGGCCTCAGATGTGTAATGAGATAGTACCATCTACTTCCAATTCTTTACATTCCCTAACTTATAAAAAGAAATCAGAATAACTTGTGACACCTACCTCATAGGATTGTTCTAAAGAGTGAGTTAGGCTTGTGAAAAAATCTTTAACCACAAAGTGCTGTCCACATGTCTATTACTATTAATTGTTAGCATTGTCCGCATTGTATAGCATGCATAGTGCTTATTTAATATTTGAAGCGTAAGATTTATGAAGTTTTAATCTGTGAAATATAGTTCTCCTTTAGTGTCTTATTGAGGAAAATTGCATTAATGTATTTATTGGTGTTAACTATGTTTGCTTCCATGGAGTAACTCCTACTTTGTCATAATTTATTTAATTTTTTAAACATTTCCTTTAAATAAAAAGACTATACATTTACTCCTAAGAAAGGGCTATGTATTTGAGACTTTACATTGAGCTGTAAGTTCTGCTACAGATATATCCCACAAGTGTCAATATATAGTACTTTGTCTCCAGTGTCACTGAAATTATACTGTGGTTTACCATAAAACCCATATGTGTTTCATAGGAGAAATCTTTTCAAAATTTATAAATCCCTACTCCTGTGTGTCTCTCTCTCTTTAAAATTTGCAACTTATCTGTTGAAGAAACCAGGTCATTTGTCTTATGGTGTTTCCCACATTCAGAATTTTGCTGATTGCATCCTGTGGTGCCACTTAACATGTTTCTTTATCCTCTGCTTCCTGTAAATTGATTGTTAAATTTAGAGACTTGATCAGATTTGGGTGAGATATTTTTGGTAAGAATATTTCATGGATGGTATTGTGTATTTCCATTAACAGACCTGTAATAACAAGTTATCTTTTTTTGATGTTAGCCATCAATAATCTTTGCTTATGTCTTTTTTTTTAACTGTAGTTGATTTACAATGTTGTGTTAATATCTGCTGTACAGCAAAGTGATTCAGTTATACATATACATACATTCTTTTTTATATTCTTTTCCATTATGGTTTATCACAAGATATTAAATATAGTTCCCTGTGCTATACAGTAGGACCTTGTTGTTTATCCATTTTATATATAATAGTTTGCATCTACTGACTCCAAACTCCCAGTCCATCCCTCCCCCTCCCCACCCCCATCTTAGCAACCACAAGTCTGTTCTCTATGTCTGTGAGGCTGCTTCTGTTTCATAGGTGGATTCATTTGTGTCATATTTTAGATTCCACATATAAGTGATATCATATGGTATTTGTCTCTCTCTTCCTCACTTACTTCACTTAGTATTATAATCTCTAGGTCCATCCATGTTGCTGCAAATGGCATTGTTCCATTCTTTTTACGGTCGAGTAGTATTCCATTGTATATATGTACCACATCTTCTTTATCCGTTCATCTGTTGATGGACATTTAAGATGTTTGCATCTTTTGGATATTGTGAATAGTGCTGCTGAGAACATCAGTGCCAATGTCTTGGTTAATTAGGAGTTAGAAAATAAATATAATCTGTTACAAATATTCCTTTAATTATCAGTTGAGATATTTCTAAAAAAGAAGATTTCCCTGTGTCAGCTATTTGTCTACCTAGATAGAGTTCATTCAGAAAAGAGAGGATAAAAGTGTGATTCTTTCCCTTAATCAATTTTTAAAACAATGGACAGTGAGAATCAGGGTTATTTTTAGTATCATTATGAATTCATGAAATTAAACATATGTGCTATGCTTTAATTTATTGAGATATTCTTATGATGCCCAAATTGTCCTGACTTTGGCCAGGAGAAACCATATCACGTTGGCTCCTGAGATGGTCCCTTTTAGTGGGAAATGGTATTTAGAGACACTCTGGGCAAGGGTGACTCAGCACTACTGGGTTTGTCATTGTTTTTGGCCCTTTCAGTTGACATTAGGAAACACTTTTTAGAAAATGAAATATTACCTATACAACTTTGAGGTTTGACGTTTGCCATTCTGCTTAAATTGTGGTTTAATTTCGGCACTACTGACATTTTGGGCCAGATAATTCTTTGTTCCGGGGGGCTGTCTTGTGCATTGTAGTTTGTTTAGCAGTATCACTAGCCTGTACCCAGTATATGCCAGTAGCACGTTCTCTTCACCCTTCCCCCAGTTGTGACAACCGAAATTGTCCCTAGGTTTTGTTAAACGTCTTTGGCGGGATGTGCGTGTGTGTGCGCGCAAAATCACCACCAGTTCAGAACCACTGTATTAAAGAAATAAAGTTTTTAAAACATTTAACAGAGTGCTGAGTAATTATAATGAATCATGTTTTGGAGAATTAAATATTTCAGAATAGTTTAGCTCTGAGACAAAATATATAACTCAAAATCAACAAAGGGACAAACTGTATGATAGCAACTTCATATCTCATTTAATTCGAAGTGTCCTTTTTACTTCTGAAATGTTGGTAGTTATGGATAAAACACAGACTCTTGAGTCGCTTCAGTTTCCTCTGCTGTGGAACAGGAACAATAATACTAAATTTGCTTGTTGCTTTGAGAATTAATTAAAATATGAGGTGCTGAGCAGAGTGCGTGGTTCATAGTAGAGCATAATTAGTAGCTTTTATCATTAGATAAAGTTATCAAGGGAAAGTAATTGAGGGATAGTTCACCTCAGAGGTGAACATATAACCCCTCAAGCAAAAGTAAGGTGCTTTTCTTCTATTTTAGAGACCTGCCAAATATCACAAAACCTAGACCTTATGAAGGATAAAGAAAATAAAGGGTTTTTCAGCCTTTTTCAACGCAGTAAGAAAAAGCGGGAGCAAGTACGTATTTTCTTATGTAGCATTTTGTAAGATTCTTCTACTCTGTTTTTAAGTGCACGTGCTTTTCGTCTTGGAATTACCTGTAGATTTTGCTTTTTCATTCTTTATTAGACCGCCAGTGCCCCTGCAACTCCTCTAGTAAGTAAGCATCGTTCAGCTTTTACAAGGAGCAATACCATGACCAAACAGTATATTTCAAACACCCTGCCGTCGGATGCACCCAAGAAGAGGCGTGCTCCACTGCCTCCAATGCCAGGATCTCAGAGAGCCCCGCAGGACCTTGCTCACATCCAGGAGAGGCCAGCTTCTTGTGTGGTGAAATCCACAAGTCTGCATGAAACAGAGGAGGTACGTAAATTTGTTTTGTTTTTCATTTTTAGTTTTTTTTAGTAAATTTGTTTTGTAAATTTTTTTTTTAGTAAATTTGTTTTGTAAAATTTTTAGTAAATTTGTTTTGTTTTTTATTTTTAGTTTTTTATTTTTCCTCTTAACTAACTTGTCCTTTCCCACATAGGCTGCTAACAATAACAGTTACTAATCTGTAATAAGATGAATAACTAGTTACTGATAACATTGGTACTGTGAAGAGATTCTATATGTAGAGTTCTGCAATGCAGTAAAGAATAAATATGTCAGTTTTAAGTAGCTTTTATATACAAGCAAATAAATCATCCATAAACCTTAAAGCCGTGGTTTATTAAGGCCCAACTGGAGGTTCTTGCATGATGCATGTATTAGGAATGGAAATACTTTTTTTTTTCTTTTTTTTTTTTGTCTGTACGCGGGCCTCTCACTGTTGTGGCCTCTCCCGCTGCGGAGCACAGGCTCCGGACGCGCAGGCTCAGCGGCCATGGCTCACGGGCCCAGCCGCTCCGCGGAATGTGGGATCTTCCCGGACCGGGGCACGAACCTGTGTCCCCTGCATCGGCAGGCGGACTCTCAACCACTGCGCCACCAGGGAAGCCTGAAATACATATTTTTGAACACTTTTTTTTTTTTAAACAGCAACAGATTTTTATGTTGCATTCGTGGGTTTCTAACTAGATATAGTCAGGTCTTGACCAGACTCTGAGATTCTCAGGGGAGAAATCCTTGTGTCTGCCTGATACATAAATACTCTATAATAAAAAAGAGTCTTTATATAGCATATATTGTAGTTACTATCATATACTTTTATGTTCAAGGCACTGTTCTAGGTGTACCTTTTTCTTAAACATCTCACTATTGCTCTCTTTAATCCCAAATTTTCCTGCAGCATGCTGTTTTGTAGAAATCCATTTGCGAACAAGTTTTCATGCCTATGAAGTCTGTACATTCCTTGCTTTATTCAGGTGAATTACAAGCGAAGTTTTAAGTAAATGTGATTGAACATAAGACCATACATTTTGTTGCTTGTAATCAAATGATTTAAGTAACTGTGAGAGCAAATTTTATTTTGAGGTATTTGAGAAACCGAGAAGTTTTCTTGTATCTAGTTGAAGGGTTTTATTTCCCCCTTGGAAGCTTAGTAAATTCAATGCTCAAGTAAATGAACACTTCTCAACCAACTAATAAACATTTCTCTACTTCCTTAACCTTAGAAAAATTTTAACTATAGTTTTTAATTGTAATTGATAAGCTCTCATATGTGTCTTTAGAAAGCAGCAACTGGATTAGATAGAAATGAGCATAAAAAATGTTGGAACTCGGTAGTTATTTGGAAAATCGTCTATTAAACTGTCTTCTTATTTCTGTAAGGGTCTCTTGTCTAATGGTTGTGGTATAAAATCTCACCTTGCCCATCAGGAGGATAGTTATTTTTTCAAATGATAGAATCATTTACTACAGAATTTTTCAGGGTAACTGCTTGGTAGTTGGATTCAGCCTTAAAAAGCATGTGGGAGTGCCGTAGTCAGGCAAGAGGAATCCCGTGGAAAGATGCGGTGAATGTCAGGGCTGTGGCAAGTCTGGGCATGCGCAAGAAACAGAGCTTGAGTGAGGAGAGAGGCAGGGACCAAGTCAGGGTCCCAGAGACCTCATTTTGTGGCCATAACTAGTTTGCATTTCTTCATAGTGAATCATTTAAAAGGTAGCACTTTCAGGATTGTTTTATATTTTTAATTACCATAAAACTGTACTGTAAGAGTATAACTTATCATACTCATGAGTGGTTACCAAAGTCTGTCTTCTTCTTTATATAGAAATACATCTTAGCCTCTGCTCACAAACCTTTATTCCAGATGACTTCATCCAATCTATTCCAGTAAATGTCCTTTATGTTGGGAGCCTGAAGAGGTCTACGTTGTCTTTCTAACAGTCAGCTTCTTAAAATTCTAGGCCATGCTACTGGTGACCTCGACAAAAGCCATTTCTTTTGATTCCCACTCTCTGCTCTATGACCAGTTGATGCCCCCGTGTTAAGGACTGATTTTTTTTTTTTTTAGTATGTTGCCTTTGGCAAACTAGACATCTTTATATAATTTTCTAGTTATTTTTTCCTTTGATCTGGACATGTGGATAGTTCTTTGATGTATTATTTAGTAGGACCCTGGAATTATTTGTTTTTCCCTAGTGCAGCTGAAGAACCACTTTTTAAAATTTATTCATTACAAAAATTCTTAACAAGCTGTGGTTCTGTTTGTGATTGTGTGTTTGTGGGTATGTGTACATGTACATGTGTATGCTCATACGAATTCTTCCCTTCCCGGGCATCCCAGCACTTATTTTCTTAAGTTCTTTGCCATATTTGATGGAATAGATCACCCGTCGGTCTTGATTTTTCTTTCTTCCTTTTTTTTTTTTTTTTTTTTTTTTTGGTGCAGGGGGGGCCTGTGCCATGTGGCATATGGGATCTTAGTTCCCTGACCAGGGATCGAACCTACAGTAGAAGCATGGAGTCTTAACCAGTGGACCACCAGGGAAGTCCTTTCTCTCTTCCTTGGTCCTAATTCTCTTCTTATATCTCAGCTCTCTTCTATTTTTTTTTTGGCCACCACTTCCTTTACCCATTTTCTGAATTTGGAGGTACCTGAATCCACGGTATTAGCCTCTATTTACTCTTTCAGAGAAAACATCTATTCTTTGTTGAGTTTCTTGTTGTAGTGTTTTGAATAGTGTCCCCCCCAAAGATACATCCAAGTCAAGGATCTAGAGATGAGATAATCCTGGACTTAAGTTGGGCTCAAATCCAATGACTGGTGTTGGTATAAGAGGGGAGACATGGGCACAAAGACACAAAGGGGTAGGCCATGTGATGACAGAGACGGAGACTGCAGTAGTGCTGCCACAAGCCAAAGAATGCCAGGAGCCACCAGAAGCTGGAGGAGGCAAGGAAGGATTCTCCCCCAGTGCCTTCTGAGGGCTATGGCCCTGCTGACACCTTGATTTCAGGCTACTAGCTTCCAGAACTATGGTAGAATAAACTTCTGTTGTTTGAAGTTGCCCAATCATGGCGATTTGTTACAGCAGCCCTATGAAATGAATACGTCAGCTTTGTATTCCAGCCCCAATATTGTTCCACTTGCAGTTTGAACTCACGGTTGCTTATTGACTCATCACTACCTGGAAATCCACGTATTTAAAATCAACCTCACTCTCAGATTGAAAAGCTCAAGATCATCTTTGATGTTCTTTATTTTTCTTTTCACATCCAATTAGTGACCAACCCTTCATTCAGCCTCCCTTCACAATATCTCCTTGTCCCTTTCTTCCATTCCCTCTGCTAAAAACATGCCTCAGGGAAATCCAGGACCAGGAGGGTAAGGAGAAGGTCAGGACTTAACTTGTCTTGCCCCTTCTTGTCGTCAGAAAACAAAGAATGTGGCAAGCTGCCACATTTATATTTCATAATTGTCACTTCCCAGTTCAGAAACTTTGCATAGCTGGCTGTTATTTTCTAGGCATTCAAGGTCCTCTACCAGCATAACAATTTGGTGGGTATGGAGAGCTGTGCTTTCCTCCCTCCCTCCCTCCTTTCCTTCTTTCCTTCCTTTCTTTCTTCCTTCCTTCCTTCCTTCCTTCCTTCCCCCCTTCCTTCCCCCCTTCCTTCCCCTCTCCCTCCCTCTCTCCCTCCCTCCTCCCCTCGCTCTCTCCCTCCCTCCTCCCCTCCCTTTCTCTCTTTCTTTCTAGCTGTATTGACATATAATTGACAAATAAAATTGTAAGCTATTTAAAGTACACATTGTGGTAATTTGAAATACATTGTGAAAAAATTCCCACTATCTATTTAATTAACATATCCATCACTTCACATATTATCTTTTTTTTTTTGTTAAGAATATTAAAGTTCTACTCTCTTAGCGAATTTCAATTATATAATACAATGTTGTCAACTATAGTCACTATGTTTTACATTAGATCCTCAGACCTTATTCATCTTATAGCTGAAAGTTTGTCCTCTTTTACCAATTGCTATTTCCCCTACCGCCTAGCCCCAGGCCACCTTTTCTACTCTCTGTTTCTATGAGTTTGATTTTTTTAGATTCCACATATAAGTGATACCATGCAGTATTTGCCATTCTTTGTCTGGCTTATTTCATTTAGTGTAATGCCTTCAAGTTCCATCCATGTTGTCACAAAGGGCAGGATTTCCTTCTTTCTCATGGATGTAATATTCCTCTGTGTGTGAGTGTGTGCACACGTGTGTATCACATATATTTATTTTTTAACATATCACATCTTCTTTGTCCATTCATCCATACATGGACACTTTGGTTGTTTCTATATCTTCGCTATTGTGAATAATGGTTCAGTAAACATGGGAGTGCAGGTATCTTTTCAGTATCCTATTTTTATTTCCTTTGGATACATACCCAGAAGTGCAATTCCTGGATCATGTGGTAGCTCTATTTTTAATTATTTGATGGACCTCCATACTGTTTTCCATAGTGGCTGCACAAATTTACATCCCCACCAAGAGTGCACAGGGATCCCCTTTTCTCCACATTCTGCCAGCACGAAGCTCTTATATTCTTTTTTTTTTTCGTAGCTCTTATATTCTTGATGACAGCCATTCTAACAGGTATGAGGTGGTATCTTAATGTAATTTTGATTTGTGCTTCCCTGATGATTACTGATGTTAAACACCATTTCATGTACCTATTGACCATTTGTAAATCTTCTTTGGAAAAATATTTATTCAGTTCCTCTGCCCATTTTTTAATTGCATTTTTTTTTTTTTTGGCTATTGAGTTGTGTGAGTTCTTTATATATTTTGGATATTAGCGCCTTATCAGATGGAGTGATCGTACTTTCTCTGAATTTGTCTCTCTTGTGCCTTTTTATTTTGTTTTAATTTATGTGTATGTGCAGATAGTATATTCATATGATATATATTTCTAAAGATAAAAAGGAAAATACAGTGAAAATTCTCCTTTCCTACCCTGCCGCTAGCAAATTCTTATGCCCAGAGGCAACCACTAACAGTTTCTTGTATATTCTTCCAGACATAATCTATATATACTCCAGCCAATATTCAACCTACATATGATTTTTTTCTCAGATGGTCACATGTTACATGCATTATGTTATACCTCACTTTTTGATACTGAATGATATATTTTTGATATCCTTATCAGGACATAAAGGGCTTCCCTTTTTAAAAGCTGCATAATAAATATTCCATTGATGGATATAACATGTTATGGGGTGGGTACCCCATCCTCTAAACATAAACATTAAGGTTATTTTATTGTTTAAAGCTTATAGCATGGTTAAATTTCCCCCCTTTTTTTTCTTCCAAACCAGAGGGTGGGAATTGTGTTTCACAGAGAAATTCTGTAACATAGTAGGTGTTCAAGAGAATTGATAAGTAAACTTTTAACCACAGCTTTCACACAGTCAGGTATAGTATTGATATATACAATGAGAATGTCTGTCCAATAAAATTTTAGTATTTCATGTGTAGATCTGGTAAATTTTCAGAAGTACTTGGATAACTTAAAAATTGCTTACATTTACTTTTATAGTAATTGGCCCAAGTAATTCTTGGCAATATTCTTCTTAAGCTTTTACAAAAAAGCCAGAATTTTGGCAAGGTTGTATTGAAAGCTTAAGGACTAATAACTAAAAGGTAGTGTGCATTACATAAGGCATATAAATAAAATTGAGCCCCGAATTGAAATTTTTTATAGTGTTAGATGAAAATATTCAGGAAACTCAGCAAAACATAAGTTTATAGATGAATTTTACTTATTTTACTGTTTGCTTCTTTTAAATTTAAAATCAAAGAGTCGTTATCACTATAGACATTTTATATCTATTTTAACAATTTCATTTTGAATTTGAAATTTTAAAAAGGCACTATTTTTACTGATTAAAAGTAATGCCAAGCTGGGAAAAAAATTACTGGAAAAAACCACGGCAAAATCATTTCCAAGTCCATGAAGAATTTTGGATATATCTTTATCCTGTAATTTTTATTGTTTAGGTGGTAAGATAAACCACAAGGGTGCGCTGTTTAACAGAACTACCGCATTTTGATTTTTCCAATTTTTTTTTTCCCCCCAAAGAGTCCTTTGAATAAAGCAGAAAGAAAATATTGGAAATAGTTACATTATATTAGAAATAGCAAATGCTTATCTCTTGTGGGTGAAGTGCCTGAAAACAGAGCTAGAGAGATAAATAATAGTAATGCATAACAAAGTGATTTATAATTAGCACAGTTTTATTCATTTTGAGCTTTTATCTTAATTTTCTTTTAAGTAATCATTGATATTATATTTGCCTTAGGCTTACAGATAAGTCAGTCTATCTGTAGCTTGGAAAAAATATTATCAACCACATCTATTTTATGCTTTTTGGCTGTCTGTATTTAATAATTTGCCTCTTTCCTCTAAGGCATTTCTCAATACTGGCAAATTAAGGTATTCGGATAGTGATTTTGGAGCATCAACTGAAAATATTCACACAAAAGGCTGTTGATTTTCTGAGCTAATTTTGGCAACCGATTGTGCAGTTTCCAAAGAGGATTCAGTGATGATCCCAGTTAGTAAGATAATTTATCTTAACCTTTTTGGGGAACATTTCTGCATCTAAACTTCTATCCACCTAAAGAATATATTTTAAAGACTACATAGCTTACTGTCATTGCTACAGTGTCCTTTGCATGTCCCTGAATCTCCGTGTACGCTTTTCACATGGTTTCAGGTCTCGTGTCATTTTCTTTGTAAAGGTGAAATACATTGTCTTCTATGGAAATGTTCATTTGGAAGAGAAAACCCTCCAATTAGAAAATTTCTGGCAGTTTTTCCTGGTACTCTTTAAGCACTTTGTGAACATGATTCTGCCTGAAGATGTGAAATGCCATTTGCACAACAACATATGTAAGAGCTGGCTCATGCTGTCATTTACATGGACTAGATCACATGTATTACTGCATAAAATGCATATAGTTATTAACATAAGGTTGTCATTTACTTCATACATGACAGAAGTCAGAAATGCAGTGGCATTGACTTAAATTAAAAGTGACTTAGAATTCTGGGATTGAAACTAAGTTCAGAAATGCAGTTTCCGTCCCGTGTCTGCTGACCAAGTATCTGTGAAGAGCACATTAAATGAAATCAGTGGCCAAAGGATGTCCTAGTATTATTGACAAATTAACCTTTTATGCCTATTTTACATTTGAAGAAGAGGAAGAAGAGTTGGACAGAAGCTGTAGGTAATCTTGACCCATTGAATTCACAGAACCTTTTGGAGAATTCTTCATTTTTTCATATTTGGTATGGCTTTGCTGCTTGGTTATCTGAGTACACAACAGTGAATTGTTTTTCCCGGGCTACTAGCATGGCACCTCGTTTTCTTTAGGATATTGGCTTTCGGCTGGGAACACAATAAGGAATGCTCTTGATTGGGCATTTCACTTGCTCTCATTTTGTATTCTGCTGCAAACACTCAAATGTTGAGAAATTGAAATTCTTTGCCATATACTCTTATGCAAGTGAAATTTAATACTTAGAGTGTTAGTTTTTTAACAGCTGATTTGTTTCTTTAAAAATATTTGACATTTTTCATCTTTTACCCAATTTCATCTTTTAATGTTTATCATGCTTTACAAGCAGATAAAATGATAGATTGTTATATGATTTTGAAATGTGCAAGTCTATTTGGTCTTAGCTTCACTTAATGAGTTTAATCTAGTCATTTTATGCAGTCATTAAGGTTGTTGTAATAGAGCATTTATAATTTTTAAGAAATATACCCCTTTTTAGTTTTTTTCTCCAGGTTATCTCATAACATTTGGTTTTTTTTTTTTTTTTACCTCCACTCTCCACTTATATTATATAGAAAGTGGACCACACACATAATTCTCCAATTGCCTAGGAACAGTGGTTGTCATGGCATTTTCAGCTTGATATACGGGATACAGCTGTCTGTACTTCCAAAAATATGACTTGTTTCATTCAGTAGAGAAATGCACCAGCGCAGTATAATATTTAATATTCTTCCTCTTTTAAGGCTTCCCCAGATATAAGACATACTTTGTATTGTAGTTTTCATCAGATTTTCAGAGGGTCATAATCACACAAGAGCAGAAGTAATGACTAATGCTTATATATCACTTACTAATATTTCAGACACGGCTCAACCACGTTGCTCATTTAATGCTCACGAAAATCCTCTGAACAATTACTGTTTAGGTTTCTGCCAGCTTTACCTCTGACCTAAACGTAAAGAGCTATGCTCATTATAAAGTTGCTAAATTTTAAAGAACAGTACTATTCAAAGAACAATAGGTCATTTGTGGAATTTGTGTGGATTTATCTTCCTTATCTAGCTTTCCTCTCTGAAATACGTATACTGAGTTAATAAAATATCATTGAAAATAATCAGTGTTAGGGTTTTCCTTTACAAGTTCTCATAGTATGAATTTTACTTAGCCTTTCTACCACTGTGACATTTGGGACCTCATGGTTTCAAAGACATGCCTTTCTCTGGTAACCAGCATGTTAACAGAGGTCAGGGTGGAAAGAAGCTGGCCCCTTTCCTGGAGCCACAGTGATAAAATGGTGAGGTCACTTGGATAATGCCTGCCATACAGCCTTCACTCTCTTTCTGGGATGAACTGAGTTGGCCCCAGCTTGTTCCCTTGATTTCTCCTTTACTCTCATTGAGGCCCTAAATCAGTTACCTATAGATGTTGAGTATCCTCCTGCCCTGCTCCTAGACACCCCTCTGTTTGATCACTATGACCGCAGAGAACCATGGTTACGCGGGCTTCCCATTGCGGTGCCTTGTCTTTGTTGCGGAGCATGGGCTCTAGGCACGCAGGCTTCAGTAGTTGTGGCGCACGGGCTTTAGAGAGCAGGCTCAATAGTTGTGGTGCACAGGCCTAGTTGCTCTGCGGCATGTGGGATCTTCCCGGACCAGGGCTTGAACCCATGTCCCCTGCATTGGCAGGCAGATTCTTAACCACTGCACCACCAGGGAAACCCACCACCATCCTCTTTTTTTTTTTTTTAAAGATGATGTTGGGGGTAGGAGTTTATTAATTAATTTATTTATTTTTGCTGTGTTGGGTGTTCGTTTCTGTGTGAGGGCTTTCTCTAGTTGTGGCAAGCAGGGGCCACTCTTCATCGCGGTGCGCGGGCCTCTCACTATCGCAGCCTCTCTTGTTGCGGAGCACAGGATCCAGACACGCAGGCTCAGTAGTTGTGGCTCACGGGCCTAGTTGCTCTGTGGCATGTGGGATCCTCTCAGACCAGGGCTCGAACCCGTGTCCCCTGCATTAGCAGGCAGATTCTCAACCACTGTGCCACCAGGGAAGCCCCACCATCCTCTTTTTAACTTGATCCTGATCTCTGCTTTTTCCTGGTTCATTTTGTCTTTTTTCATTCAAGATATACTACTCAGGCCCTCATCTTTGGGCATTTAAAAAACGTTATAAGGGATTGCCACTAATAAGACTTGGTTACACGGTTTCTCAAAGTATTGGAGGGTTGATGAAATGAAAGCAGATTGCCTCAGGGAGAGAATGTAAAACGCTTGCAAAGATAGGTGTAACAAAGGTTGTAAAATTCGTGTTTTGGTTTTATTCTGATATGCGTGGAGAAGGGCTGGAAAGAATTATATTGTGGCAGAAGAAACCCTAGTCTGGTTTGAGAGAGAGTCTTGGATCTGTAATACGCCTGTTCTTCTTTGCTTTTGGTCATCTTTTGTCTTCTTCATCTTCTACCTTGAAGAACAAGCCATTGAACTTCTTTATGGTTTGGGTTTCTCCTCTGTAGAATAACGTTTTGTAATTAAATTTCCAGAACTCTTTTCAACTCTGGTATTATAAAATCTTTTTTTTTTTAATAAAAGTTGTTGTTGTCATTTAAAATTGGCCTTTAACAGGTGAAAGTGCTCTGCTGCAGGGACCTTTGGTTTGATCAGTGTTAACAGACAGTGGTATCTAGTCTTGGTATTACTCCTCTAAAGATTTTTGAACCCTAAAGAACAATAGCAAAATGAAACATTGACTAACTGAGATCTTTCTTCCTGAACTCCTAACTGTAACACCAAAGTCAGTACAGGTGTTTTGGGCATCACTTAGAAGATGTTGAAGACAGAAAATGTGAGGAAGATACGCTCAGGTTAATGAATTTGTTAACCAGAGAACACAGATGTTATCATTGACTAATCGTGAGTTTAAAACTAGATGATTTTGAGAGAAACCTAGAGGCAAGTGCAGCCACTCAGAATCCTCTGAAGAGATTTAATTTTTTGTTAGTAACTCAAAAAGTCACAAGTGAAGAGTGGTGGTGGTTATTTAGATACCTGTAAGTGAATCCAGCTCTAATCTCATTGCTTCCTCTCGTAGAATTTATTTCAGCAGATTGATAAACACCCTGAAAATTGGCAGAACAGTTGCCTGCTTACATAGTGTGGATTTAAGAGCTCCAGGCTCTGATACTGCTGCCCTATTTCTTCTTTCTCTAATTACAATCATCTGGTACCTGGAATGTAACCCCTACTTCTTACACCCCTTCACTGATGACTTTTTAAAATCTAAGTTGACCTAAGCAAGACTTTCAGTGCTATAAATGAAGGATATTAAAACAGGTTTATAGACAGAATAAGAAAATAGAATATGTAAGTCCTAGATCTTTAGGAGTCTGGAGGAAGTGCTGTCCAAGGGGCAAAATGGTGTAGAACAAGGAGATTCAAGGCAGCAAAATAAACTTGCTCTGGACCCACCAAAAGATAACATGTTGCGTGAAAAAAACATTAAAAAGAAAGAAAGAAACTGGCATGTATGCTTTCATCCAATACAAGTCACAACACATGCATTTGTGTGTGTGTGTGTGTGTATACAGGTATAAGGTAAAAGACTGGACACCAAAACTTCTATGAGGTGACCTGTATTAGCTGAGATTTACAGTAATTTTTCTTTTCTTTCTTTCCTCATCATTGTATGCACTGTTTGCATCTCATAGGAGATTGTGCTAATTTTATGATCAAATTAATAATAAAACTGATTTCACTGTAGTAAGAAAAACTTACCTTCAGAGCTTTGCCTATTTTGAAATTCAGTAGAATATCTTATACTTCTATATTACATTCACTATGGTATAATAATTATATGTTTTGACGTTTAAGAAAATTGATTTGTTGTTTAAGTTATAAAATTATTTTAGAATTCTTCTATCAAGAGTGAAGAGTTAAAGCTTGACCTTCAGTTATGTGAAAAAGTTCAGTCATTAGGATACTAATGACTAATTCATAGTAAATTAGGAAACCCTAATGTCAATTATAAGGTATTTTATAATATTTTATAGCATTTATTGAGAATGTCTGCATTGGAGAAAGATAATGGGAGTCTGTCCCTTAAAAAGAAAAGAATGTTATATGAGTTTTAAGACAATTTTATGAAATTGCTTAAGCTCTCTTTAATCCAACTCCTCCTCACACGGGAAATCGTATTATAAACAAACTAGAATCCAAAAGCTTCTAATAGAAACATTTAACAGGACTTCCCTGGTGGTGCAGTGGTTAAGAATCTGCCGGCCAATGCAGGGGACATGGGTTTGATCCCTAGTCCGGGAAGATCCCACATGCCGCAGAGCAGCTAAGCCTGTGGGCCAAACCTACTGAATCTGTGCTCTAGAGCCTGGGAGCCACAACTACTGAGCCCGAGTGCCACAACTACTGAAGCCTGCGCTCCTACAGCCCACGCTCCACAACAAGAGAAGCCACCGCAATAAGCCCACGCACCACAACAAAGAATAGCCCCTGCTTACCACTAGAGAAAGCCTGCCTGCAGCAACAAAGACCCAACGCAGCCAAAACAAAAAAAGAAACATTTAACGATGTCATTGATTGAAGTTGGGCCACTGTATTTCCATCCTTTGATTCAATCTTCTTTTTATTATTTTCCTATTTGTATTCTTCACTCTTAATCAGAATATATTGATTTCAGTGACCCACATCTTATAATTCAACTGTGATTAATAAGTGATCTAATGACAAGTACAGAGCTAGTACTAAGTAAATCTATTGAATACCATTCAATTCTATGTTCTTCAGCTAAATTTAGTTCCATTTTGAACCAGTGAATTCTGATCTGGATGTGAATTATGAAGGATTAACTATCTGGCATGGCTTTCAACTTGACCTTGCCATTTTCATTAGTGAATTCTGTTTCTCTGTGCAGTATTTTTCTTTTCACAGACTGTAAAATTCAGTGATGTACATTCCTGTTAGAGGTGCAGTTTTTGCTGAAGGTAGGCAGACTTAGTGACTCTAACTAAAGTAAATAATTGAATAGCTCTAATTATTAACCAAAGTGCTTTTCCCATAGTAAGAAGAAACCTGTCTGTTTTCTTGCGTTGTAAATCCTTTGGACTTAAATATAATTTGATATCAACTCCTTTTAAAAATTTTCAGTCATAATTTGACCAAAGGAAATGTACCTTGGCTAGGTGGTAAAAGCTAAAGACAGTTCTAAGCATTTCTTTCGTTTTAATTGTTCACATTAAATGTATGAAATATTTCAGATTTATATACTATAATTCACTTCCCTGTACCCCTCACTAAGAATTAACAAACTGGTGTTAAATATTTAGCTTTTATTAAACTCCTTTAAGGTATGGTGAAGCTGCCTGAGGTGACTTAAAGGTGGAGTTTTACACACAGTGGATTTAGCTTGTGCAGTGGTCTAAGCACAAGTTCCTAAGTTGTTTAAGGTTGATTATAACTGAGACTCACCCTAACAGGACTCCCACCACTGCCATCACTAATGAAAGTACAGTCTTAGAATAAGTACCTCTTTTTTTTTTTTTTTGCGGTACGCGGGCCTCTCACTGTTGTGGCCTCTCCCGTTGCGGAGCACAGGCTCCGGACGCGCAGGCTCAGCGGCCATGGCTCACAGGCCCAGCCGCTCTGCGGCACGTGGGATCTTCCCGGACCGGGGCACAAACCTGTGTCCCCTGCATCGACAAGTGGACTCTCAACCACTGCGCCACCAGGGAAGCCCTAAGTACCTCCTTTTATCCACACTTTTTACTCTAACCTCTACACTACTACTATCATTTGCTTATTTTTTTACACTTTCACATACTTGAAAATAGACAAATTTCATGTAATAACATTAGCTACTACTTATGGAGCATGTACTGTATACTAGGTGCAGCACTAAGTGCCTGACACAGGTCATTTCACGTGAGCACCCAGCCCCCAGGAAGCAGGTACTGTTTTCCCAGTTTGTGGAGAAGGAGGCAGAAGGTTGCAGGGACAGTAAATGCCACGTTCCCCGTTCAAGCCCTGGCATCGACTCCAAAGCTCATGTGTTTGGTAACCATTACACTGGCTGCCTTCCAACTTGCAAACCCTCTGTAAGCTTCTCGCCAATTAGACAAAGTCACACTCAAAATCCTGGGTAGCTCAATCCTGAGAAATGCAAGAGTAGAGCTATTGGGAGCCTATTAAGGAGCATATTCCTGAAGTGCACAGAACAAAACGGGGCTTCAGAATGCGTGGTGGCCTTCCTTGCCCTTCTTTCTTTCAACATTTTATATGGGAGCTCATGACGTGTTTACTTAAATAACTGCAGTAGTTTAGTACGTCTACTTCTTAGCAAGCTTGTGTGCTGGATCCGTATATTCTACACATATCCCACGGTACACGCCAGTTTTCTTGGCTACAATCTATTTAGGAACACCTAGATCTTCTACCTCAAATGCCCCTTCTTTCTTGCAGGCTTTTACCCAAGAGAAGGATGTTTTCCGTAGACATAGGATCCTGGGGTTCTTCCATTTTAGTCTTATTAGCAATGTTTTAGTTAACACAAAATAACTCCCAAGTTTGATTTTCTTTTGGCTGCTGCTTAGCTGATTGAAATTCTTTTCTAAGTTGTTAAATTTACATTTTTGTCACCAAGCTAGTAAGCTCTTACCATTGATTATAGCATTGAATCTAGTGATGCAGGTAACATAAGTTGACCTGGTCACATGCAGTGACAATCATGTTCTCTTCAAAGGTCTTCGTTCTCAGTCCCTATGATCCAGTTGCTGGTCTGGAAACATAAGTCCATTTGCTTTCATGACATGCCCGTACAATAGAGGAAGGGGGTAAATCTTACGGAATAAGGTTATAAAGCATGTGCTCCCCCGAGACGTTCATGGCTTTGCCCATCTAACGTGCATTCCCTCAACTGTCTTCACAAATGCTATTAGAACTGTTTTAGCATTTGTAACACTGAAATATGTGTATTTGGACAAATTTTAAATTCTTTATCCATAGAAATATAAATATCCTGTACAAAAAAAAAAGTTAGCTTATTTTAAGACCTCTAGGGTGATAAATGAAATATATGAGTTTAATTTTATTCTGTCTTTGAGTTATTAGGTCCATATAAATTTGTGAGCCTCTGTATATACATTCCTCCCTTTTTTTTTATCTCTGTGCTATTTGCTTTACTATATTATAACCAGAATTTAAGAGCTCTAACTCCTAAACAGATACTACTGTCTGAGAAATTCATGTTGTGACTGCTTTTATCAGGTAACAGACCAATAACTGACAGTGGCTGGGAACCTGACCTAAAGGGGAACACGGGTTGTTATCAGACTACATGAAAGCAATCGGTCCAAACATAAGAAACACGTTTTCAGCGTGGAATTAGAAGGAAAATCAAATGCTGCCATGACTTCATGCATTCACCAATTACTTATTGTTCACCTACTGATGAAACTAGGTCTGTGATAGGAATGAGGCATGCTTGAATAGGGCTTGACAGAAGTAAACTCATCAAGAAATAAAATGACGTGTTCTACTGCTTTTGATGTTTTAGATCAATATTTTAAAAAATGAAGTGTCATATTGTTTTAGGAGAATGTTTGGCCGTCTCCCTAACAATCCCTAAATTTCTTACTTTTATAAGACAGCAAGTGAAGGTTTCCGAACACAGAGACATATCATCAATAAGAAGATTTTAATTTAAACTTTATGTCCTATTCAAAACGATATTTAAATATTGCTGATCTATCACTACGTTTCTTTCTCAGCTCTTTGTCACCGAGGGCCCTTCTCCTAATTATTTCAGAGGTCCAAGCAGCAGTTGAGGGCCCACCCACGGGGTTGGGGGGGGTGACCCTCTGATTTAATCAAAATTGGCTTCAGTGACTCTGAATCAAAATCTGGGTTTGGGTGGCAGGCTTTGACTCTTTTCATGCTGGATTATGGAGACGTCTGAAGAGTTCTGTAGGAGGGACCAGGGCAATGAGAGGAGAGGAGATTGGTGGCTGCAGCTGTTTACCAACTGGTAATGGAAGAAGTTTAATGTTCTGATTACCGATAAGGTCAGCCTGGTGCCACCCTGTCTGACCCCCTTGTTAACATGAGTTAACTTTAGTGAGAGGTGTGTTCCACCAAGTGCCTGCCATATGGACCTGACTCTGCTTCTGCCCGTGTGAGATGAGCTGCCTTCCGCTTTTGTCCCTAACAGAACTGGCAGTGATGACAGCTAACTCAAACTTTTCTCTGTGAGAGCAGGCTTCCTTTCTTCTCTGGCAGAAATATTATAACATTACAAAATAGTAAATTTGCTAACTTTTTGTGGTATATAGCAAGACATAATGACTGATAAACATCTTATGAACTAGGCCACTTCCCTTAGTTGTACTTACATTGTCTCTTAAGATTGGAATGGCCCAAGCTTTACATACTCTCCTAGTCCAAGTTTATCAAGGCCTTTTATTTGCAAATGAGGAAGGCAGAATTTGGTTCATTTCTTTCATTCACTCAACACGAATCTATTGAGAAACTTCTATGAGACAGACTTTGTTCTGGAGACACGGAAGTGAGCAAAATAGGAGGAAAAAATATCCTTGCCCTTAGAGTCAAACCTGGTGGAAGCAACAATAAACAAGGTAGAGAGGCCAACTCTGTGGTATGTTAGAGAGTGATTAAATGCTGATCATAAGATCAAGCTGGGAAGACAGATAGGAATTGTTGAGGCAGCGGGGGCGGGGGGAAGTCAAGGAGGAGCTCACTGAAAAGGTGACATTTGAGAAACGACCTGAAGAAGATGATGGGGTAAGACATTATCGGAAGAGCATTCCAGGGACAGGGACAGCAAGGGCAACCACTCTGAGGTGGGGACACTCCTGGCACATTTGAGGAGCAGTGTGAAGGCCAGTGTGGCTCACTCTGCTCCACACCTGGAGAAGGAGGTGGTCAGAGAGATCTAGGGGCCAGGTTGCCAATGGCCTTAGAACTCATTACAAGGACTTTAGCTTTTCTGTAGCAATTGGGAAATTCTTAGTGGGTATTGAACAAAGTGCCTTCACCTGATTTTTATTTTAACAGGATCCTTTGCTGCTATATTGAGGAAGGACTCTAAGGAAGCAATGTGGAAGAAGCAATCCAATTAGAAGGGTCTTAGTAATGGCTCGCTCTGTGGTAGCAGTTGAGCTGGATGAGCCAATAGGATGGACTTGATATGGAGTGTGAGAGAGAGGGGACATGGGAGGGTGACTCCAAAGTTTCTGGCATGAACAAATGGAATAATGACTTGCTGTTTTTATTGAAACAGGGAAGACTGTGAGAACAGGGTTATTTTTAATGGGGGAGATGAAAGGAGGATTAGCAGGATCTTAGTTTTAGATATGCTGAGTTTGAAATGGGCTTCAACATTAGATGAAGATCAGACAGAGGTCCAGGATGGAGACATAATTTGGAAATCATCAACATATAAATAATACATAAAACCCAGAGATAGCAGACATTACCAAGAATGAGTATAGATTCTAAAGAGAATATGTCCAAGGACTAGATGAAAAGGAACCAACACAGAAAACAGAGTTCAGATCTTTACAGAGTAAGGAAATAGTATTCTGGGTATAAGAAAAAGAAGATTTTAGAGGGTGGTCAACTGTTTAATGCTGCTAATATGTCAAACAAGTGAGTTCTAAGAAGTAACCACTGATTTAGTCATGAGGGAGGTCATTGATGACTTTGATAGTGTAAAGGAAAAACTCAGTTTTCTACCCATGTAGGGAAAAACCCAGTTCTTTCCTACTGTGTGTTTCTTCCCTGTGAGTCTCCTTTGCTACTCACACAAAACATTTCACTTCTGTTCAACAAACGTGTGGAGGTTTTCCCCACACCGCCAGGCAATTTTTAGATACCAGCATTCAGCTAAATTCTGACACCATCTACCTAGAGACAACATCAGATTCCACAGGATAAGGGCTCAGTCCCACAAGACGGCCCTCCCTTTCCTACACACACTACAGGCACCAGTCACAAGCCCAAGTTATCACCTCTGCTCCTGACCAACCAGCTATTGATTAGAGATTCCAGTGACCCCCTTCTTGGACTTCAGATGCCAACCACAAGTCCAGGTTGTTACCTATACTTCTGACCAACTGGCTATACATCAGAGGTTCCTTCGACTCCCTCCTCAGGTTTGATTAATTTGCTAGAATGGCTCACAGAATTCAGGGAAACACTTGCTTACATTTACCAGTTTCCTAAGGGATATGATAAAGTATATAGATGAACATCTAGATGGAAGAGATGTATAGGGCAAGGTATGTGGGGAGGGGCATGGGGTTGCACTACCTGTCCAGGTATGCCACTCTCCCAGCACCTCCACGTGTGCACTGACCTGGAAGCTCTCTGAACTCCATACTTTTGTGATTTTACGGCAGCCTCATCACATAGGCATGATCAGTCATTAACTCCATTTTCAACCCTTCTCCCTTCTCAAGAGAATGAGGGCAGGGCTGAAAATTCCAGGCTTCTAATCATGACTTTCCCATGGCAAGCCCTCATCCAGGAGCCCATCCAGAGTTGCCTCATTACAACAAAAGGTACTCCTATCATCCAGGAAATTACAAAGTTTCAGGAGCTCTGTGTCAGGAACTGGGGCCCAAGACCAATATTAGAACAAGAGATGCTACTAGTGTTCTTGTCACTTAGGAAAGTTCAAGGGTTTTAGGAGCTCTGTGCCAGGAATGTGGGCAAAGACCATTATATATTTTCTATTATCTCACAGATAGGAATAGTTTTAATGGATCAAAGGTTGAGAAAAATCTGATTGGAGGGGTTCAAGTGGGAGATGAGAAATTGGAGGAAAAAAACTATGAATAACACTTTTAAGCAGGTTTGTTGTAAGGGGAAAGAGCAAGATGACGTGGCAATGGGCCAGGAGGAACCGGCCAGCCTGCGGACAGTCACATGCTGGGAGTGTGAGCATTAGCTGTGTATAGAGTCGAGGACCTCAAATGACCTCGCCTTTGGTAGACATATAGATTTTTGAAATGTTTGTCATTGATGTGTTGTGCCAAAAAGAAAGATTAATCAAGCCAGTCTTAATGTACAGATATTCTTCCCTTTTTCACTTCTTACTTTACATCCAGTATTTTCTCTAGATTTTCCTTTGAAAGCTACTTTTTAACTGCGTTCCCTATGAGTGTTCTACATTTTCATTAGTTGTGTACATGCCGGCCTCCCATTCTAGCCTAACCTTACTGAGAAGCATCACATTATACTTTTCTTTACATATCCGTCTCTGACACGTGGCAGATACTCCGTAAATGCTTTTTGAATGACTGACCATTATGTTCCATATTGGCATATGATGTGTTTGATGTAAACGTCAGTGTCTTCCTGAAGTTTGCTGTTCATTTCTGAATAGAGATTCTATTTGGTCACTTTGTTTTCCATAGCGTTCCTCTGGAGCAGGCAGAGTGAGGACAGGCTCTCTGCAGCTCGGTATCACATCCGGTGGGAATTCATCTTTGAAAAGGACAAAGCGAAAAGCACCTTCCCCACCCTCCAAAACAGCCCTGCAACAAAGTGATGAAAATAGTCACGTGACTGGTAATGTTACTTTTCCCATTAACATTAGTGTTGTGTTTTCTTTAATATAGACAATAGAAATGATATAGGTTACAAATCACATCTTTTTATTAAATAATATTAGTACTTAAACTTAATAGTAGTGCTTAGATAGTCCCTGATTATTCTCACTACCTTTGAAAAATCTGCATAAATTTAAAACTGTACAGCTCCATTATCCTAAAATGAGCATGTTATAATTTGTGAGTCTATTCAGAAAGATACTGCCTTTCCAGGATTGACTACATGTAGGACTGGGAATCAAAATAGATTTTAGCTGTATCACAGCTAGACAAGTACAGTGGCTTCTAATAAGGTTAGGGCTATCTTTTTCTGAATTATATAAAAATGACTTAAGTTAAGGTACTAAGGAATTGTTTCATTGGTGAATGTGACTTGCTCAGAAGTTGTGTTTCTTCTGTCTTCTAGCCCTGCAGTTGGTACCTGCAATTCCTACAGACAGTGTTTTAGAAGCAAACTCTTCTGAGGGCCTGTCCAGCCCAGGTCTGACACCTCTGTTCCACATCATGTAACCACTGAGAAAGAACTTCCAGGACAGTTGAGGAATGAATCTAGTTGTAATGCTCTGTATATGAAGGAGATACAGATGCTTTGTCTTCATTTCCCACATTATATAGTATGAAATGAAAAATATTCCCCTCCCTGAGTTCAGAGCGTGAAACACAGAAATCAAAATTTTAGTTCTGCGATGGTACCTTGAGTGCTTTTCCTACTAGGTCTCCTGCTTTTCCTTATGCAATGTCAGGTTGCCATTTATTAATCTTCTCCCCAAGGGGAATGACACATCTTAGTTAGGAATGTACCTTGGTGTGTTCAAAAGAAAACTTACATGAAGGTGTTAAGCATCATTCTTTATGCAACTGTTGTAGGTGTGAATTCATATTGTCCTAATCTGATGGTAAAAATTTATTATGAAATATTTTCTATTATATAGTTTTATTTTGGATTCTCTCCAAATAAGTGAAGTTTCAGTAAAAATCTAATACTGTTCCTTAATATTTTTAATAATAGCTATTTAGTAGCTGTAAGTATGATAAAATTTCTTAATCGTTAGGCTTAAAGTTAGGTGTAAATGAATATGACAGACTAATAATGTTTAATCAAAAATAGAATATTACTATGTCAGTACTTTAGCACGGAAATAATTTGATAGGTATAAAAATTGCTTAATATAACTACGTCATTTTTATAATTCACATTCACAAATACAGAAAGACTCAGAAGCACCCAAATGCTCCTGAATCTTTTAATCCTTAGGTGATATTTAGGAATTTAAGATTTTGATATAGAATTCTCCTTTCCTCTGTGATTAAAAACACTATCATTAGGTAACTAGTAATGATTTTTCTCAAGTCTTACCCAGAATAATATCAATGATACCATTCTGTTTCACAAAGGAAATTTATTAAATAATATCGAACTATGTAAATGAAATGAGAAGATTTCGGAAATATTAGAGAAAAGTGGCTGCTATTCAAACTTTGCTTGATAGCTGTTTTTCTTCCTTTTTTTCCCCTTTTACCTCTTCTTGTTTAATGCATGGTTAATTGTGAGTTAACATATCTAATTTCTTGTGAAATGCTTCTTGGTCTCTGCTTGCTTAATTCTGTTTTCTAAGTGCCATTTCCACAGATTTTACTTCTTTGGCAGAATCCTCCCTTGGCTCTGGGCTCCCCGCTCACGAACAGTGCGCTGTGCCCCAGCTGCCGGCCGAAGCCCCTCTCTCGGAGTGCCCTGGAACGCCCGAGGTAGCTGCCGCATCTCTGCCATGTAGGTGACCTGGCCTTTCCTGCCTGCTGCTTTGTTTAAGACAGATTGAGATGTCATCACATTTAGATTTGGTTACTTGTTGATTCCTTGTGTAAAAATGTCTCATAAAAAAAATAGTAGTTTCTGCCTTGTCACTTGAAATTCTTGGAGTTTGATGTTTTCCCTAATCACATAGTGAATGAATATGGCAACATGTAAGATGATAAAATCAGTGGCTCTGAAGGATTTCAGCTTCTCTTCTATTTAGCTTTCTGCTTTTTGGCAAAACTGTTTGAACTTTATTATTTTCAACATATAACTATATAAATATAAAAGAATACATATATATTTTTTCTTTATTGAACTACTCTGTTGTTGTTATCTAGGCATGGCTTATTTTCTATAGTATTGCTTTTGGTTGGGATTTTTAAGTGATTGAAATTTTTTTGTTACCATATGGCAAAACTTCATAGTTAGGTAATATTTGAATTCTATCATAAATAATTTTACTCAATTTTTCAGTGACTCAGAAAAAGCCCTTATCACCTCAAACCAGTTGTTTAAAATCAGTATACTATCATATACGCGTTAAAGGAATGAAAAATTGTGTGGCCAGTTTGGGAAATACTTTAGCAGGTTGTTTTTTTTTTTTAAGTAAAAATAAGGATTCATTTTCTATATGACCCAGAAATCCCACTCCTAAGACTTCTCAAGAAAAGTGAAAACGAATGTGCATACAAAAACCTGCACGTGAATTATTATAGAATTTATGTAATTGTCAAAAATGGGAAACAACCCAATGTCCCTAAACTGAGGAATGGATAAGTATAGTTTGTCCGTATGTTGGAGTACTACAACCTAACCAAAAGAAGGAACAAATAAGTAATACATGCAACAACATGGCTAAATCTTAAATACACTGTTAAATGAAGGAAGCTAGACTTAAATGGCTAGATGCTGTATGATTTCATTTATATGACATTCTTGCAAAGGCATAACTATAGGGATAATTGCTGCCAGGGGCTGGGGTTAGAGAGAGGAGTTGATTACTAAGGAGCCTGGGGGATTTTGGAAGCTGATGGAATTGTTCTACATCTTGATTGTGGTGGTGGTCACAGAAAGATAGATAGATTGATGTCAAAACTGGACATTCCAAAATGTATTCCAAAAATGATGAATCTTACTGAAATTCTACCTCAGTTTTTAAAAATGAAAGAGAAAACAACTCTGTCGGAAATTACAGCAGTGTCTGTCTGACACAGTGAACACTTTTTTGAATAAATGAAATTTTTTTTAAAAAGTTCACCAGAATAGATTTAATCTAATACAATTCTGTTTTAGCAAAGAGTAGTATCTGTCAAACAATTCTGCCCTTTGACCATCTCCAGGAAAAATACACAAGATGTCCCAAAAGGCTTAGTGAAATTTTAAGCTTTAATAACTTATAAGATGCTACAAACTAAGTTTAATTATTTAAATTTCTTTTACACATATTATATTTTGTGAATTTAAAATAATTTTATTTTTTGTTTCAGTCAATTTTGCAAATCTTTAGAAGGACTGAAAATATTAAGATAAATATATTCAAATTATATTAGAAAGCTAAGTAAGTGTAAAAGAAATTTCAACAATTACAATTTCAAATGATTTTTTATAATTTTCTAAACATATTGTGGAAGTTGTTATATCTTACAGCTACACTAAAGTTTTGGATACTCTGTTCTTTGAAAGTGAATTCTCTTCCCTTAGAACATGTGAAGCTGAAATATGATAGTTGTGATCTAACATTTGTGAAAATTATTCACTGTTCACAGCCCCCACTTCGTTTTGTTGTTATTGCTGTAGTTCTAAAATTTGGCCATAGTATAAGTCTGTTAACACATACAAAACAAACTTGATTTAATATTTTTTAAAGCTTGGAAAAAATCTGTACTAGTCAAACAACAAAGTGTGAAAGTGCTCTTGGTTAGAAGTTTTAAAAAGAATCACAGCCTTTTCTAAGACTTTTAATGACAGGAATGCAGTTCAAATATATATATTTAAGAAAACCTGTATGATGCTTATAACTACTAAGTTATAAAACCCCAGAAAAAATAATTTGAAAAGATTTCTGAAACATGTGACTCATTCTTCATACTTTGAGACCAGTTTCTCAGTGAGGAACTCATACTTAAAGAAAGTTGAAGACCTTGACTTTTTAAAGAAAAGTTGTGTATCTATATAAAACACATGTGATGGTAAAGAGAGAAATAGGGAGAAAGATCAATAATTTGCTAAATGTTACCTCAGTTAATATAATTTCCAAAAGAGCTTAATATATACCAAGGAGCCATCTATAAAACATACTTGCATCTAAACCATAATGGCCTTTCATTTTTCCTTGATACACAGTTTTCAAATTATGTAAATATACGCTTACTGTATAGATGTAATATGCTATTGTAAAGGCATAATATTGTACATTGGCATCAAAATAACTATTTCATGTCATGATAAAGCATGATTTATATATATAAGTATATATATATATATATATATATACACATATATACATATATATACATTTTTTTTTTTTTTTTTTTTTTGGCGGTACGCGGGCCTCTCACTGTTGTGGCCTCTCCCGTTGTGGAGCACAGGCTCCGGACGTGCAAGCTCAGCGGCCATGGCTCACGGGTCCAGCCGCTCCGCGGCATGTGGGATCTTCCTGGACCGGGGCACGAACCCGTGTCCCCTGCATCGGCAGGCGGACTCTCAACCACTGCGCCACCAGGGAAGCCCTACATATATTTTTATATATAAATTTACTTAAAGTCAAATTCTTTTTTTTAATAAATTAATTATTTTTGGCTACGTTGGGTCTTCGTTGCTGCACATGGGCTTTCTTTAGTTGCGTCGAGCGGGGGCTACTCTTCGTTGTGGCGTTTGGGCTTCTCATTGCAGCGGCGTCTCTTGTCGTGGAGCACAGGCTCTAGGTACGTGGGCTCAGTAGTTGTGGCACGTGGGCTCGAGTGCAGGCTCAGTAGTTGCAGCACATGGGCTTAGTTGCTCTGCGGCATGTGGGATCTTCCCAGACCAGGGCTCAAACCCATGTCCCTGGCATTGGCAGGTGGATTCTTAACCACTGTGCCACCAGGGAGCCCTTAAAGTCAAATTCTTTAATGTTTTTTCTAAGTAATCTGTTTTTTAATTTACAATAAAAATGTCATTAAAATTCCCCGTATTTATTAAAAAGCACAAATAGCATACTTTTCTGTCTATATGCTTAAAGATACAATTAAAGAAATACATTTTAAGTATTTCACATATTCTTCAAATACGTTAAACTTTTTTGTTAAACTTTGTAGATGTGCTGATTACTATCATCCAGTGCTATACTACCCTTTTTACCCTTCTATTGTGGTAAAATTAAACTTTGTTCAGCTGCTGTTATGTAAGTGGAAATGTTGAATTATATTTATCTATTTTTATAAATTTATTATTTATTTATTTATTTTTGGCTGCGTTGGGTCTTCGTTGCTGCGCGCGGGCTTTTCTCTAGTTGCAGCGAGTGGGGGCTACTCTTCATTGTGGTGCATGGGCTTCTCATTGCGGCGGCTTCTCTTGTTGTGGAGCCAAGTGCGTGGGCTTCAGTAGTTGTAGCACGTGGGCTCAGTATTTGTGGCTCACGGGCTCTAGAGCACAGGCTCAGTAGTGGTGGCACACGGGCTTAGTTGCTCCGCGGCACGTGGGATCTTCCCGGACCAGGGCTCAAACCCATGTCCTCTGCACTGGCAGGCGGATTCTTAACCACTGCACCACCAGGGAAGCCCTGAATTGTATTAAAATAAGCAAAGATCCAGAACCTCATTCTTTGGTTTAAATTTACTTTCACAGCTAGTGTGGACACCAGTTGCTTAGGATGTCTCCTCTTTTACCCTGTTGGCCATTTGGTGTTAGTGCTAAGAAATTATAATAAAACAATTTCATTCAATGAAATATTAACCACAGCTATTGAAGAGAGTCATACACACACACATACTGATATGGGAAGACCTTTAAGACATAGTTAAGTGGAGGAAAAAGAAGTTAGTGAAAAACATCAGGTATATTATGCTTCCATTTATATTAAATAAACCAAGAATTGAGAGAAAGAAGGAAATGTATGTATATCTGCTTAAACGGTATATGCTCATTATACCTTCTGATAATATAGAGGAAAAAAACTGTTAAGGGAAGTTGCCTCTGAGAATCAAACTGAGTAGGAGTTAAAATTAATTTTCATTGCATAATACTTATTCTATTTGTATATTAAAAATTATATTAAGCATCTAAGTAAATGGCTTCTCACCTTGGTTGCACACTAGAATCACCTGAAAGAACCTTAAAAAAATTCTTGGTCCCTCCCTTCAGAGATTGATTTAACAGATGTGGATTAGAGGTGAGCATCAGTATTTTTAAAAGATGCTCAGATAATTCTCTATCATAGTACTGATAATTACTGAGTCAAACTTTATAAGTACACTTGGAGCCAATCTAAAAATAAAAATCTCGTGTTCTTTTTGTTTACATTTAAAGCCATTGCATCAAGGTAAAAATCATTTAAATTGAAAGATACATTCTTAAATGAAATATATAACTTGAAGTTTATGAGCTTAAATAACCTCTTCTTTTCTACCATGAATAAAACTGAGAGAGACAGCATATTATTTTTAGAAATGTATGTCTGAGATAATCTGATTATATGTTAACATAATTATTCACCATTAGAAAAGTATTTTACTATTAGCTTTGAATCAGAATTTAAAAGAGTCCAACTAATTATTATTTTAAAAATTCCTTCCTTGCCAGGATTGCCCAGGATGAATGAGGCAAATTAATATTTAGGATTATATCTTCATTTCTTTGTAGCTGGAATAAGCTCTGATTACAGCCTTGAAGAGGTAGATGAAAAGCAAGAACTGAGTGAAGTGCCTAAAGATGAGGCTGAAAATACTTCTCTGAAGTCGCAAGACATTCCTACTGTATCTACTGATATAATAAATACACTGAAAAGTGATCCTGACTCAGCCCTTGGCAGTGATACTGGAGAGTCCTCACAAAACTCCAAAGAAGAAAAACAAGGAACTGGAAACACAGATGGACAGTAAGTAGTCTGTATGCCAGACGTGGTGGTGGTGGTTTGTTTAATTGATACTAGTCTTCTGAAATGTAGAACTGATATTTTAAACACAAGTAGAGTCATTTCTTTAGCTTATACTTTATCCCTTTTACAACCATTTAAAAAATGTTTATTCATAAAGTATCAATTTACATGTGATTGTTTTTAAATAAAATCAAATCCAACAGTTCTGGTATCCCTGTGGCAGACCAACCATAACGTAGTTATTTTGTATGAAGATTAGCATTTTTGTTTGTGTTGCGTTTGTTTTGCCTATTACCTATTTGGCCTAAATGGAATATTTAATTTTCAGTTTTCACCAAATGCTCCTGAAGAATTTTTACTAACTGCTATATAAAACAATTCTGCCTCTTAGAATATGACGTTAAATCACTAATATTATTTTTATAGTCAACTTTATGAAGCAGAGAATGCACCTACCTTCCCCTTGGTCCTAGGAATCGAAAGTTATAGCAAAGTATACTTACATTCTGTTAGAAATGCCACACTATGAATAAAGATGAAATCAAGTAGGCAAAATAAACCATTTTATCAAAGTTTTATTATAATTTGCATGGGATTGTCTCCAAATTAATCTCTTGTATCACCAATAAACCCCCCAATGAAGTCAGTTCACATACTGACTTGCCACAAGGTAACCTTGCCAGATGCAAGGAAAATGTCTATGAGAGTACATTTCATTTAGTTCCTTTTTCTTTAAAAGATAATAATTGATAATAACAAAAAGACACTGTCTTGGGGAAAGTGTCCATTTTACCAAGCTTCTTACATCTTTCTTTGTAACAGGGTCACCATATGAAAGCTAATGTTTCATAGCAGCATTTCCCCTCAGTTGTATTCTTTCTTTGCTATTAAATTTCTAGTATTTGGCAGAAAAAGATGATTATTCCAGTCCATCTGTCTTTGGAAATTATTGCCTGTTTTATCATCGTGTATGTGTGTGTGTGTTTCAATAGTATCAATATATAACATACAATATCATATTTTACAGAGGACCACACATTATGGTGTGTAATTCAAGCAACAAAGCGAGGGTGGTTGACAGTGTAAGAAACCTGAGGTCACCGGGCCCAAACCAGGAGAATGGTGAGTTCTATAAACACTAATAGCCAACACTTTCATAGCACTTGCTATGTGCCAAGGACCTTTCTTAAACACTTTATATATATTAACTCATTTAATCTTGTATATTAACTCATTTATGGGTATTATTACTTTAGTCCCATCTTACGGATAATAAAGCCACAAAGACATTATGTAACTCACCTGAGGTCCCACAGTTAGTAAGTGGTGAACCTCAAATTTGAACTCAGGCAGTATGTGTTCAATACGTGTTGATTCCAAAATGTGCTTCTACCTACCATGTGTTCTAATGTTGTTGTTGTTAAATCTTAGAGGTTATCTCACCTAGATCTTGGATCTTAAAGATGTATACTCTGTGTATACTTATGATCTACTTCTCTTTTTTCCTTCTACTGACTCCCTAACCCAAGCCTGTTTTAGTTCATAGTCGGGTTGCTATACCTAAGGTGAAACTGGTCTGCTTGATTTTTCAGGCCCAAACCATCTAATTATGTAATAGTGCTTACCAGTATTTCCCACTCCCCGCCCCCCAGTCAAGACAGTTTATTCTCTTTCTCATGATATATTTCACTCAGTTCTATCATTAGGCCTATGCTCATTTTTATCTTTGCCTGGAAAATAATTTTCCACCTATCTTCAGTCATTCAACTATTATCCAAATCCTGCCACTTTACTTATTCTGTTACTTGATTACTAGAAGCCATGTAGTTTTCTGTTCTCGACTACTCAATTGGATTGGACAGTCTTTGATCATAGAAATTATATCTGCTACTTTGTTTGAATTCCTTATAGAATACTGAGATATGGTTAAAATATATATTTAGGATTGAATTTCAGAAAAATGATACTATACAAATAGAAGATGCAAGGAATACACAATGGTTGTTTTTTTTTTTTCTTCTTTTTGCGGTACGCGGGCCTCTCACTGCTGTGGCCTCTCCCGTTGTGGAGCACAGGCTACAGACGCGCAGGCTCAGCGGCCATGGCTCACGGGCCCAGCCACTCCGCGGCATGTGGGATCTGCCCACTGCGCCACCAGGGAATTTTAAGGGGGTATGAAGAAAGTGCTTATTCTCATAGTCCAATCTATTATGTTAATATATAAAACTAGGTTAAGATTCATAGAAAACATAGGGAGATATATATATATATATATATATATATATATAAAACATGGATTATCCCAATGTCACAAACAAGATGGACAGATGGATAGATATAGATATGTCATTTTATATTTGTGGTATGTGTTGGTTAATTTGAATATATATGTCTCTGACTCATTTTCCTCATGGTCAATACCATCCTGAGATACAAGTGTACAACTTGTATATGATTTCCCCCTTTTTTCTTCTTGACTCAGTTTTTTATAACATACGCTATGACGGCAAAAGCATTTCTATTGAGAAATCATGATTTAAAAGCTGTTTACTTCTTTTAAAAATCATAGTCAAATCATTTTTGCTAAGATTTTGGCATCATATTAGTGCTAGGGTCACAAGTACATTTCCGTAATACCTTTATTTTGATTTGCACTTGATTTACAATGATCCTTGTCAACTCTAGGTGATTTTTAAAATAATTTGTTATCCTTAAACTAGTTTTATTCTCCTTTTCTCTTTTTTTTTTAACCTACCCTGTATACTTATCTAAATCATCCTTTCATCAGGTTGTTGATGTTGGTGTCAGTGTTGAGTAGGGGGAAGTACAGTATAGTACAAAATATACCTTCTCACTCTACTGGGCATTCTTGAAAAATGGCCTGTCCATTCATTGACATTTCATTGGCAGTATCATCAATATGTAGGAGGATGGACCAGCTAATGAATTCAGGAGTGATTCTAGGTTTCCAGGCCTGACAATCATTGAAAATTTTGAAATTGTGGAATTTTGATGAGAAATTCAGTTAGATAATGGTGAAGTAGGTGTAACCCACAGAAAATGTGAAAAATAGAAACTTAGAGTTCTAAAACCAGTAAATTAGGGTTTGTTAGAGGGGATTTAATTTAAAATATATTTTTATGTTGATTTACCTTCTTTTGGAAAATGTTTCCATTCTGCAACTGGGATATACCTATATTCAGTGGAAAATGAAAAATTAGAAAGAGAAAAGGAAATACATTTAGGCTCATTTTCTGGTGCCAGGACCATTTCTTAAATTCTTTTGTGCTCATATCAGCATTGAGAGTACCACTTTTCATATAGATATTAAAAACACTTAAGAACCAAGTAAATAAGAACACAGGCAGAGATGTGTCTCTTCTGTGGTTCCTAATCACATGTCCTTAATTTTATAAATCACAAAAGTTAATAATTATTAGTCACTGAGAAAAGAAATCACTTGAATGGACAATATGTATTCGAATAACTAGTTGCATTTTATGTGGGAAGAATAAAAATTCCATTTTTAAATTATATATGTAATATAGGAACCTTGCAACATAATAGAAAATATAACCACCATGATCAAATAATTGTGCAGTTAGGCAGGGTTTAAAAATATAAGGATTTAAAAAAAAACTGTATCCAAATTTACCTGGCAACATGATTTTTTTTTTTGCATGCATGCATGCATATCTTTCTTTTTTCTTTTCTCTTTTCTTTTTTTCTTTTTTCACAGAGGACCCATTTTAAATAGCTCATGATATATTTTAGGCAGTGAACTTTATCTTATAGATGAAAGTGAGTGATTATAAAACTATAGAGAAATACTTGACATCCTTTCACAATTTGACTTCCAAGGCTCACATTTCACTTGTGCTGTGCAAACAATCATATCTGAAAGGAGAGGCCACTGAGGATTTTGAAGATGAGGGCTAGCTGGTTATTCAGAAGAAATGACTCTTCGTGGCATTTGACTGGAGGAGCACAGTATATAAATCACTTGGCTTAGTACAAGACACGTGGTACACATTCATAAGCCTGTGTTTTCTTCCAGATGCCTCATTCCAACTCTTTGCCATCATGTTGTTGGCTGGCAACTGTTGCTTTGTTAACCTAGACACTGGAAAATGATTTTTGTTTTCAGGAGGTCTGAATTAAAATTAAGAGGAAAGGTAGTGCTGGGGAGAGGGAAGTTGTTTTCTCTACCTGGATTCAGACATGAGAAAAATAGTTATTTTTTCTCACAGAGAAAAATCAAACCCCACATGATTGTTTTTATGTAGTTGAAATCACCCATATTTTGACTGAAAACAAAGTCCTCTAAAAGTATTTAGCAAGGACACCTAATTAATAAGACAATCAACTTAGGTTCTGTTTTTACTTCAACTCTTAAAGGTAAGGTTTTGTTGTCTTCCTTAATTAAAACTGATAGCATTTGCTGGGATTGTTTCCCTTTTAATGTTAGGTATAAAATGTAAATATACTAGGGATTATAGAAAAGACAGAGAGAATCAAAATGGAAAAAAAATTACAGAATAAAAACATTTTTTAAATTTGTCAATGTCTTTTGTGATTCTTAACAATGACTGAAATATAGTCTTTATTTAAAAGAAAAATCATAGCTATCTTCTATGAGTACTTGTTTTGGGCAATACACTATCCTAATAAACATGTTACATAAATGATATATATAATACATGTTTTTTTTTTTTTTACATCTGAGCAAACTGAGGCTCAAAGAGGGTAAGTAATATGATGTGGCCATACAGGTTGTAATTAGTCAAGCTGATTCCAGATTCAGGTCTCTATGATATCAAAGCCCATGCTGTTTTCTCTGTATGCCACTACCTGTATAATTTTTGTATAATTGGTAGCTGAAAATTATCTATAGAATTCAAATCAATCTGTTTCAGTTTGGGGGAGGCAGGCATTGAAAACTTGAGGTTTTCTATTTTTTTCATATACTTTATGATATTTTTTCTCTCAGTAGATCAAAATGAAATAATTGTCATTCCAACAAACACAGAAGACAGTATGAAAAATGGAATGAGGAGAACAGAAATCAATGTAGCAGGTGTTGCCAAAAGTAACAATGTGGACGTGGAAGTTGACAGACTATCAAACGATCAGGCATATACAACTGATACTGCTAGAAGTTACAAGGAAAATCATCTTGCTGCTTCATCAGCACCAGATCAAAAACTGATTCAACCTAGTGCAGAAAAGACAAAAATGCAAGATGCAGCAATTCAGACAATCCCTTCCTGTGACAGTTTTGATGGGAATCACCAAGATCATAATTTGTCTGATGTCAAAGTTGATGAAAGTGTGCAAACTTCAAGTAACAACAAATCAACTCACCACTCATCTTTAAGCCCACAAGATTCTTTAGATACCTCAAGAGAATTTGGGAGTCAGGGCCGCCTAATTACGTATACAGAAGAGCAACTCACCATAAAAGATCCAATTTGTGCACATGGTAATGATGATCTTTTGCCTCCTGTAGATGGGACTGATAAAAATCCAACAGCTTCTTATATAAAGAATTATCCATTTTACAGACAAGACTATAATCCCAAGCCAAAACCTTCAAATGAAATTACAAGAGAGTACATACCCAAAATTGGGATGACTACTTACAAAATAGTGCCTCCCAGATCCCTAGAAATATTGAAAGATTGGGAATCGGAAACCATAGGGTATAAAAATGATCAGGAGATAAATACTTTAGGAGAAAAGGACACTCATGAGAATGTGAAAGTAACTGCAATCCAAACAGAAGATCCTGTTATTTCTGAAAGCCCAAAGGAGCCAGAAGGAGACCTGAAACCAAAGCCTACCCTGAGAACAGAGCATCAGGTGCAAAGTGAGGAGAGTCTTACCCACAGCACAATGTCAAATCCTCTGAAACCTACTCCCAAAATGACGAGAGACACTGGCACAGCTCCTTTTGTGCCAAATTTGGAAGATATAAACAGTATTTTGGAGTCAAAACTTAAATCTCGTGTTTCAAATCCCCACTCCAAACCAAGTTCTTTTTTCTTGCAGATGCAAAAAAGAGTTTCAGGTCATTATGTGACATCTGCAGCTGCCAAGAGTGTTCAAGCTGCCCCTAATCCTACTCCAAAGGAACTAATAAAGAAAGAGGTGGAAAGGGATACAATACCTCCTCCGGAGCCAGCTCCTTCTCCCTTAAGTAAAACAACTCACTCTCCTCCACAGCCACACATTCAAAACACTGATGATGACAGCAGTCAGAAGCCTGCTGAAACCTCTCCCCCTCCCGTAGCCCCCAAACCTGTTCCTCTTCCCAAGAGTCAGTTAGCAACACTTAACCTGAAGACTCTGAAAACTTTTGGTGCCCCTCGACCATATTCCAGCTCTGCTCCTTCACCGTTTGCCCTCGCTGTGGTGAAACGGTCACAGTCTTTCAGCAAAGGTCGTACAGGGTCACGCAGTGAGGAGGTCAGAGGTGCATCTGCCCGAGCTCCAACTGACACAGAGGGAGGGAAGATTCCTTCCGTAAATACGTTTGTGGACATCCCACAACCAGGTGTGAAAGATAAGGTAAATGTAACCTTTTTAAAAGTAAGGGATTCTTATACAACATGGTTTCAACGGGGTTAACAAAGCATGTCGGTTTGTTTGTGTGTTACTTAACTCTGAATTCATAATCTACTATCAAGCTACTGTAGGAAGAAAAGAGTAGTAATTCACAGAATCTGATTATTTATTCTCAGAGTTATTATAATTCATATAACTTGATCAGATATTACTATAAGATCATCCTTATATAATTGTATCATTAGGAAATATTTAAATTTAAAGCTTCTTTGCTCCTACATTTGTATAGTATAATAGTTTATAGTTCTGACTCTCTAGTTTTCTGTGTTTTGCTTATCTCAATTTGTTTATAACTTTTCTGGATGGTCTGGTTGACTTTATTTTCTTTTCCAATTCTCCATAATGGCAAAAGTTTTAATTACATAAAAACATAAGCAGTATCAAAGACTAGATAAAATAACCAAACATCTCTCAGCTCTGTATTTTCTATCATATACACTCAACCTGAGCTTACCAAACATTGTTATATGTAATTTAAATTAAAACCAGAGTTTAAATAGGTAATTTTCTTAATTTCCCATTTTGTTAATTCAGTGTCAACTTTCCAGTTATACGTATGTTGAGCAAAATATCACTTAACCACCATCTAACCTTAATGGTGTACAAAAAAGGGATTTGTTGACTTCATGTTTGATCAACTAATGATATAATTTGCTAGATTCAAGTAGTATAGTCAGGAAGAAATTCACAGTATGAATTATGATAATCCCCATGCAATTTTTAAAAAATACATTGTGTACTTTTACTCTGATAGTGTTTAAAGAATACTTTCATATTTGTATGACTGTTCCAGAAGCATTTTATACTATTTTTTCAAACACTCCCAGAGTAACAGAACATTAACCATATTGCCAAGTAAAGAGTTTTCCATAATTTTAAAGCAATATTTACCTTGAAAAATATTTCTTCATATATTTTCACATTTATGTTTATTACTTTGATATAATATCAGGAAGAGATATATGATGCAGAGATTAATTCTTTACTTGCGAATAAAGCCTGAGTTTTTTTCTTAGAATGGAATACCATTTCTAAACAACAGAAGCTTGATTTATATAATACAGTTTTTGAGCCATTGCCTGAGTTCTGTTTAGCTCATCTTTTATAAAGATACTCATCTGGCAGTTTGAAAAAGACATTTTTAAGATTGTTTGAATACAGTTGCCAGTTAAATCAGTTACTAAATATTCCTTCCTAAGAAGTTTAATTAAATTTTTGATTCTTAAATTTGGAAATTTCTAATATTTATTTTTAGTCTCATGAGAAAAATAAAGAAAACATGGTCATCAGTTAGCCCCTGTGACTTCCAGAAACACAAAATAAGCTGTTAGTCACTAATATTCCTTTATTAGAAGATACATTAGGTTCAACAAGTATGAAATTACCAACATTTGTCCATTTGTACCATCAAAAATAATTTTACAACACTAATATATTGGAACTATGAAAATTTTTTTTTTTTTTTTTTGTCTGTGGAATTTTTATTATTACTTTGGCTCTTCTAGCCAACTCCACTGGAGAAATCGGCATTATTCTATTTACTCAAGGACAGTAAAATTACCACTGCATTTGTGAAACAAAAAGAGGTATCACTTTCCTTCCTTAGCCTCCTGAGTTCAAGATGAGGGAAAGTAATGCCCTCATCTTCCAGCTGAGCTCTGGCAGCAGAGATAACTCAGTGGATGAGGAAACAGAGCTGAGTCTAAAACACCAGTGAGGCAAATGGTGGTTCTTAAAGAGCTACTGATGATGAAAATGTTTTGCATAATGGCCCATTCTTCACGTGGTATTCATATAAATATTTCACATTTATTTTTATAGGAAAATAACTCTGCACATAATGAACAGAATCCCCAAACGCCATCTCTGACTGACGGCCCATCATTCACCCTTAAGAGACAGAGTTCTTCAACATTCCAAAGCTCTGACCCAGAACAGATCCGACAGAGTCTGCTGACTGCAATTCGTTCTGGAGAGGCTGCTGCCAAGTTGAAAAGGGTAAGTTTTCTTTATCAGATGGGTGACAGTGGGTTTATTTTCAACATTGTCAAACTCATACTTAGGGGAAATTGTTTTCTGGCTTTTAAGTCTGAATAGGGAAGATGCCAGAAGTTACTCTTTTATGTCAGGGGTCATTTTTGAAGTATAAGCTGAGAGAGTACTTAAAAATATGTCAGGTCTGTTTTCCAAAACATGGGCCAGGTGCAGAACACTAGTTTTGCTCATTATTATATATCTATATATAGAAAGTGCCTTGGACTCTTATTTTAAAAAAATTGTGTTAGCACAGCAAGAAAGAGTCTTTTGGAAAGAAAGTCCCTCCTTTATTCCAGAAAAGCTGCACTGTTGTAGAAGCCTGCAAGTTTTCAGTCATCGCTCCTACAGCAATCAGTTACTACCATACGTGGGATTGGGTGGTTGGGCGGGGGGAGGAGTTTTATAGGCTAAACCAAAATAATGTAGGGAAAATCTAGAGAATTTAGATGAGACCTAATGCAGAAATTCCAATCTTAATAATGCCCTGCCAGAGTCTAGCTTCTCCTGGATGTAGGAGAGCAAGGAGGTGTGCCCCCTTCTTGGGCAAACACCAAAAAGCATCACAGGGAATTATGTGCAGATGAGTTTCCTCCCTTTGTTGCCTTCATCCGCTGAAAGAGGATGTGGTGCAGCCTTGAGCCTGGCATCCTCACTTGGACCTCCCAGAGGCTGTAGTTTCCCTAAATGTCTTTCTTGTTCTTCCCTTAGTCATCTTGGTTGCAAGTTCCTCAACACCCAAGACAAGACAAGTACTCATTATTTCACTGACTCCCTAGGCATTTCATTTTGTGAATTCCTTCTCTAATCATTTTAGAAGCTATTTAGAGAAGAGTAAGAGACTTGTTGAGCAAAACACTGAACTCAACAAAAACGAAATCTGCCAAGGAACAGGAATGCTGCAAAGATAGAAAAAGGGGGAGGCATCCTCGCATGTCTACACAGCCAGCTTTGCCTGTGTCAGCCAGCTTCCTGGATGGGTTTCATTGGAGCCCTGGGTGACGGCCGTTCCCACACAGGACTTGGCGCTCCCATCTGGGCACACATGGTGACAAGGCAAAATATTGTGTGCTGTCAGAAGTGAAGGAAACATGAAGGAATAATTCAGGGGAGAAGGTTTGAATTTTGTAGATTATTTGTAGAGTTTAAATTAAGGTGCCAGGCAGCAAAAAAAAACAAAAGAAACCAAAAGGAACATTGAAATTGGTATTTCACAGGTCATGACATCTATATTTTGTGGGGTCGGGAATATGTCCCTGTAAATAAACTGTACATTCTTATTTATGAAAATAATTCTATTTCTAATTCTGTTTCTAATCTTGTAAATTAAGGATGAATTTCAAAGTTCTCAATTCAATAAATTTGATAAATATTTTTTTAAAGCAGAAAAATACCAAACATTGTACAGATACTGGGGATACAAAATTGAATAAAACGAAGCCTCTGCCTTCTGGGTGTTCATAGCCTGGAACTGAGAAACAGTGGTACCTCAGGCTCATGGGAGAACAGAAAATAACCGCAGTGCCTTTGTACTAAGTCAGTGGATATATTAATCAGTTTCAGTAAACTAATTGCAGAAAACAGTGCATTAAGTTGGAAATGCCTTCTAGGCCAACAGAATTTTACAGGCAGGCAGCTGTATACTTGGTATCTCATGGGCTCCGATTTGGCAGTCTCTTCACGTATAAAATTCTCATTGCTTCCAGAATGAGCTGGATGTGAATCAACACGGAAAGCAGGCCCTAAATGATGATCCTATAATTGTATCCTGTTTATAACTCATTACTTTAGGTTCTATTGAGTCTAAATTCTCTCTCTCAGTAGGAGGTTACTGACAGCTCTGACTCCCTATAGTGTCAGCTCCTAAACTCTGTTTAATGAAAATTCCTTACATAATCCTTTTTCTTCCCTCTGAAGAAAGACACAGGGTCTGGTAGAGTTCATGATATCTACACTCCATGATCAGCACCTTCACTTCTACTTATATATGCTAAAAATGTGTTTTTATATACCAAGACTCAGAAGAACATTGTTTGTAATAGCTCCAAATACATATAACCTTAATATCCAAAAATGGTAGACTAGTGGTAGATTCAAAGCATGGCAATAAATTGGATAAAATACACACAACAGAACAATGTAGATAGAGACATAAAAAGATATGTAAAGTTGACAGCATGCAAAACTAAATTATATTATTCAGTGATGCGTGCATAGGTGGCAATTATTTTTAAAAGTGAGGAAGTAATTACAAAAATCACAATAGGGTTACTTCCAGAGGGGAAGAAGAAGTGCTGTTGGGGGTGTATTAGAGCAAGACGGGCACACAATTTAAGAGGGAACTAAAAAAATTAATCAAGATAAATATTATCTTAATGCAATATTTAAAAATATACAAATTAATGCAAAAATCCATGATAAAGTCAAAATTTTAAATAAAAACAAGATCAGTAGGGAGCTGGAGTAGGGAGTATTCTCTTGACCTGAGTGGTGGGCTACATATATGACTGTGTTTGTTTTCATTGGGCTGTTCAGTGCACTCCTCTGTACATGTATTATATTTCAAAAAATTGCAGAAGGTGGTAAAAATAGACACAAGAAGGCTCTAATTTCTTGTGATCTTTGCTTAAGTCCCATATTTCTGTCCTGTTCTGAACATTTCTTCTGGTTTGTTTTACATGCTAACATTTCTTTTATAGAACAACAGTTATAGTGCCAAATAAAATCTCCAGTGATTTTGACAGTGGGTTTAGATTGTTCATCAGAAAGTTGGCTCCGTGTTTTGGCACCCAAATGTTCACTTTTACTCCAGGTACCAACCTGCCTTATGGCTCTTGTTCATACTTGAGCAATTAACCTTCATTAAGTAGTTGGTTCACATTAGAACAATTATCTAGTTGATTGCCCTAGTGTAAATGTAGTCGTGAATTTTCATGTTTCTTAAGGCTTTTTTCCCATGCCTTACCCCCAAGTCAACCCACATATAGTCAAAGCGATTTGTCTTGTCTTCATATAAAGCATTAATAAATCTAGCACAGTATTTTATAAAATGTGTTTGATGTTAAGATGTATGTATGACAGCAAATTGTTTTCAGAGAATAAGAGATTAAGTCATCTATTATTATTGACTTGTGTTGACACAAGAACTTTGGCTGCTTTTGGTTCTTGTTGGTGCCTCGACTTACTAAGGTTATTACACTATTATAAGGAGAATATAGGTTTGTAAATATAAAAGTCTGAAAATAAACTGATGAATGATATTTAGTGCTTGGTAGTAAGTGTTTCCTCAGAAAATAAAACTTATCGTTAGCTAGATAGAAATCTGGAGGGAAGAGAAAACCTGGGTAAGTCACCCAGGATCTTCCTGGCTTATTTTGTTTAATTAGTCTGCTTTTTATTCATATTTCCTTGGTTTGAATTTGAACAGTCCAAGTGTTTCAGGTTGGCAGCTCTTTCCATGTATTTTTTTTTTTTTTTTTTTGCTGTACGCGGGCCCTCTCACTGCTGTGGCCTCTCCCGTCGCGGAGCACAGGCTCCGGACGCGCAGGCTCAGCGGCCATGGCTCACGGGCCCAGCCGCTCCGCGGCATGTGGGATCTTCCCGGACCGGGGCACGAACCCGTGTCCCCTGCATTGGCAGGCGGACTCTCAACCACTGCGCCACCAGGAAAGCCCTCTTTCCATGTATTTTAAAAGTAAAAATGAATGATGGTTTCACAGTAAGAAAGCTATGTGAATATTCCTGAAAATTTCTTGAACTTCAAGGGTAGACAGTCAACTAGTAGATGCTTACATCAGTAAATTCTTAAAGTTACTTTTTAAAGATATCTTTATTACTAGTGTCCTGTGGTCACTGTTCAAAAACTTCAAGCAATACTTTTATACTTCATAAATGTTTGTAAAAAGTTACCATATTTCATCTAAGAAATAGTCATCGAGTTACACTGACCAGGCACTAAAATAACTATGAGTGTGAAGTAGGTATGAAGTGGCATTAAAATAGACAAGGTCTCTGACCTAAAAATTCATAGAATAGTATTCTAATGATATCTTCTCATGTTTGAAGTTTAAGTAAACAAATTTTTAAATAACAAAATACCATTTCCCCCCAGAGTAACTGCTCTGGATAGAGTACAGTGTAACCTTTCAGACCACTTTTGTCATATATAAACATTTATTTTTTTCTAACAAAAATGGAATCCTCTGTAAAACACTGTTAAATATATATCTATCTCTTGAAGCTTTCCCTTTTGTTACATACATATCTATGCTGTTCTTTTAAGACTATGTAGTATTTGTAATTCCCTGGTGGTCCAGTGGTCAGGACTCTGAGCTCTCACTGCCAAGGGCCCAGGTTCAATCCCTGGTCAGGGAACTAAGATCCCACATGTTGTGTGGCGCGGCCAAAAAAAAAAAAAAGACAACATAGTATTTGACTGTATGAATGAACCATAGCTTATTTGCTCCTTACTGGTAGACATTTAACTGGATTCTAGTTTTTCACTCTATAAATGATGTTACAATTAACATCTTTTACTTGTAGACATTTAGAACCATTAGTATGTTTTTTTAAATGCTTAAACCAAATTTTCTCTTTTACTTTACAAAGAGTATGAGAACTGCAATTTTGGCAAGAATTACAAAAATAACCCCTCACACACAGAGAGAATTTTCAGACCAAGATTACATAACAAAAAGCCATTACCTGCATTACCTGTCTGTTTGTTGGCTGTACTTGGAAAGTAGCCCCACATGAGTACTGAATAGGGTGCAGATAAGTAAGTGCTCCTTCCCTTGGTGGCAACTTTTCTGCTTAGCTATTTCATTTCAGGTGGATGGTGTCAACCACTCTACTCCATCCTGTGTTCGTAAGACAGTCAAGAAAATTGATTAGTTTAGATGATCTATCTTTGTTTAGTAAAAGGCAAGAAATGAAGCACCAGGAAACCAAAGCCAACCTAAATTTGCCAACTTTATTTTCCTTTTCACTAACTTACTCTGTTGCTAGGCAGAATCTGTGGCCTTTTGTACTTCAGTTCTCTTCTTATGAAAAGAGGATAATGTTTGGTTATAAAGCTGAACTGGTCAAATTACAATCAAGAGATGAACTATTTTTCTTAAAATGTCATATTTTATATGTAATATTTCAAAATATTATACCTACTATTCAGAATCCAGATAACTTTCTTCTACATTCCTGTAAGTACCGTTGGAATTTCAAGCTATTTAGGAAATTTTGTTTTAGTGTGTTTTATTCCCTTACAGTTTATAAATAGGAAACTTTGCCATAGAATTTTGGAACTTAGGAGTTTATTCCCTAGTGAATAAACTCCTTTTCATTCTGCATTTGTTTTGGCAAAACAGTCATAGGTTTGACTTTTTTAGCCCTTCAAATGAAGGCATTTTAAAAACCAAAGCTAGTTTTTCTTATAAATGAGGGGTACCTGGGAGAATAATTTCAAGTTAATATATATCATCAATATGAAAATTATAGAATTCATTGCTTTGTGGAATTTGCTTTATTTTTCTACATTCTCCAAGGTACTTTGGGGGAGCCAGAATTAATCTAGCTAAAAATGCGCTTTAATAACAACTTGGCCTGCAGTCTGCTTATGCTCTTGTCCTTTGAGTTGATTTGGTAGTTTTGTAAAGACTAAGGTGTGTTAACGGATTATTTTACTTGTTTGTTGTGGAAATAACTCATTTTTAATTTCATGGCAGATTGAACATTTATTCTTGATTATTTGAAATTTATTGAATAATAAATACTAAATGTTAGCATTTACAATTAAGTAGAAGTTAAAATGTGGTAATTGTTGAAAATTGAAAATTAGACAGCTGTCCCATTTTAAATTGATGGGTGCAAAGTGTGTTTCTTTCTCTTAGGTTGCAGTTCCATCAAATACAGTATCTGTGAATGGAAGGTCAAGATTCAGCTGCTCCATGTCCCTTGATGCCCAGGATGGCCATTAAGTTTTGCCCTGCCATGCGGCACTTCACCAGCTCTATTGCACAGAACGACTTCATACTGATGGAGAATGTTAGCAAATGTATGTTCAGATGTACACTAATATATTATCTATTAAAGCATAAGAACTTGTGCTGTGGCTTTTAATGCCAAAAGAAGAATTACCAGAATTTATAATTTATAATAATATCTTTGGCCTTTTTTGCCTTAAGAACTGAATATGCTGCTTTAGAACTTTAAGACAAGGTGTTAATGACTTTCATTTTTCTCAAATGAGAAATAGTCACCTTTTGTTGATTTCACTTATTGACACATTCTCTGCAATCGTGACTTAGACAAAGGGATAAATTAAGATTCATAGACTTATATTTGTATGACACATAAATAACTAGGCAAAGATAGATCTGACATTTGCTGCCTCAATGTTACAGTTTAATTGGAAATGTTTATGTTATATTAAAGCCCATAATAAATATTCCATTGATGGATATAACATGTTATGGGGTGGGTACCCCATCCTCTAAACATAAACGTTAAGGTTTCAGAAATCCTGGCTTTAATTAAAGTGATAGTAATTATGTAGTTCAGATGCTAATATTCTAAATAGTAATATATATTTACATTAAAGCTAAAATTGTTAAGCAAAACAATGTCTAATTTGTTGGCTTGTAACTGTTCTGGAGTCTAGAGCTTGTTGATGTTCAATTCCTACTTTAAAAATTTAACTGCTCACTTATTCTAAAAGCCTTGTCAAACAAACTGATGTTATGTTGGTTTTTACTAAAGCTACTGGGATATCTGCCTCTTTGGAAAATGTGTTGCTTTTTCCCCTGTTTAATAAAAGCAAGTTATATATTTGGGATTCTTTTTAAAATGCAGTTTGTGTCAATCAGCACATCTGTGCACTTCACCTGATGAACACATCTCCATCAGCCAGTAAACAAATAAGTAATATAGTAAGACCGACCATTTATCAGGGCTCCCTGGTGTGTATGAGCCCATGTATTCTAACTCCAAAATGCATAACATGCTTAGCAGAGTTCTTGACACATGGCAAGTACACATTAAGTTAAATATTGCTGCTATTTCCTTGAATCAGACTTGAAGAGACCCTCATGTATGGAAACCTAAGTTATGTCATTATAAACCAATAGGGAAAGGAGTGACTTTTTGAAAAACTGTGTTTGATTATCCACTTGGAAAACAATACATTTGGATTCCTAACTCAAACCATAAACAAATATATTTGAGTTAAAGACAGCTTTTAAGAGCAGTATTTTAAAACTTAGATGAATATATTCAACATTTTTCAGACCTCAGCATAGGAAAATTACTTAAATAAGACAAAGGCACAGTCATAAAAGATATACATTTACAAATATTAAAATTTAAAACTTATATGTACATTAAGTACTATAAAAATGAAAAAATAAGCCACGAGAAGTTTTTAATATATATAAGCGTTAATTTATAAAATGTAAACATTTCTAAGACTCATGAAAAGACTACTGAATAGAAATATGCACACACTGAAAAAACAAAGGGTATTTTCTTACAAGAGGAAATCTGAAAGGCTAACAAACATATGGAAAAAAATACTCTTCAGTAATAATCAAGGAAACACAAGAACACGAGGAAGTGTACCACATCACACCCATCAAATTAGTAAAAATGTAAGTTTCAAAATAGCAAGTGTTGTCAAGGGCAGTGAAACAATGGGAACTCTTTTACTGTGGTGGGAAAATACCCTGGCACAACCATCAAATTTGCAATATCTAGTAAAATTAAAGATCTCTTATCATGTTACCTTAAAGAAGTACTTATGTGTGTGATTAAGGAGAGGTAAAAATGTTCATGGCAGCCTTGTATATAAACAGCAGAAAGGAGTCCTAACCAGCGCTAAACATTGATAGTATATTCATATAATAGACTTTTGTACAACAGTCAAAATGAACAAATAGAGTTATGCATATCACATGGATACATCTCAAAAATAATAAGGAAGAAAACAATGGAACAATGCTTATTTTATGATGCTTATATAAAATAATAAAATATGCAAAGTGATACTATGTATTATGGCTATAAATATAGAAAAAATAAAATACACAGGTTTGCTGGTGGGAATCAAGAAATGAAGATCGGATTGGGGAGATTTATAGGAAGCATCAATTGTGTTTGAAAACAAGTTTTACTCCAGGTTTTAGCAAACTTGAAATAGTTTGTAGTTATTTTTTTTAAAGATCACACAGGACTTAGGGGGATATATATATGAACCATTAGTACACATACAATCTGAAAAAGTTGCCTTGTCCACATTACTTTAGGAGAAAAGCATGTGCTACACTCTCTACCCAATTGGGAAAGGATAGGAAAACTAGTCATATTCTTAAGTGACAGCAAAATGAAGATACAGGAATGATTTAGAACCAACTTTCAATTTTCATATTTAATTTTTGGCATCTAGGCATTTTGCTTTTCCTTTTTTCCCCCATCAAGTTATTTCTTTATGATACCTATTTTTAAATTATCCAGATTCTATGTAAATTATAGGGTTTGAAATTACCCTCTTTTCTGTCTCCAGCATCCCAATCCCCTTTTCAGAGATAACCAATGTTAATGTTTTGATATTAATCCCTATATAGATGTATTTATATCCAATACATATTTATAGGTTTGTTTTCGGCTTTTGTATTTTTGCAGATTTGTTGTTACTGTTGTTTTTAAGATTAAAAAAAGTCACACTTTAATACTATTTAGCAACTTGCCTTTGCACCAGCAATGTTCCTTCTTGCACATAAAGATCAACCTTATCATGTTTCAGTTTGTTGTTCTCCTATTATTAATTTCATTCTTGTGGTACACAGTTATGCCTAGAGTCAAGATACTTGGCTTCAAATCATAGGTCTGCCACTTACAAGTCATGGGATCTTGGGCAAATTATTTTATCTGTACCTCATTTTCACCTTTGAAAAATTGAATTAACATACTTATGGTGATGGTTGTGAGGATTAAATGAATTTTAAAAGTGTTTGGCACAATTCATTTTACAAAGCTACCTATTTTTAATACTACTATTAGCGAACAGGCATTATTTATCTAATATACTTCCCATCCTTCTGAAGAGTGACCTTCCCTCTCATTTTAAGACCAGATCTTGTGAAAATGACTATACTACCCAAAACAATCTACAGATTCAATGCAATCCCTAACAAACTACCACTGGCATTTTTCACAGAACTTGGCCTGAGATAACAGAATCCACACTCTGCTACTTGACCCAAGTCCTTGAATGAGACCAGTCATTTTCCTGAGACCTAATGTTGCTTGTACTTGAAACTTAAAGAATCCCAATTGATACAATTATTGTCTAGTGCCAGTTCTTTTCCTACCCACTACCAGTAGAGACAAAAACACAAAAGAGCTAAGAATCAAACTCACTAGTTTTTACTATCCATTGACTTTGATAAATGACTTGAAAGAAAAGGGAACTTGCAATCGGGGGTCACAGTGAAGATTTCCATGGATAGAATGGGTTTTTTAGATTATTTTTCATATAAAAATAGCTAATTTGGTGTTTTAGAGTTTACACAGAACTTTTGTATTATTTGATCCACATGTGGAACAAAAAAGTATGCAAAGAAATTGCTACTTTACAAAGGTCACACAACCAGACAAGTGGCAGAATCCCACATCTGATTTCTAGTTTGCTCTTTTGCCTGGCCAAACTTTGCAAATGATGGAGAAAATGGTGCTAGATTTCAAGGGACACTTAAATAGTAACCTACTTGTTCTGGATCTTCAGTCTGTCTTGCTTTTCTCTTAAATGTTACCACTTTCCTGCAAGTTTTCATCCTTAACACCTCAGACTCTTCATATGGGTAGATGTATTTTGTTTATGACAAGAAAAAATGCCACCATGCGCTCTCTCAAAAGAACTTTTCTGACAGGTATTTCAAGAGAAATTGTGAAACATTCTGGTAATCTGTATAGCACTGTTGGCATTTCTGCGTCACAAACTGGAGAAATTCATCTGGAAGTCCTGCAGATTACTCATCTTGAAGAAAAAGTGCTACAATTCCAACCTTATAGTTTTCAAACCAAGAAATTTCTTTACCTACCAACTTATTATGTTCCTACCCACGCCTTGTGGTAGATGATAGTGATGGCCCCGATTCTTTACCTTACCTGCATCCACACCTTTTTCCACATGACTTTGCATTTCCTCTCACTAAAGAAACAGAACCCATTTCCCCACCCACAGGAACAGGTTTTGTGACTAACAGAATGAGATGAAATGACACAGTGCCAATTCTGAGACTAGATCTCAAAGTTTGCATGTTTTTGCTTGCTCTCCCTGTGCCTGAAATGCTGCTGTGAGAAAGACATCTCTGGGATGGCTGAATGGTCCTTAAAAAAGGACGAGAGATGCATGGAGCAGGGCTCCCAACTGAGGTCAGCCTAGAGCATTTAACAATCAGATCCCTAGACATGAGCAAGTTCAGTCAAGATCAGCAGGGCCAAATAGCCAACCGAAGCTGACCCTGGTGTAAGAGCAATCAATGCTTACCCACTAGCAATGCCCCTGAGGTTTCATGGTTGATTGTTATACAGCATTAATGTGGCAACAGATGCAATACACCCTCTTAAACTCATATACATATGACTCTAACCCAAATTATAAATTCATTCAATTGGTTCAGATCCACATACCCTATTTCCCCCATAGTTCCACAGACTATTTACTAAATCCAACACAAATACACCTCAGATTCTCTGTCTAGCTCCCAGCTATCTCAAAAAAAAAAAAAATTCTAACGTAATAATCCCTTTATTATTTGTGGTGCAGAAATATCTTCTTTCCCTTTCTCCTCTCTCGTTTTATGTTCAGAACTGGGAACACGAGAGCCCAAATATCAAAGAGATCCACAGCCCCCTTAAAAGCTCTTTGGACTTGTCTATTTCGTAGAGTTGCCAGATAAAATACAGATTTCCCAGCTAAATTTGAATTTCAAAGATAAACAATGAATTACTTTTTAGTGTAGGTATGTCCCATGGAATATTTGGGATATATATATATATATATATATGTACGTATGTATACACTAAAGAAATAATCATTGATCTGAAATTTAAATTTAACTGGACATCCTATATTTTTCTTTGCCAAATCTGGCAATCCTACTATTTCAGGAAAATCTGGAAGGAGGAAATGAAGCAAGAAGAAGCATCCAACATGTGGGGGAAAAAAGAGGAGAGAGCAGGCCCAGGTACATCAAGAAACCAGAAAGTGGCATTACAGAAAAGAGTGGAACCTTTGTTCTCTTTGATAGTTCACCATCAGAGAAAACCTCATGTAATGAATAGGAAAAGGTTCATGGAAGAGTTCACAGTGAAGAAACCCTGTGGATGACTTCTGTTGGTGGGTTTTAGATACCTTCAAGTCATCAAGAAATAATATACTCAAGAAATTCTGCTAGAGATTGGCCAAGATGGCAGAGTAGAAAGACACTAAGCTCACCTCTTCTCACAAGCACACCAAAATCATAACTATTTGCAGAATAACCATGAATTAAAAAAACCAGAACCTACCAGGAAAGACCTTATGTAATTAAAGACATAAAGAAGGCAAGACAGGCAGGAGGAGCAGAATCACAATACAATAGAGTCCCATACCCCTGGGTGGGTGACCCACAAGCTGGAGAATAATTATATTGCAGAGATTCTCCCACAGGGATGAGAGTTCTGAGCCCTACACCAGGCTCCCCAGCCTGGGCATCCTGCACTGGGAAGACAAGCCCCCATTGCATTTGCCTTTGAAGGCTAGCAGGGCTTAATTTTGGAAGCCCCAGAGGACTGGGGGAAAAAGAGACTTCATTTTTAAAGGGTGCTGACAAAATCTCACGTGCACTGGGACCCAGGGCAAAAGCAGTAATTCGATAGGCGCCTGGGCCAGACCTACCTGCTGGTCTTGGAGAGTGTCCTGGAGAGGTGGGGGTGGCTATGGATCACCCTGGGGACATAGACAGGAGCCATATTTGGGAGTTTGGACACTGCTGCTAGGGACCATCTTGGGACCATCTTGGAACCCTCCCTCTAGTTCATTAGCACCAAGACCTGACCCCACCCAACATCCTATAGGCTGGGACACCTCAGGCCAGACAACTAACTGGGCAAGGCCACAACTCTGCCCATCAGCAGACAGGCTGCCTAAAGACTTCTTGAGCCCAAGTCACCTCTAGACATCCCTCTAGACATGGTCCTGCCCACCAGAGGACCAAAAACCAACTCCACCCAGCAGTGGGCAGGTGCTGGCCCTGCCCTCCAGGGAGCATGCACTAGCCTCTAGACCAGCCTCACCAACCAGGGGGCAGAAACCAGACATAAGAAAACCGTAATCCTGTGGCCTGCAGACCCAGCCAGCCTATAGCAGGCCAGCCCCTACCCAGGGACCAGCTGGGTCCCAGCACTGCCCACTAGCAGGCCAACATAAGCTTCAGGACACCCCAGACCCCATATCTAATTGTGTCAAGAACTGGTTCCTCTGTTCCCCCACCAATGATCTAACACACCAGCTCTGGGATCCCTGGGCCCTGCAGCCAGATTCTAGGACCTGGCTCTGCCAGCCAGTAGTCCAGCACTAACCCCATGATCTGGCTTCACCCTACAGTGGGCAGGCAACAGCCCTGGAGTCTTCTGAACCCTGACTCCACCAACCAGCTAGTCAGCACTAGCCTGGGGTCCCCTAGGGTTCTGCAGCAAACTGTCTCATGACTTGGCCCCACTAACTAGCAGCCAGCAGCATCTGCACAGGGCAGGAACTGGCAACCAACTGGGCTACAGGCCAACCAAGCCTACCAGACCACCCACATAATCAGACCACCACAAAAGAAGGAACCACGCAGCCCTCTTAGGGGGAACCCCTAGAGCATATAGCTTGGGTGATGAGAGGGGAGTGTGCTGCTGGGACACACAGGATGTCTCCTACAGAGGGCCACTTCTCCAATGTCGAGAAATGTAATAACCTTCCACATACATAAATATCCAAATAGCAACTTAGACAAAATGGGGCAGCAGAGGAACATGTTCCAGACAAAGGAACAAGATAACACTGCAGAAGAAGAACTAAGTGAAGTGGAGATAGGCAATCTACCCGAAAAAGAGTTCAGAGTAATGATCGCAAAGATGATCAAAGAACTTCGATGAAGAACGGATCCACAGAGCAAGAAGTTAGAAGTTTTCAACAAAGAGAAAATATAAGGAACAACCAAACAGATGAAAAAATATAGCAACTGCAATGAAAAATACACTAGAAGGAATCCACAGTAGACTAAATGATACAGAGGAACGGGTCAGTGAGCTGGAAAATGGAGTTGTGGAAATCGCTACCACCGAACAGTAAAAAGAAAAGAAAAGAAAATGAAAAGTGAGGACAGTTTAAAAGACCCCTGGGACAACATCAAGTGCAGGAATATTTGCATTATAGAGGTCCCAGAAGGAGAAGAGAGAGAGAAAAGGACATAGAGAACATATTTGAAGACATAATAGCTGAAAACTTCCCTAACCTGGGAAAGGAAACAGTCACCCAAGTCCAGGAAGCACAGAGACTCCCATACGGGATTAACCCAAAGAGGAATACACGAAGACACTGTAATGAAAATGACAAAAGTTAAAGAATATTAAGCAACAAGGAAAAAGCAACAAATAACTTACAAGAGAACTCCCATAAGGCTATCAGTTGATTTATCAGCATCAACTCTACAGGCCAGAAGGGACTGGCACAATATACTTAAAGCAATGAAAGGGAAAAAGCTACAACCAAGAATACTCTACCCAGCAAGGTTCTCCTTCAGATTTGATGGAGAAATCAAAAGCTTTACACACAGACAAAAGCTAAAAGAGTTCAGCACCACTAAACCAGCTTTATAACAAATGTTAAAGGAACTCCTTTAGGCATAAAAGAAAAGGCCACAACTAGAAACAAGAAAATTAGAAAATGAAAATTTTAACCAGTAAAGGAAAACCTACAGTAAAAGTAGGAAATCATCCACACACAAGGTTAGTACGGAGGGTAAAAGAAAAAAGCAGTAAGATTTTGTATATCCACAATAAGCAGTTAAGGGATACACAAAATAATTAGATGTAAAATATGATACCAAAAACAGTAATCATGAGGAGAGGAGAATACAAGTGCAAAATTTTAAAAATGTATTTAAAATTAACAGATCAACAACTTAAAACAATCAAGTATATATATAGACTGCTGTACAAAAACCCCATGGTAACTACAAACCAAAAATCTATAATAGATATACATACAAAAAAGAAAAGGCAGTTCAAACATACCACTAAAGATAGTCATCAAATCACAGAGAACAGAACAAAAAGAAGAAGAAAGGGGGAAAAAAGACCTACAAAAACAAATCCAAAGCAATTTAAAAAATGGTAATAAGAACATACATATTGATAATTACCTTAAATGTAAATGGATGAAATACTCCAACCAAAAGACATAGAATGGCTGATGCATACAAAAACTAGACCCAGTATATATGCTGCCTACAAGATACTTGATCTAGAGATGCACACAAACTGAAAGCGAGGGGATGGAAAAAGGTATTCCATGCAAACAGAAATCAAAAGAAATCCAGAGTAATACTTATATCAGAAAAAACAGACTTTAAAATAAGACTGTTACAAGAGACAAAGAAGGACACTACATAATGATCAAGGGATAAATCCAAGAGGAAGATATAACAATTGGAAATATTGGGTTGGCCAGGAAGTTCGTTCAGGTTTTTCCATAACATCTTACGGAAAAACCCAAATGAACTTTTTGGCCAACTCAATATATATGCACCCAACATAGGAGTAAGTAAATTTATAAAAGCACATATTAACTGACATAGAAGGATAAACTGACAGTAATACAATAATGGTGGGGGATCTTAACATGCCACTTACACCAATGGACAGATCATCCAGACAGAACACCAATAAGGAAACACTGGCCTTAAATGATACATTAGACCAGATGGACTTAATTTAGAGCACTCCATCTGAAACTGGAATACACATTCTTTTAAAGTGCACATGGAACGTTCTTCAGGATAGATCACTGAGGCCGCAAAACAAGCCTCGGTAAAAAAAGTGAAATTTTATCAAGCATCTTTTCCGACCACAATATTATGAGATTAGAAATCAACTACAAGAAAAAAACTGCAAAAAAACCCCCAAAACCCACCACAAACACGTGGAGGCTAAACAGTATGCTACTAAACCACCAATGGAGCACTGAAGAAATCTAAGAGGAAATTATTGATAAAATATACCTATAGACAGGGGCTTCCCTGGTGGCACAGTGAATAAGAATCCGCTTGCCAATGCAGGGGACACAGATTTGATCCCTGGTCTGGGAAGATCCCATATGCTGCAGAGCAACTAAGCCCATGCACCACAACTACTGAGCCTGCGCTCTAGAGCCCACAAACTACAACTACTGAAGCCCATGTGCCTAGAGCCTGTGCTCCACAACAAGAGAAGCCACTGCAATGAGAAGCCTGTGCACCGCAACGAAGAGTAGACCCTGCTCACTGCAACTAGAGAAAAGCCCGCACGCAGCAACGAAGACACAGCACAGCCAAAAAAACCCGCGCGCAGCAACGAAGACACAGCACAGCCAAAAAAAAAAAAAAAAACCTATAGGCAAATGAATACGAAAACACAAAGATCCAAAACCTATGCGATGTAGCAAAAACACTTCTAAGAGGGAAGTTAATAGTGATACAAGCTTACCTCAGGAAACAAGAAAAATTTCAAATAGACAATCTAACCATACACCTAAAGCAACTAGAGAAAGAAGAACAAACAAAACCCAAAGTTAGTAGAAGGAAAGAATCATAAAGGTCAGAGCAGAAATAAGTGAGAGAATAAAAAACAATAGAAAAGATCAATGAAAATAAAAGCTGGTTCTCTGAAAAAATAAAATTAATAAATCTTTAGCCAGACTTATCAAGAAGAAAAGGGAGAGGGCTCAAATCAATAAAATTAGAAATAATAAAGAACTTACAACTGACACCACAGAAATACAAAGGATCATAAGAGACTACTATGAACAACTATATGCCAATAAAATGAAAAACCTAGAAGAAATGGACAAATTCTTAGAAAGGTATGATCTCTCAAGACTGAACCAGAAAGAAATAGAAAATATGAACAGATCAATTACCAGTAATGAAAATGAATCAGTAATTTAAAAACTCCCAACAAACAAAAGTCCAGGGCCAGATGGATTCATAGGTGAATTCTACCAAACATTTAGAGAAGAGATAACACCTATCCTTCTCAAATTGTTCCAAAAATTGCAGAAGGAACACTTCTGAACTTATTCTATGAGACCAGCATCACCCTGATACCAAAACATGACAAAGATATCACACACAAAAAAATTACAGGCCAGTATCACTGATGAACATACCTGCAAAAATCCTCAACAAAATACTAGCAAACTGAACCCAACAATACATTAAAAGGATCATACCCCATGATCAAGTGGGATCTATCCCAGGTATGCAAGGATTTTTCAATACCCATAAATCAATCAATGTGATATATCACATTAACAAACTAAAGAATAAAAACCATATGATCATATCAACAGATGCAGAAAAAGCTTCTGATAAAATTTAACACACACTTAGGATAAAACTTTCCAGGAAGTGGGCCTGGAGGGAACACACCTCAACATAATAAAGGCCATATGTCACAAACACACAGTTAACATCATACTCAACAGTTAAAAGCTGAAAGCATTTCCTCTAAGATCAGGAACAAGAGAAGGATGCCCACTCTTGCCACTTTTATTCAACATATTTTAGGAAGTTCTGCACCAATTAGAGAAGAAAAAGAAATAAGAGGAATCCAACTTGGAAAGGAAAAAGTAAAACTGTCACTGTTTGTGGATCATATGATACTATACATAGAAAATCCTAAAGACTCTACCAGAAAACTATTGGAGCTCATCAACTAATTCAGTAAAGTTGCAGGATAAAACATAAATATACAGAAATCTGTTGAATTTCTATGCATTAACAATGAACTAGGAGAAAGGGAAACTGAAGAAACAATCCCACTTACCATTGCATGAAAAAGAATAAAATACCTACGGAGGCAAAAGACCTGTCCTCAGAAAACTATGACACTGATGAAAAAACTGAAGACAACACAAACAGATGGAAAGACATAACATGTTCCTGGACTGGAAGAATCAACACTGTTAAAATTAATATACTAACCAAGGCAATCTAGATTCAGAGCAATCCCTATCAAAATACCAATGACATTTTCCACAGAACTGGAACAAATAACTTTAAAATTTGTGTGGAAATATGAAAGACCCTGAATAACCAAAATAATCTTGAGAAAGAAGAACAGAGTTGGAGGAACCACACACTCTGACTTCACACTGTATTACAAAGTCAGTAATCAAAATAGTATGGTACTGGCACAAAAACGGACACATAGATTAATGAAACAGAATAGAGAGTCCAGAAATAAACTCACAAACTTATGGTCAGTTAATCTATGACAAAGGAGGCAAGAATATACAATGGAGAAAAGACAGTCTCTTCAATAAGTGGTGCTGGGAAAACTGGACAGCTACATGTAAAAGACTGAAACTAGAACACTCCCTAACACCATACACAAATTAAACTCAAAATGGATTAAAGACCTAAATGTAAGACGGGATACTATAAAACTCTAAGAGGAAAACATAGGCAGAACACTCTTTGACATAAGTTGTAGCAATGTCCACCTCCTAGATTAATGAAAATAAAAATAATAAAAAATAGGACCTAATTAAACTTAAAAGCTTTTGCACAGCAAAGGAAACCATAAATAAAACAAAAGGACAATCCACAGAATGGGAGAAAATATCTGCAAATGAAGTGACAAACAAGGGATTAATCTCCAAAATACACAAACAGTTCCTGCAGCTCAATATCAGAAAAACAAACAAACCAATCAAAAAATGGGCATTTCTCCAAAGAAGCCATACAGAAGGCCAAGAGGCCCATAAAAGATGCTCAACATCACTAATTATTAGAGAAATGCAAATCAAAACTACAATGAGGTATCACCTCACACCGGTCAGAATGGCCATCATTAAAAAGTCTACAGACAATAAATGCTGGAGAGGGTGTGGAGAAAAGGGAGTCTTCCTACACTGTTGGTGGGAATGTAACTTGTTACAGCCACTATGGAGAACAGTATGGAGGTTCCTTGAAAAACTACAAATAGAACTACCATATAATCCAGCAATCCCACTCCTGGGCATATATCTAGAGAAAACCATAATTCAAAAAGATAACATGCACCTCAATGTTCACTGAAGCACTATTTACAATAGCCAAAACATGGAAACAATATAAATGTTCATCAACAGAGGAAGAGATAAAGAAAATGTGGTACATATATACAATGGAATATTACTCAGCCATAAAAAAGAACGAAATAATGCCATTTGCAGCAACATGAATGGATCCAGAGATTATCACAGTAAGTGAAGTAAGTCAGAGAAATACAAATATCATATGATACCACTTATACGTGGAATCTAAAAAAATGAAACAAATGAACTTATTTATAAAAAAGAAACAGACACACAGACTTTGAAAACAAACTTATAGTTACCAAAGGGGAAAGGTGGGGGAGTGATACATTAGGAGTTTGGAACATATACACACTACTATATATAATACAGATAATCAACAAGGACATACTGTATAGCACAGGGAACTCTATTCAGTATTCTGTAATAACCTACATGGGAAAAGAATCTGGAAAAGAATGGATATATGTACATATATAACTGAATCACTTTGCTGTACACCTGAAACTAACACAATATTATAAATCAACTATACTCTAACATAAAATAAAACTTAAAGTAAAAAGAAAAAAGAAAAGAGAACACTCGTACACTGTTGGTGGGAATGTACATCTGTGCAGCCACTGTGGAAAACAGTATGGAGGTTTCTCAAAAAACTAAAAACAGAACTAGCATATGATCCAGTAATTTCACTACTTGGTATGTATCCAAAAAAACAAAAACACTAATTTGAAAAGATACATGCACCCTGATGTTCATGTTAACATTTACAGCAGTATTTACAATTGCCGAGACATGGAGAAAACCTGTATCCATCAACTGATGATGGATAAAGAAGATGTGGTGTATATATATAAAATGGAATATTACTCATCCATAAAAAAGAATAAAATTTTGCCATTTGTAGCAACATGGATATGTTAAGTGAAATAAGTCAGACAGAGAAAGACAAATAGTGTATGATATCACTTATATGTGGAATCTAAAAAATACAACAACCTAGTGAATATAACAAAAAAGAAACAGACTCACAGATATAGAGAACAAACTAGTGTTTACCCATGGGGAGAGAGAAGGGGGGAAGGGCAATAGAGGGAAAAAGGGTTATTATGGGATTATATGAAATCATGTGTGTGATACTTTTGAAAATTGTTTTGAAAAACTGTTTTGAAAATTGCTTAAAAGCACTATAGAATTTAAAGAATCTTTTACTCAATAAAAAAACTAAACAAAGAAATTCTGCTAATGTCCTCATTAACCTCAGTATCATTTTTATGATAACTATTATAACAATTGCTAAATCTAGGTAGGAGGTATGTGGGTTATAATTACACATGATTTTTTAAACTTCCCTGCATGTTTAAAATTATTCATAATATAGTTGGGAAATAAGTTATTAAGACACTCCTATTATAGTGACCAGCTGCACTATACACGTGTGGGGAGGGAGAGATTTAATTTATGGTCATTTGTTTCCCTTCTACCAATGAAGAATTTTAGGCAAGTCAGGGGGGATGTTGTGATGCAAGTATTAATTTGGCAAAAGCAACTTGCTGTTGGCAAAGTTTCTCGAAGGGTTTTATTGCTAGGTCTCAACTAAAAAACATACACTTCAAGATCTGACTGAACTCATCATTATTTGTAACAGGAAGGACAGAAATAAGAAAAATAAAATTTAAAAGGGAAAGTGATGAAGATGGTAGAGGAGTAGGACATGGAGCACACCTCCTCCCACAAATACATCAAAAATATATCTACAGGGCTTCCCTGGTGGCGCAGTGGTTGAGAGTCCGGCTGCTGATGCAGGGGACATGGGTTCATGCCCCGGTCCGGGAAGATCCCACGTGCTGCGGAGCAGCTGGGCCTGTGAGCCATGCCGCTGAGCCTGCGCGTCCAGAGCCTGTGCTCCGCAACAGGAGAGGCCACAACAGTGAGAGGCCTGCGTACCGCAAAACAAACACACAAACAAAGAAACAAAAAAATCTACATTTGAAAGGATTCTCACAGAACATCTACTGAATCCTGGCAGAAGACCTCAGACTACTGAAAGTGCAAGAAGATTTCCACATAGTCAGGTAGGACAAAAGGAAAAAGAAAAAAAAAAAAAGAGAGAAAGGAATCGGGAGGGGACATACACCCCTGGGAGGGAGCTGTGAAAGGAAAAATGTTCCCACACTTTGGAAGTCCCCTCACTGTCAGGGAGATCAGCCGGGATGGTGGGTTGGGGTGGGAGTGCAGCAACTGGTTTGTGGAACGCAAAACAGAGAGAGACATACACAGACAGTTGGTACAGGCACCCTGCACTCCCCAGCCTGAGATGTGCATCTGCTGGTATGGGCAGGGGCTGGGTGAGGAAGCTTGGGCTTCAGAGGTCAGACCCAGAGAGAGGACTGGGGTTGGCCGCGTGGAGACAGCCTGAAGGGGCTGGAGTGTGTTGCAACTACAACTGAGGATGTACGCGAAGAAGCCTGGGCCTGCCAGAGAGGCAAGGCACCATTGTTGGTGGGCAAGTGAGGAGAGGGGTGGGACCTACAGGTGCCTCTTTCCCTGTGTGTGTGCTCTCAGGCAACAGGACACCACCTACATGAGCTCCAGGGGCAGTTGCAAGCCGCCACTGCCATCGTGGGCTCTAGAGGCGGGTGCGGGCCACCACTGCTGCTGAGAGACCCATGAGCAGGTGCCAGCCGCTGCCTCCACAAGCACAGGCCCTGGGAGTGCACGTGGGCCACTGCATCAGTACATGCCCTTCAAGGGGATAACAGCACATGCTGAAGAAAGATGTGGAAGGCATCCAAACTAAAACACAGCCCTCACCAAAAATATTAAACCCACACAAGCTACACAGGGACGCTCCTGCATATAAATAGCCTTCCAAGACTACAGTAGATAATTGTTTCTCCTAAACTCACAGAGTAAGAGAAATATAAGTAAAATGAAGAATCAGAGGAACCACTCCCAGTTAAAAGACCAAGAGAATTCTACCGAAGGAACAATGAAACAGACTTCTTCAGTCTAATAGATACAGAGTTCAAAAAGGAGGTAATGAAAATACTGAAGAAATTAAGAAAGGCTATTGACAGAAATGCAGATTACTGTAAAAAGGAATTAGAAACTATGAGGAGCCAAAAAAAATTAGGAAATTCGTTTGCCAAGATGAAAGCTGAGCTAAAGGCAATGAATAGCAGAATGAATAATGCAGAACGAATAAGTGAACTGAAACACAAGAATAATGGAAATTACCCAATCAGAACAGCAGACAGAAAGCCAACTGAAAAAAAATGAAAGCAATATAAGAGAACTGTAGGATAATATAAAGCAGCCAATCTATGCCTAACAGGAATTCCGGAAGGAGAAGAAAGAGAAAAGGGGATTGAAAATGTATTTGAAGAAATTATGGCTGAAAACTTCCCAAACCTAAAGAAGGAAACAGATATCTAGATACAGGAAGCACAGAGGGTGCCAAACAAGATGAACCCAAACAGACCTACACCAAGACATAATCAAAATGCCAAAGTTAAAAATAAAGAGGATTCTAAAGGCAGCAAAAGAAAAACAAAGAGTTAATTACAAGGGAACCCCCATAAGGCTATCAGCTGATTTCTCTACAGAAACATTTCAGGCCAGAAGGGAGTGGCAAAATATATTCAAAGCCTTGAAAGGGAAACATCTGCAACCTAGAATACTGTACCCAGCAAATTATCATTTAGAATAGAAGGAGAGAGAAAGAATTTCTCAGACAAGCAAAAACTAAAAGAATACTGCAATAGTAAACCTATCCTAAAAGAAATATTGAAAGGTCTCCTCTAAATAGAAAAGAAGCAAAAAGATATAGGAAAGAGACTATCACAACTGGAAAGTAAATCACGTAAATAAGCAGATCAAAAGATCAAATACAGATCAAATACAAAAAGAAAAAAAATTATTTGTGAAGCAACAAACACAAGCAAAAGAATAAAGATGTAAAAGGACATCAAAATCATAAAATGTGGGGGAAGAGAGTAAGAAAATGTTGATTTTTTTTTTTAAAGAATGTGTTTGAGCCTATATGACTATCAGTCTAAAGCAAGCAGACATAGGAAGGGGTTAACATACTTGAAAAACAGTGTAACCACAAATCAAACACATACAATAGATTCACAAAAAACAAGAGAACACAAGCATAAAAGTCAATCATCAAACCACAAAAAGAAAAACAAAAGAAAAAGTAACAAAGATGAAACAGAATCAACTGGAAAACAAGGTTCAAATGGAAATAAATACATATTTATCAATAATTACCTTAAATGTCAACAGACTAAATGCTTCAATCAGAAGACATAGAGTGGCAGACTAGATAAAAAAACAAGAGCCTACAATATGCTGCCTATAAGAGACCCACTTTAGGGCAAAGGACACACAAAGATTGAAAGTGAGGGTATGGAAAAACATATTTCATGCAAATGGAAATGACAAGGAAGCAGGGGTCACAATACTCATATCAGACAACATAGACTTTACAACAAAGGCCATAAAGAAAGATAAAGAAGGACACTATATAATGATAAAAGGATCAGTACAAGAAGAGGATTTTATGCTCATCAATGTATATGCACCCAATATAGGAGCACCCAAATACATAAAACAAATACTAACAGACATAAAGGGAGAAACTGACAGGAATACAATCATAGTAGGAGATTTTACACCCCACTCACATCAATGGACAGATCTTCTAGACAGAAAATCATTAAGGCAACAGAGATTCTAAATGATACAATAGAACAGTTAGACTTAATTGTTATTTTCAGGACATTACAACCAAAAAATCCAGAAGACACATTCTTTTCACAGTGCACTTGGAACATTCTCTAGGTCTGACCACATACTAGGGCATAAAGCAAACCTCAACAAATTCAAGAGTATAAAAATTATTTCAAGCATCTTCTCTTGACCACAAGAGCATGAAACTAGAAATCAACCAAAGAAAAAGAAATGAGAAAAAAAAATGATTACATGGAAATGAAAAAACATTCTACTAAAAAAACTAATGGGTCAACAAGGAAATCAAAAAGGAAATTAAAAAATATCTTGAGACAAATAACAATGAAAACACAACCAAACAAAATCTATGGAATGCAGCAAAAACAGTTCTGAGAAGGAAGTTCATAGTGATACAGGCCTTCCTCAAAAAACAAGAAAAATCTCAAATAAACAACCTAACCTACCACCTAAAAGAATTAGAAAAAGAGGACCAAACAAAACCTAAAATCAGCAGAAAGAAAGAAATAAAGATCAAAGAGGAAATAAACAAAATAGTGATAAAAAAATAGAAAAAAAATCAGTAAAACAAAGAGCTGGTTCTTTGAAAGGGTAAACACAACTGACAAACCAAGTCACCAGGCTCACCAAGAAGAAAAGAGAGAGAACCCACATAAGCAAAATAAGAAATGAAAAAGGAGAAATATCAACTGATACCACAGAAATACAAAAAACCATAAGAGAATACTACGAACAATTGTATGCCAACAAATTTGACAACCTAGAAGAAATGGACAAATTTCTAGAAACATAAAGCCCACCAAAACTGAATCAAGAAGAAATAGATAATTTGAACAGACCTATCACCAGAAGTGAAGTAGAATCTGTAAAAAAAACCAAAAAACCAAAAAACCAAAAAAATCTCCCTACAAACAAAAGTCCAGGACCAGATGGCTTCACAGGTGAATTCTACCAAACATACAAAGAAGAAATTTTACCAATCCTTTTCAAACTCCTCCGAAAGATTGAAGAGGAGGGAACACTCCCAAAGCCATTCCATAAAGCCACCATCACCCTGATACCAAAGCCAGACAAAGATACCACCAAAAAAAGAAAATTACAGGCCAATATCTCTGATGAATATAGATGTAAAAATTCTCAACAAAATATTGGCAAGCCAAATCCAACAACACATAAGAAAGATCATACACCATGACCAAGTGGGATTTACCCCAAGTTCACAAGGATGGTTCAACATACACAAAATCAATCGATGTGATACACCACGTCAACAAAAGAAAAGACAAAAACCACATGATCATCTCAACAGATGCAGAAAAAGCATTTGACAAAATTCAACATCATTCATGATAAAAACTGTTACCAAAGTGGGTATAGAGGGAATATATTTCAACGTAATAAAAGCTATTTATGACAAACCCACAGGCAATATAATACTCAAGTGAAAAGCTGAAAGCCTTCCCACAAAAATATGGAACTAGACAAGGATTCCCACTCTCAATTCTTCTATTCAACATAGTATTGGAAGTCTTAGCCACAGCAATCAGACAAGAAAAAGGAATAAAAGGTATCCAAATTGGAAGAGAAGAGGTAAAACTGTCATTATATGCAGATGACATAATACTATATATAGAAAATGCTAAAGACTCCACACAAAAATTACTAGAAGTGATAAATGAATTCAGCAAGGTAGCAGGATACAAGATTAACATATTAGAAATCAGTTTCATTTCTTTACACTAACAATGAAATAACAGAAAGGGAATGTAAAAAAAACTTTTTAAAATTACACCAAAAAAACCCCCCAAACCTTAGGAATAAACCTAACCAAGGAGATGAAAGACTTATATGCTGAGAACTAGAAAATATTAATAAAGGAAATTAAAGATGATTCAAAGAAATGAAAACATATCCCATGCTCTTGGATTGGAAGAATATTGTCAAAATGGCAATAGTACCCAAAGGAGATTTAACGTGATCTCTATCAAATTACCCATGACATTTTTCACAGAACTAGAACAAATAATCCTAAAATTTATGTGGAACCATTAAAGACCCAGAACTGCCAAAGCAATCCTGAGGAGAAAGAACAAAGCAGGAGGCATAATCCTCCCAGACTTCAGACAATACTACAATGTTACAGTAATCAAAACAGTGTGATATTGGCACAAAAACAGACGTATGGATCAATGGAACAGAATCGAGAGCCCAGAAATAAACCCACACATCTATGGTCAATTAATCTTTGACAATGGAGGCAAGAATATAAAATGGGAAAAAGACTCTTCATCAAGTGGTGCTGAGAAAGTTGGACAGCTGCATGTAAAGCAATGAAGTTAGAACATACCTCACACCATGCACAAAATAAACTCAAGATGGCTTAAAGATTTAAACCTAAGACATGACACCATAAAACCCCTAGAAGAAATCATAGGCAAAACATTCTCTGACATAATTCGTACCAATGGTGTTTCAGGAGGAACAATGTTTACACCGAGAAGAGGAGCAAAGACTCTGAGGGTGGTGGGCTTATGGTGAGTTTTGTTAACAGAGTGTACATTATTCTAGAGTGGCAAGTTTGTTCCTTTACTCAATGAGCATGTATATGTTGATGATTTTCCTTCCACCAGGCACTGTACTGGGTGATAAGGAAACAAAGACAACTAAGACACAATTCTTATCCTCTAAGAATTATAAACTAATGAGAGTTCATGAAACATGGTCATAAAGAAAACTATACTAGAAAATTAAGTTGCCTGATTTTCTACCAGGTCATTTGTCATTTTATTTTTGATTTTTGCGAGTTCTTTATATATTTTTGATACTAGCCCATTGGTGGTTACATACACTGAAAATCTCTTCATGTCTGTAGCTTGTTGTTTCCTATTCTTTGTGTTTTTAATGAAAAGTTCTTGTTAAGTAATTGAGTATATCAATATTTGCTTTTATAGTTAAGCTTTTCTGTATCATATTTAAGAAATCCTTCCCTCTCTTGAGGTCAGAATGGGGTATTCACTGATATTTTATTTTGAAAAATTTAAAGTTTCATTTCTTAAATTTAAGGTCTGAATGCATTTGAAGTTGATTTTTTTGTATGGTGTGAGATAGTAATCTATTTCTCCTTTTGCCCTCTATATGAAGAGTCAATTTTTTGCAACTCTATTTGCTAAATAACCATACTTTCCCCCCAATGACCTAATATACCATCTCCACCATTTCTGAAGTTTCCTAAATTAATAAGTCTATTTTGGGTCTATTTTTTCTGTTCCATTGGTCAAAATGTATATTCCTGCACCAAAAACACACTGTCTTCATTACATCAGCTTTATAAGAAGCCTTTATATATTGAAAGGAAGTCACTCCTTTTTCTTCTCCTTCAGAAATATCTTGGCTATTTTTGGCTCTTTGCTTTTCTATATAAATTTTAGAATAAACTTAAGTTCTGCAACACTTGAATGGGAATTTTACGGAAGAGTTAATGTTAATTAATTAGCCAGACAGCTAATAAACATGAAGAATAGCTCAGCTTCATCAGCAATTGAAGGAATGCAAATCATGACCACAAGGAGATATCATTTGAACCTACGGATAAAAATTCAGAAGTTTAATAATACTAAAGAGAGAATATGGACCAACAGAATCTCTTGTATACTCTGGTGGGAGTAGAAATTGGTACACACACTTTGGGGGAAAAAAAACGATGGAATTACATAATATTTAACATTTGCATGTATCTTTTTACCTCTCTAGATGCAGTCTCTAGCTTTCCCCACTTTGCTCTGTGTTTTTGGAAGCTGATCTTTAGAGACTTTAATCAGTGGGTTCCCTGGCATTCTGGTTGGGTTGGGTTGAACTAATGAAAGACCCCGGCAAAACAATGGAGAGAAGGGCTGAGTGTGAGGTCAGGGTTTTTAGTGAGATCAGCTCCCTCTGTGCCAGGCTGTTGATTGGCTGAGTTCTACTAAAAGCTAGAGCTCTGTTGGGTAATACTCTCCTACAGCTGTAGCTGCCCTCTTCAGGTTCCAGTAATTCCTCCCTCTCCCTGCCTCTTCAGAGATGGGGATGCTTATGGCTCCCTGCCCTTGCTAGTGCTAATGTGCTTCATTAGTCCGTAATAGTTCCTTTATTTAACTTTCCTCAGTTATACAATTTGACCTTGTTCCTGCCAGGACCCTCACTGGTACCATCTAAAATTTAACAGTTTCACTCTTAGGCACATACCCAAGAGAAACCAAAGCAGGAATGCTTTCCAGGAGACATGTTCAAGAATGTTTGCAACAGACTTGGCACAGTTTGGTAATAGCAAAAAGCCAAAAACCAAGCGGGGGAAGGGCTCAAAGCCAATTGTGATATATTTACAAGCTAATATCATACAAAAGTGAAAATTAACCGTAACACATGCAGCAACACAGATGAGTCTCAGTAACCAAAAGTTGAGGAAAAATTTTTGAAGCAAGCCATAGAAAGCATGATAACCTTTTTATAAAACTGAAGATTATTTATATGTGCTAAAACTTTTTAAAAGTGAGGCATGACAAAAACAAATTTAAGACTGTGGTTACCTCTAAGAGGGAGGAAAAGGGTAAGATTAGGGTAGGCAAGGAGGACATTGGTAGGTTATTGGTAATATCATCCTATGTTATGAATTAGATGGTGGATTAAGAGGTTAAAATTAATAAATTGGCTAAATAAAAATGTATAATTGATTAATGTTAAAACATAAAAGCAGGTTTAGGAAGCCTGGAATTCCAGGATAAGAGTTTCATATTTATCCTCTAATCTTCTGAAGTTTTTGAGCAGAAAAGTGAAATAACTATACATTTAAGTTAATTTGCCAGAAGTGGGCAAAAGCAGAAATTCAGAAGGATCCTTTGTGAACTGATGGCATTCTGGTCCTGGAGTCATGGCAGTGGCATCAGAAGGAAGAGAAACAGGGATAAGTATTGATAGTATTCTTTGTGGAAATACAGAAGGCCAAAACAAGAGAGGACTGAAGTAGGAGGCCAAGAGTTAATTTTCCAGGTTTTGAAGCCTGAATTTTAAATACAGTCTTTTAAGGAGATATGAAGAATTTTAAATTGTTTGATGCTGTCTCCACAGTGGCTAAACTTATGCTAAATAAACTGAATGCCTCCATTTCTTGGGCTTCTCCCAGTCCTATTTACTGGGAATTAAATTCAAGAGTAAAGCTGGGACACCGCAAAACCACCGCTGGGTTCTAGCTGCATCCGTTCAATCAGTTATGTCTATCTAGCTGATGCATATTATCCAAATTTGGGTGGTTTTTTTTTTTGTATTTTTGTTTCTATATGGGAGGGGTACCATTAAAAGATATACAGGGACTTCTCAGCTGAAAAACTGAAAGAAACCTTATTCCAAATGATAAGTTGTCACTGCTTGAATGTCAATCATTCTTAAATCCTGAACACAATTTCATAACCAACATTTCTCTTAAATATTTAAATGGTATCCTATTTCCTACATTCAATAAAAATAATAAATCTTATTAGCGAATTCAATCCTGTGGGTTGAGTTGTTAATCCCAGTACTCTATTTATACAATTATTTTCAAGTTTATTTCCTATTTTTATCTTGTCCTTCAACTGCAATATAGTTCAGGGTTGCCTATTTTTAGTGCACTCAAGTACCACGGGCAGAAATGCTTCAACACTTCACTGTATAACCATGGCAGTTCTGCACCTTCCCTCCTAGCAGGCGACCTGTGCTTATGTCATCTGTGTCTTCCAACTTAAAGGGTGAGTCTAAATTCTCCTATTTACCAATCTTAAAGAATACCCATTTTGTGGCAAGAAGAAAAAGAGCAGTAAAATATTTTGATGACCCTGTATTTTAGAGGAGACTTCAAAAACCTTGTCTAAAAATAAGACATTTAATGCAAGTGCCAAAGATCAAGTAAATCATTTTTAGTAATCCTAGGACTTTTGACTGTGTCCAGGCTTGATTTGGGGAATCCTACTATGAGAATCGTTTTATTCTTTAAGAAAAAAAGCTGAACAAAAGCCTGACTTCTTGCAGAATCTTTGACAACTTTTTCTTTTTTAAACCCTTATCTAGATGAGCTGTCTGTGAAGCAAGCTGACCTTCATTTAAATATGAATTTAAAATCTGCCTCACATGTCTCAGTGGGGGCAAAATGCCAGGTGTATTTAGGGATATCTGGTTAATATTGTTGCAGGTTATCCAAATCAGCTCACTCCTAGAAGGCTGAGAGTACAAGCAGAAAAAGAAGTGACTGTAATTAGGACGTGGAGTTGTGGAGTGAGACAAAGATGGTTGGGTGAATGGGGTTGTGCGTTTCCTCTTTGGCACTCAGGCTGTCCATGCCATCTGCTGCAGAATGGGAGGAACAACTGGGCTTGTCCTCAACAAACACTGGCAGTTGGTCTTTTCATTTCCTCCCAGAAGAATTTGCCTTTACTAGGACAAAGGTCTCTGGAGCATCACAGAGATTTATGCCTTAAGAAATGCAGTGAACCATTTGGAAATCAAGATTGCTTTCTTGAAACTTTAAGTGGTCATAAAGAAAAGAGAAGTAGAAAAATAAATTATTCCGAGGATGTCTGCCCAACACAATGGTCCTAATGTGAAATTCCATTTGCTACTCGCTTGAAAGGGTACGATTTACCATAAAAATATCAAAGATTTTGAGACTCAGTCACCAGGGAGTGTGTGGAATAGCAAAGTGAAGTGTGGTTTCTCTTGGTTGCAATAGAAGAAAGTGACACATGAACATTTAGAGAGATGTTATATCCATGTGATATTATTCACATTATACTTCCCTTAAAAGTTACTTATCCAATTATTTATTATTTTCCCATTACTAACTTTTGTTCTCCATGAGGGAAAAACCATACCTAGTTTATCCTCCATGCACAGTCCATAATACATAATAACAGCAGCAGTTAACATTTTGCCCTTACCATTCGCTCTTCTAAATGCTTTACTGATATTAATCATTTAATCTACAACAACAGGTATTATTACATCCATTCTTACAAATGAAGAAACTGAGGAACAAAGTACCCAAGATCATATCTAGTAAATAGAAAACCAGAACATAAACCCAGGTACTCTGACACTGAGTCCTCATTCTTCTATACTACCTGTCATATTAAGCATGCGATGTAAGTATTTGTTGAAAGAATGAATGACCAATTCAGTAAATTGCTTTTTAAAATCTTGACTAGGTGAGAAACAGGTCATTTAAATTTTTCTTCTCTCTCATTAGAAATACTGATCCACCTCCCTACAAATGTAAGAAAATAGTTATAGCCAACTGTATTGATAGCATGATAATGACAATGACCAAACTTCAATCCTGATACAACTATTGTAGAATTCCCTCCAATTCTAAAGAGACATCAAGAAAATGTGGATCATTTAGGTTAAATTTGCTTAAACCTGTCTTGATTTCCATTTAAACATATTCTGCCAGAAACACACACAAATACATTAGGAGGTACAGAAATCTTTCACAGTATTTGTAAAGTGGCTTACAGACTTAGAAATGTCTATAAATGAGTTAATTGATTTTTAAAACCCTCGTTAAGTGCCCACTCTCTAAAGTACTATGGCTCTAATCAAGTCACCACCTCTTCCAAGGCCTTTAATTATTCCTTCTATAGAGAAGGACTTCGAACAGACACTTTCTCCAAATTCAAATTCGTTGTAATGATTATTACCTGTCTCCATTTGAATAGATTTTTCCAAGGGAATAGGTGAATTTCATTGTTTCATAAATAAAATTCTTTAAGAATCATAAGAAATAACATATGTGTACTAGTAAATACATTTGCTTGTTTCAAAACTCTACTTCATGATAAAAGTACAGTAATATTTAACTAAGGAGAGATTTTATTGGTTTTGTTCAAATCAGTTTCATTCAGGAGTGTTGAGGAAAGCAGTAAGGGTTGCATTCTGGACCGGGACACCAGAGAGCTGGGTTCTTGTCCTGGTGATGCTCCCAACTTACCGGGAGATCTTATCCAAGTCATTTCTCAGAGCCTCAATTCCTTCATTAGTAATGCTAAGGTTCTATGACATGACCCTTGCCTCTTCCAGAGAACATATATTTTAATAAATTACAGAAGTACTATGAATTTAACATTTTAAAGTAGTCATTTTTAAGGGGGAAAAACCCATCCTTTCTTGAAATCTAGATTCCACCTAAGTGATACTGTTTCTCTATGAAGAGATAGAATGAGCTATGGTGAGGTGACTTGTGTAAATGATCTCATTTGGGAGGTACCGAGGGGACAGAGACTTGTCATTGCCAAGTAAGTCACATTTAAATTCCCTCAAGCCTTGAGAAATAATGTGAGGGAAAGTGCAAAAATAGCACAGTCATTCCTTTGGACCAAGTTGACTCCTAGGCCTCCTGAGAGCACCGCAGCTGTGTATTCATCTATACGCAAAGAGAAATAAGAATCTTCTATATTTGGCACACGGTGCTCTTCTATATACCAATGTGCTCATCTATCAATATATTTTATGCTGAGCCTTTCAGTAAGGAAAGTTCCACCATGCACACTGCTTCATGCACAGCTACACATGTTGAAGATGCTTTTTTTTCCCCTGCCATATGGAAAACTGCAAGAGCACAGAGCCACACTGAACCAACCAGAATGATGCTAGAGGCAGCTGTATCTGATTGAAACCGTGGAGAGAATCGAGACTGACAGAGTTGCAGGGCTAGAAGGTTAATGAGTCCATAGTCCTGCCTCCAGGCAGAACTGTCCTGAACCATTCCAGGCAAATGACAGCTCAGCCTCTTGGAAAATAAAATCTTCAAAACACGCTTCGGTAACATTTCATTGTCTAAAATGTCCTTATCCTCATAAAGTTCTGAAAGCAATATAAGTCCACACTCTTCTTCTGTTTAATCTCCCTGTTGACAGATATATAGAATAATAAACTGACAGAAATGTGGAAGATGATGAGAGCCTTAGAGATGGGTCACAGACTTGGTTATCATCCTCCCAGAGACCTCAGAGGAGGGAATAATTAGCACATCTGTGGACTCTGGTTCTAGTTACAGTAATATTATGGGTCCAAGTATTTGTTTATTATAAATCAGATCTACTATTTATCATACATTACTAAATAAAATTTTGCCTTGCACTCCATAGCAAGAATCATAGGTTTAGCAAACACTATCTGAGCTAAAACATTTAATCAAGGAATAGGTTCTTACATAAAAAGGCAAAGGAAGTACAGACTGGTGTGCAAATAGCCCCATACTTCTTTATTTACTAATTTTGTTACAGCATTCCAATTTATGGTTACGTTCTTACATATAATGCTTCTATAAGATTACCGCCTCTTATGCCTCTGGGCATTAGGAATCATGAATGGGTTGGTGGCGTTATATAACGACAAGTGTAGGCCATTTGTGGATCAGGGTTCAAATCCCTTGTCTGCTACCTATCATCTGCATGGTTAAGCTGCTCCATCTGAGGCTTATTGCCCTTACCTGTAAGAAGAACTACTAATACCTATTTCACGCTGATCTTGGAATATTAAATGGGAAAATATTGGTAAAAGCACCTAGGACCTGGCAGGCAGTAGCACAACTGTTAGTTGACCACTAACCATGAATCTGATCTGCTACATGCTGCCTTTCTTTCCTCTTCCCCATTCCGTAAAAGTTCCGAGACAGGGTGATTGAGTGTGGGACACACCTGCCTCCTCTGTCACCAGGCTGTGCTTCTGCTTCCATTTGGCCTGTCGTCTATTGCTGATCCCCATGCTAACTTATCAGGGGATTTCCCTTAGGGACATAAAGGGTAAGAGCAAGGAGACCTTACGATGCCAAGTTAAATGCGATGCTAGATTTTAACTTGATTTTTAAAAAATCTATGCATGTTACGTTTGTGCTAAGAGCAAGTATTTGGAATTCAGATTCTAAAACACTATATTCATTTTTAGAAAGTCGTAATAGAACTGCTTTGTGCAAAGGATAAAAAGACTGATTCAAAGATAGACTACTTTTTAGTTCACAGGAGTGAGCAATAAGAGGAACTATTATTCATTGTGAAGTAGAAATGCTAATATCTACAGGGTTTGAAATACATTTAAATAATGCCTTATTGTCAGAGAAATATGTTCTTATTACATAACAGATAGCTATAGAGACATTTTAAATCACCACTCCAATTTTATGATCCAGAAACCACTGATACTTGAGTACATTTTCTCTTTTCCTGCACATATTCTGACAAGCAGGACTGCTTTTAAGTTCAAGTTCTGCCACTTCCTAGTTAGTTGGTGTTGGGCATTAGTTTCTTGAAGCATCTGTCACTGCATCTGAAAACTGGTATCAACTTCATAGAGTTATTGTGATGACTTGTGAAATAATGCACATGCAGCACTCAGTACTGTGTATGGTACATAATAAGCATTCAGTCATGTCAGCCATTGTGATTATTCTTTGTTGGGTATTATTTAAAATGGAAAAATGACAATTCAAGGAGAGGAAATGAAGGTCACTAGCAAGCTGTTTTGTCTTGAGCTCTTGGAGCCAGTACAGTACAGAAAGGTTTCTCATGCAACAACCTCAGAGACAATTTATTGAATGCTTTACTATGTGATTCCAGACACTAGGATATTATAACTGATTTAATCCTCACAACAGTCCTGAAACAGGTGGTATTACTATCTTAACTTTACAGATGAGTAAACTGAGCCAAAGACGGGTTAAGTATCAATAATATGCAAAGTCTCACAGCTAAGTGACAAAGCTGGGGTTTGAATGCAATCAATCTAGTTCCAGAGTCCATTCTTGTAAACTGCTGGGCTGCAAGCCCTGTACTTACCCAGCCTTAAGACTTCAGAAAGAGCCCAGAGTCAGCGACAGAGACATCAACGGTTTAGTGGACAGGGGGATCTTATCCATCTTATCCAAGGTCATACACGTCACCGTGTGCAGACGGTGGGAGGGACATGGCAACAGTCTTCACTACTCAGGGGGAAAGGAGGCTACCGTTTATAGGGGGAATTGATGTCAGGTTGGTTCAGTTACCAGGGAGACTAGCACCTGGAGCATGGGGCAAGCACGCAGGCTGTTAATTAGGCCCTACAATTAAGAGGACTGGATAGTCATGTGAGAGAAACAGGGCCTGGTTGAGCAGGGGACGTACAGAGATAACAGCCATCTTGAATGGCCTCCATGCATTCCACCCCTACACGACCCTTACCATCTGGGTCCACCCCTCTTCCCTGATATGCCTGGGGTCAGGTAGGTAGAGGTACACTACAATCAAATACCCCGCATACCGAATAGACAACTGCAGCTAAAGAAAATCAAGAGTCCAAGAGAGGGACAATCTTTGGGGGCCATGTGCTTATCAGGTCAATTTTTCATGGAAGTCCAAAGGAGGATGATTTACTCCTCTAGCTACAGCAACCCAACAAACTCACTGCACAGTGACGCCACCACAGTCACCCAGTCCGCAAACAGATTCCCTCCACTCAGACTAAGGACAAAATATAAGACATTTAACAGGCACAATACAGGGAAAATCATGACCACTAAGCAAAATACAAGCAGTAACAGCCTTCTGAGATAATACCGTCTCTACCTGCGGTTTTCATCCTGGCCTGCAGGATCCCACCTGTCCATCCTCACTGCCCATAGCCGGTGCTAAATAATAAAGAAGCGGCATAACAGGCCACATGGTTAATATAATTGTGGCTTTCTCCAGTAAGGAGCCCGGATTAACTACTCTAGTAGTCCTAGGTGGGGCGCGGCAGGAGACAGGTGAGCTCTGTTAAGTCCCTTTCTAGTCCTATTCACCACGGGGTGGTAAACCCAAACCACCAGGGCCTTACCTGCCAGTCCCAGGCCCATTTTATAAGGTGTTCCTCTGGGTCTAGATCCTGTGGCAAGGGCAAAAGCAAGTTAGGGTCCTGGCCAATAACTGGCAGTGGGCCTTCAGTCCTTTGGTAGTCAACAGTCGAACTCGGATTGTGTTGGATCAGCTGCCTCTGGGTTAACGTGGTGTAAGCACTGGGATGTTTGCTCCCACCTTAATGGTTGTTTTAAGTAGCCTGGCAGCAGTGGGGTTGTAAGGCAGGTGGAAATGCCAGTGGATGTCATTTTTACTGGCCCATTCCTGAACTTCATGGCCAGGAAGGTGGATCCCTTGGTTCTTATCAATGTCCATGGCGGAGGGGGCGGGGGGGGGGGTCTTATAGCATGCACAGCTGTTCTAGATCCCAAATAATGGTTTTGGGGTTGCTACACGACTAGGCTAGACCTCTTGTAATGTCTTTTACCTGTTGTAGCGCATCGTAGACTGCATTTAGCTGGTGTTCCATCACACTACATCATTGTTCCGTCCCCTTCCATGGCTGGGACCTGAGGCCCAAGGGCACTCTTATTAGTTTGCTATTGTCACAGGCCCCTAACAAACACTTCCGAGTAACTGGCCATGTCCAATTCACAAGCCTGTCCCTGAGTTAACATCCCTAAAGCCTGTGTCTTGCTTAGGGCTGGTGGCTCAGGGATATGCTCATCGTACCCAACTAGCTAACAGCCAGGTACCTGATAATCCAGGTTCTTGCATTTTGTCTGTATTCACCAGCCATCCCTGGGCACTCAGATGAGTCACAAGCATGGGGCTGCTACTTTTCAACTGGAAAGAGGCTCTGAGGTTAACAGGATTTCATCAGCATAATGGGAGAGAAAGACATCTCTCACGGTAAACAGCTGCCACGGGGCTCCACAAGCTAGAGACCAGCCACCTTAACCCCGCAACTTTCTGTTCCCCGTCCTGATTTCCCGGCATCTCAGCGCTCACGGGAGTTTCCTCGGCCACCTGGCTGGCTCACTAATTGTTAGGCTGCAAGCCTTGTACTCACTCGGCCAGCCTCAAGACGGAAGAAAAAGTTCGTAGTCAGCGACAGAGACACCAATGGTTTACTGGAGAGGGGATCTTACCTGCCTGAAGCAAGGTCCTGGAGCGACACCTCACTGCGTTCTGTGCGCGGCAAACACTGAGCAGGAAACGCCAGCCATCTTTGCTACCTGGAGGCGGGAGCAAGGGCGGGAGGAGGGGCCCGGGTGGGGGGAGCCAGGAGGAGGCCACAATCTAGAAGGGGAATTGACGTCAGGTTGGCTCAGTTACTAGGGGCACCGGCAGTTGGGGCATGGTGCAAGCAGGTAGGCAGTTAATTAGGCCCTATAATTAACAGGATTGGAGAGTCATGTGAGGGAAGCTGGGCCTAGTTGATCAGGGCCTAGTTGAAGCAGGGCCTAGTTGATCAGGGCCTAGTTGAAGCAGGGCCTAGTTGATCAGTGAGCAAGAGAACAGCCATCTTGAAAGGCCTGACCATACATAAACAAATACAGAAGAGTTTAATATTGAGCAGGTATTTTTGCAAATAGTACAGTTTAAGTCAAACATTCTAAAAAGCACTTAAATTTTAACAATTTAAATGCAATTAATTAGAAAAGGACCACAGAGATAAATACCAGGGAAAGAATTAGATGCCCTATTCTTTCAGAAAGAATGTTCCCAAGTGGCTTATTATGCCCATCCAGCAACATTACAGGGCCTCATATTCGATCCATTTCTTCTGAACTTTGTAGGTAGCTAGAAATGGTTAGGCAGCAAGCAGTGTTCTTGGAAAAATAGATTCGTGTTACCCTTGGAAACAGAGTGTGTTGCAAGAAAGTCTTTGGCATGAAACAAGGCTGAGTATACACAGCCGTCTCTCAGATGGTGTGGGTTTGGAAACATAAGTGGACAAGCCAAACCCTTTAAGTCTTCCTTTTCCTTTGAACTGAATTCCAGAATGTGTTTTTTATGTTACTGTGTAGCATTTGTGTTTATCCTTATTTATTCCTGCATAATATTTCATTGAGTGGATGTGGCTATTGAATGAAAACAAGATCCTTCAGTCATTCCAAACTGAGTTAAATGAAAAGTTCCATGCTTTCCAAGCTCATCTACTCATCCCTTTTGGATAGTGAGAGAAACATCCCAAAGCATGGGTGTGGTCAAATGATAAAGGGAAATTGCTGTCAACTTTTGGGGAAAACTGATATGTTCAGATATTGCTGATGGAAGCGTAAATTTGTATATTCCTTTTAGAGAACAATTTGGCAACATTTACGAAGCGCACTATAAATATTCATAATATTTGGCACAGTTCCCCCTATTCCTGCGAATTTATTCTAAGGTAATAATTATAAAGAAAAAAAACATAAATGGAGAGAGAAGTCAAATATAGCGTTAATTATAAATAAAACCTAAGGAACATACTGATTGTTCAACAAGAGACAAATAGATAAGTAAAACATCCATGGAATATTTTGTTCCCTGAAGTAATTATAATCATGAACTGTATAATATAGAAAAACAAGACGTTAAAAAGTAGGGCACTAGATGATCTGTTTACTTTGATTATACTATGTGATGTGAATAAACTAGAAGGTAATGTTGAATAATGGAATTAAAATAGGAATAAGGACTAGGTGATTTTTTTCTTCTTAAATTTCTTTAAATATTGCTTGAGATAGGCAAAAGAACTGACAAATAAGATAAATAAATGGATGAAGAGTTTTCTTTGTCATTAGAAGAGCAGGTAGATTTTCCTTTTCCCACCCCCAGTGTCAGAAACCAACCAAACAAATACATCAAAAACGAAACTCCTTGCCATTTGCCTTTAAGGAGAGCTGCCATGTTTAGAGTTTACATCTCTGAAATAGCCACTCTGGTGAGAAAAGAGACTAAGAACAAACTTCTGGAGTAGGGTCTTCAATTTGCAATAAGATTTCACTTCAAGAGATCATACTCTTCTCCCCTCCTTTCCTTTCCTTCCTCCCTCCCTCCCTCCCTCCCTTTCTTTCTTCTTTCCTTCCTCCCTCCCTTTCTTCCTTCCTTCCTCCCTCCCTCCCTTGCTTCGTTCCTCCCTCCCTCCCTCTCTTCCTTCCTTCCTCCCTCCCTCCCTTCCTCCCTCTCTTCCTTCCTTCCTCCCTCCCTCCCTCCCTTCCTCCCTTCCTCCCTCCCTTCTTCCCTTCCTCCCTCCCTTCTTCCCTCTCTTCCTTCCGTCCTCTCTCCCTCCCTCCCTCCCTTCCTCTCTTCCTCCCTCTCTTCCTTCCTTCCTCTCTCCCTCCCTCCCTTCCTCCCTCTCTTCCTTCCTTCCTCCCTCCCTTCCTCCCTCCCTCTCTTTCTTCCTTCCTCCCTCCCTCCCTCCCTCTCTCTTGCCTCCTTCCTCTCTCCCTCCCTCCCTCTCTTCCTCCCTTCCTCCTTTCTTCCCTCTCTTCCTTCCTTCCTCCCTCCCTCCCTCCCTCTCTCTTGCCTCCTTCCTCTCTCCCTCCCTCCCTCTCTTCCTCCCTTCCTCCCTCTCTTCCTCCCTCCCTCCCTCCCTCTCTTCCTTCCTTCCTCCCTCCCTCTATCCCTCCCTCCCTCCCTCTCTTCCTTCCTCCCTCCCTCTATCCCTCCCTCCCTCCCTCTCTTCCTTCCTCCCTCTCTCCCTCCCTCCCTCTCTTCCTTCCTCCCTCCCTTCCTCCCTCCCTCTCTTCCTTCCTTCCTCCCTTCCTCCCTTCCTCCCTCCTTCCCTCCCTCTCTTCCTTCCTTCCTCCCTCCCTCCCTCCCTCCCTCTCTTCCTTTTCTTCCTTCAAATATAGCAGACATTTATATTGCTCCTCTCCTCCTTCCTCTTACAAATTTCTTTCCTTGATCATCATAGGGCTTTAAGGCCCCCTTTTCAATACTTTTTAGTACTTTTTTTTCTTTACCTTCCATCTTTATATAATTATTTTACCCTTTATTTCTATATGTTATTTACAGTTAATTCACTAGTGCACTTCTACTCTCACCCTGTTTTGTGTTTCTTTTAAAGATTCCCTGGCTGACTAGCTATAATTGCATTTTCAGTAGTGGATATAAATGAAGGTTAACTTGACTCCAGCTCTTAAACAGCACTTTTATGGTTAAGTGGTTATGGCTAAGTTTATGGTTGTGGTTAAATAATTTCTCAGAAGAACTAAAAGTTAATGGTTTTGCGTCATTAAGAACATCTTCTAATTATTCCTGTCTTTTATTCAAATTCTGTTGTAAACAGAGTCAATGCTTTAAATTTCTTTATATTTATACAGTATAAATAAATGCCTTGTGGGGAAATTAACCATACTTTTTCATCTGTTTTTAAAATAGTTTTGGTCACTTAGTGTACATAGTTTGTCATATGGTTGAATAGTATTTCTATTTTTCATTTGTGTGGAGTAAACTAGCCAGGTATCTGCTGCTTAGTCTGTTTGCAGTGATTATATCATCATTTTGTGTTGCCAGTGATTTATTTTCTGTGTTATCCATATTGAAACATTTTCAGTTCAAGTGGATCATTGCCCTAAAGCACTTTTCAACTTAATAAATATAAGTAGAAATTGGACTTTTCATTTTGTTATGAAGTTTTTATTATAGGCAAAAACTCTAATTTGACTCTTTTCTTAACTTAGTTCTTTTAGCATTTAAAAATACCAGATATCGTTACAAAAACTTACGCTTCTCCAAATGGGAATGTAACACTGTTACATTTTCTGTTTCTCTGTTTTCGTAGGTGACATGTAAGTCATGTTTCTCTGTTTTCACAAGTAACGTGTAAGGGTACTTCTGAGGCTTAATTTAACCATGATAGGTGACACTTGAGCAGTGTCATTATGAAATAATATGCAAATCCTTCACCTTCACTTAACAATACTCACCGAGAAGCTACTATGTATTAGGCTCAATGTGGGGCCCTAGGATACAACAGGCAGCAAGACTGTATCCTCTTCGCATCCTGTGCTCTTCACCTGCAAAATAGGAAACTGATACTTTTTAAGGCTCCTTTTAGGAGTAAAGTCTCTAATTGATTGTTTTTATTTCAAAGATCATAAAAGATTATCCATTTTACTAAAAGCAAAACTTAAAAAAAAATGAAGATATTTTAAGTGATACCTGGTTCAATATCTAGAGTTTACCATGGTAGACAATAACTGGTGAATGTTAGGGTTATCTCTGAATATGACTATAGATGTGTGTGTTTATATTTTCAAATATATGTGTATTGCACAAAGGAATTTAAATTGTAGGTTGCCATATGCACTCAGAAAATTGAACAAAAGCAATGAAACATGGTAAATACAACAAAACACAACAAAACAGAAGTTAGAGGGTTTTACACATAGACTAAACCCATTCCCTGAAAAATTCAGGGCATACATTAAATATTTCTACTACCATGATACTGAGATGAGAGGATAGCCTTATGATATTACACACTGACTCTTCAGAAAATCCAATATTAAAATTCCTAAACTCATAAGAGAACTAAGTGTATTAGTTCCACATTACACAAGGAGTCATTTGTCGGTTTTCTTTAAAAGGAACCATTTATGATCCCTCCACGAGTATATTTATAACATGATTCCATGTACAAAATTTCCCTTTCTGCACAGTTTCTCGGTAACAAATCTATTGTGTAAAGCATGGTCCACTTGTAATCTCCTTATACCGTACTAAGCTAGGCTGAGCAGCCTCAAGGTCATTCACACTGGTTTTGGCTTCTGTGTAAAGACGGCCCCAAGCTATTTAAGGAACATCTGGCTGCTGGAGAGCTTGGAGCCAAATTTGCTGTTCATCACTCGCAAGTGCCTGCTTTTTAGATATTAACCTCACTCCTGGCTCCATCTAACTTTTCCATTCTTAGTTTTCATTTACTTTGTTTAAAAACACATATTAATTAAAAAGTTAAAAAAATTTTACATGTGAAAAAAACTCTCAATAAGCTACCCTAAATTGTTTTGGGTGAACATCTAGATATAAATAAGTAAAGAGGGGCCAAATAATTTGTGTGATCATTAGGAAACCCAAAAGACCAGAATTACGCAATAGCCTACTGCTTTAGTTATGTTTATGCTAAAATATCCAAAATGAATAGCCATAAAAAAGCATCACTTTTTAACAGACAATAAGTCACGTGTTAGTAAACACAAAGAGTTAGCATGGGTAAATGACTTATTTAAATACATGGTTTTACTTGAAGTAATCCTAATAGTACTTATTTGCAAATTAAATTCTAAACAGTATATAAATCTGCATAAATAGACTATGACACCTTGAAAACTGCTTCAATCTTTAAAATAGTACATTAAAGTTGATTTACCACATGATCCTCATGAAAATACCTATGACATCTACATTAATACACAGTGAAAGGATAGTAATCAGTGAAACGTCTGGGATTTCCACATGAATCAACACTGGTGCATTGCTAATGTAACACTCAATTACATCATGTTTAATTTATGTGGAAATGTTTGGATATGCCTAAAATGTCTGTGGTAAATCATTCTGGGATCTTAATTGAACATTTTTCTGTGATAAATTACTCTGTAAACACTGAAATAATATTCTTACATAACTACCAATTTATTTTGAAAGACTCCAACAACCCCAAATCATTATTTTCTTTGTATGATCCTAAGCTTGTATCCTTCAGGAATTTATTTTCCTTTCTGGTAGCAAATAATTTTAGCATTCATAAAATGCTTATTTCCATCCCATAGCTTGGTTATCATTTTTTAAAACTCAAAATATCTATGTTATTTTAATATACTAAAGATCATGGTGAGCTATAGTCTCTTCAGTAATGAAAAATGCTTAGAATTAAAAATTTGACACTCTTTTCCCCAGTAATAAGCTACTTAATTTAATATACTAAAGTAGTGATACTCTATTTCATACTCAATTACTTTATTATTAAGAATATTTAAGGGACTTCCCTGTGGTGCAATGGTTAAGAATCTGCCTGACAATGCAGGGGACACGAGTTTGAGCCCTGGTCCAGGAAGATCCTACATGCCGCGGAGCAACTAAGCCCGTGTGCCACAACTACTGAGCCTGCACTCTAGAGCCTGTGAGCCACAACTACTGAACCCGCATGCCAAAAATACTGAAGCCCGCATGCCTAGAGCCTGTGCTCTGTAACAAGAGAAGCCACTGCAATGAGAGGCCTGCGTACCTCAACGAAGAGCAGCCCCTGCTCGCCACAACTAGAAAAAGCCTGCGTGCAGCAATGAAGACCCAACGAAGCCAAAAATTAATTTTAAAAATATTTAAAGAAAAGAATATTTAAGAAAGGAGCTCATTTTCATGGTGGAGACTAGTTGAAATGTCATTATTATAGTTAATACAGAAAAGATTTTATATGAAGCTGAGAAATAAATATTTTTAATCATAAAAAATACTATGATACTAAAAATTAATAATTTCCCATGTCACTACCCTTCATTACCTGAAATGTTTAAATCAAATAAATGTTTAAATTGAATAAATTCTATTTTGAAATTTTTATACACCTGTTTACTTGAAATATAATAATTCTTCCTAGAACTATAATTAAAGTAATATAATTAAAATTGATGTAAGTTTATATTATTCTAATAGTTATAAACTTAAATTGGACTATGATTTTTCTGTCATTTTCCAGAAAAATGAGTCAACGGCAAATCTGGAGACTGTACCAATCAGAATTCTTGGCTGCAAACAAACAAACAGCAGCACCAACAAAGCAACATGATACAGCAAAGGTAATCAACCATGGGTTCTTCAGCTGAGGCCTTAACTGGATTTTGTGACTCCCTTCCTCCACTCCACTTTCCTTGCCTTCAGTTTGAATCTCAATGATTCTTTACCCAATATGGTGAGGGATCTGAGCCCCTGGTAGCCTTGCTTAAATCAGGTTGCAGTACACTGACATTTTCTTCCACCCACAACTGTGGCAGTAAGTCTACTTTCCCTTAAGTGGAACTGACAAACATAGTAACACAGCAACAACAGTAATAATCTTTTCTCTCTACTTTTTGTTTTTGCCTGCTTCCATAGGGCATGAAGAACCCAAACTGATCAGGTGCAGCCTTAGCTTCCAATTCAATGGAATTCCAACCTTCATGTTACTATTCCATCAGAAGCCAAAATCAAAAGGATAGAAAACAAACAGTTGGCAAGTGAGTTAGTAAATGTAATCCTGAGAACCTCCATTCCAGTTTTAAACCCTACAATTCTAGACTTGGATATTCTGACCAAGTGGAAAAAAAACTCCATGTGGCAATCGTTTGTTCAAAATGTAAACCGTATCCTGCAAGAAAACACATCAACCGCCCACGCTGTTGACTCTCTGTTAAGCTTATCTGACTCAGTGACTAGTTCCTTCTAGTAATGGGGTATGCAGTAGTATCAATGAATCCCTTGAATATTAACCCATTGCCTTCCTTATTTCTTTAAAAAAAAATGAGTTCCTTTAAACTGAATCTATTTAGTGTGGGGTACCATCGCCTTGCATAAGGCAACCAATTAATCTACAGATGGTATAATGACAGAGAAGAATGATCAGGGAAAGCAAAAACAAATTCAGAATAAATACCTACTGCAATAAGGAAAAACTGCTGCTCACTTCTCCCCATCCCATAAAGATGATAGGTATTCCCTGTAGACAACTTGATATCAAATTGTTCTTCGGTCTCTCTAGGTATAATGCTTTTTAGAAGCCCATGATCAGTTACTGATACTAGAAAATGGAGTGTTCACGGTAGCCGGATGGCCACTGATGAGAACTCCATGTTGTTGTAACTGCAGATAATCTTCATTCCCTCTATGATAAACATTTGGTTCATGAATCCGCTGGCATTGCTGAGAAAGGAGGTTAACCTATATTTACTGAGTGGGTCACCTTATCTGTTCAACATACCCTTTCCCCAAACTCCCTCCATAATCTCCAACCCTACTCTTCCCAACTGTCTGGCTGTCCAGCTAGTTCATTAGCCACTGAGTTGGTATAGGTTCTTGTTCTGATTATCTTTACTGCATATAAAATTAACCTACAATTTAGTGGCTTAAAACAATCATTCTATTATGATCATGGATTCTGTAGGTAAGGAATTCAGGTGGAACACTGGGGATGGCTTTCCCTTGCTCTGTGATGTCTGCTGCCTCAGCTAGGAAGTCTTGAGTCTGGGGATGACTCAATGACTATGGGCTGGAAGCATCTGAAAGCTCCTTCACTCACATATCTGGTACCTACACTGGGCTGACTCGAGGACGAGGACTGGTGACTGAAGTAATTACATGTGGCCTCTCTTGGCAACCACATAGCATGACAGCCACAGGGTGATAGTATTTCACTCCCAGTGACCACAGGAAATAAGTTAATTAGCAGTTTCACTTTTTCATAGTAGAATAAGGCAGATCTAAATTCTATCTCTAAAATGCCTAGAATTTTAAATTCCTTCACCCTCAACAAAGCCAGATAAAAGCCCTGGATCCTGCCAATTTCACCAAGATTCTGTGCTGCAACTCACTACTAGTAACAATTTCTGTTTAAATCGGGGTCCTGGTTGCACAGCAGAAACTGACTCTGATCCTACTAAGCAGAAAAGGACTTCACTGGAAGAAAAAAGGTTGGCTCAGACAGTCCATAAGAGGGCTAAAGAACCAAGCTCAGAAAAGGGCCCTGAATTAGAGACTGGGAAGCAGAGAATGTAGCTAAGCTCATATCTCAGGATCAGCCTGGAGAGAACATCTCCACTAACAGTGCCCGCACTGGATCCTGGCTGCTGCTGCTAACATGAAGACCTACCACCGCTGTGACTGACTTAACTGTTCAATCACCTCCAGAACAACCCCTAACTACCCCTGATTTTGTCACTTTCTACAGATCCAACATTCCCATATAGAGCTTCCTGCTGGCCAAACTTAATGACATGTCTGCTTTTTAGCTCTTGGGGTGAGAAGAGGGGATGAATGCTTCTTCTAGTTCCCCAGAGGGAAGTGGGACTCTGCCTCACCACACTTACACAACAGGAATCCTACCAAATAAAAACGGGGCTTAGATTATGGGCAGGCAAAAATAAAGCATATACCTATTGAACATGCTTAATCTGATTATTTAATAATAATTATTATTTAATAATTAAAATGAATGAATGGATGAATTAACAGTAAGACTTAATTAGTTCAAGCAACTACTTTAATAAAAGGAGCCCCAAGCTTCTAGCCTTAATGTTGCTGTGTAACTGGGTAAATCATTTAACCTCTCGAGTTCTTTTTTCTCATCTATAATAAGAGGGCTTGGCCTCTGATCTCTGATTTTCATTAGAACTAACTTCTTTTTAAAAATGATTGTCAGTGTTCTTTGCAGAGGCTCATCCACGTGGTGGAGCCATATGCCTACTAGGACTTGGCAGTACCCACTGCACTAGCTTTATAATATTAAGAAAACTCTTAGTAAACCAAGTTGGCTAATTTTTTTGAAGTTACAAATGGATTGTTTTAATGTGTGTATATAATGAAAGATTATTGAACAAAGCTTGGTGAAATTTAATGGTTATGCATCCAATTTTCCATTGTGTGTGCAGAAATTTGGGGATTAAAAAAAATTTTTTTTTACACGGTCTCATGTTGTTTTCTGAACTCCAACACAGTTTCATCGTCTGGAGATAGCCTATAGCCTGGAAAACAGCAAATTCAAGAAACATCCTTCCCAAAAGAGTGTGGGTTCTTGGTATAGAAATCTTTTCATGAGAGACTTGGTTCCAAGGTTCTCCATGAGGAAATTTGGGTGCTTCCCATTGAATTCTCTCATCTGAGTCATTCCTTCAGCGGCCTAGACGTCACCTCTGAGGATGATTCAACCTTTTCAAGACAACACGGAATCTTTTCTATCCTCTTTGGGGAAGATCACAGATATGCTTCGGAGGAAAAGATGATGACACTCCGGACTGTCTGGCTTCCCCTTTCACAGTGATTCTATTAGGGAATCTCTCAAGCTTATAGGGAATCCCCCTTCATCCATCTTTTGGCAGCCTGTACTGAACCAAGACCAAATCTTTGAAGACTTAACTCGTGGTGGCTCCCAGAGTCCATCCCTCACAACAGAGCAATGTTTTGTAAATTCAGAGAAGCATGTTTGCACTTTGGACAAAAATATGACTGGCCAAAATTCTGCAGTTTGCTATACCATAGGATAGATCCAAAGTTCCAAACAGGGTTATGACAGAAAAATCAGACAATTGGAATAGGCATTCAGAAATGGCTGCTTATCTAGCAACATGAAGTTCCCATACTTGGGGACTTTTGGTTTTATTTACCCGACTTGAGTCATGTCTGTGTAAGGGAAATTCCTAGTGAGGTCCTGGATGTGACCACTGGGTGTGCTCCAGTCTCCTCAAGCCAGCACCAGGTCAAAACAGGATCTTATTCTGTGAAGCTTACAGTCAGACTGGCTCCCTCAATCTTGCTGTGGCGCTGGCTCCCTGGCTACAGGGAAGCTCGCACAGCAGGAATATGCATTCAGAAGTTGCCTTCCAACCAGCTATATTAAATCCCCATATTATGTCAGACAATCGCTGTTATATTTTATCACATAGATGTAACCAAAGATTACTGGTTAGTTGAAGATTTAATACGAACAGATGATGGGTAAATTTCACAAGTGACACAGTGTTGTTTGGAACATTTTCATTTTCTCACCAACATTACCAAAAAAAAAAAAAATCACAGCTGAAGAGACCAGTAATAATGATCTACTTCATGAGCTGATAGAAAAATCAAGAAGAGAGTAAATGTTCACACTTGTACTGTGTTAAAATTCTTCACACAGGGCCTGGCATAAAATGATCATGACAGTGAACTAACATTTGTGTTAGTTAACTTTACGACATGGGCATATTATTACATCTATTTTTAGGGAGAAAAATTGAGGTACAAAAAAAAGTTACATTGCCTAAGTACATCCTGTTAGTTAGAGATGGGCTGACGTTTGAACTCAGGTCTTTTCTTACCACAGCCCATGGGCTTAGCCACACTACTCTGCTTGTGATGGATGCAGGCTGAACAGATATATTTTTAAAATAAATAAATACACTAAGCACAGAAATTATAGAATACATAACGCCTTCTTGGATTATGAGGGGTTTTTTTCCTAAAGCTCTTTCTGTACTCAGAGCGTTTTTTTGTTTTTTGTTTTTTTAGATGTTGGGGGTAGGAGTTTATTAATTAATTAATTTATTTTTGCTGTGTTGGGTCTTCGTTTCTGTGCGAGGGCTTTCTCTAGTTGTGGCAAGCGGGGGCCACTCTTCATTGCGGTGTGCGGGCCTCTCACTATCGCGGCCTCTCTTGTTTCGGAGCACAGGCTCCAGACGCACAGGCTCAGTAGTTGTGGCTCACGGGCCCAGTCGCTCCGCGGTATGTGGGATCCTCCCAGACGAGGGCTCGAACCCGTGTCCCCTGCATTAGCAGGCAGATTCTCAACCACTGCGCCACGAGGGAAGCCCTTGGATTATGAGTTTTTAAACCTCCTCTTCATTCCTATTATATTCCTATAATTTTGTTAATTTATTTTATTAGTGTCTCAAATTCAGTTTAGCAAAAATATTCTTCCTAAACTTTAATAAAGTCTGTTGGTTAATATAGACATAGCTTGCTTTGTGTTAACTTTTTATACATGAAACTGTGTTGACCTTTGATGTATATACTGTATAGTTGTCAATTCCCAAGTATATGTAAACAAAAACAAAATCTCTGGTATTTTTTAAAAGGTTAAATGAAGTGACAGAGTACATTGATGACCTATGTAAATACAATAGATTTGCTGAAGGGACTGTTTCAGTGGCCTTTACATACTGGCGTCAAGTTCAACCAAACATGGTAAACTTGTTCCAAAAATACATGTCATTTTTAGGGGTCACATTTATTGCTGAAGTGACATTCTTATGTGCTATAAAAATGACAGTCTTTTTATGTAGACCCCTTTATTCATTTGCCACTATTCTCTGTTTCTTTTTAGGATTTCTGAGGATTTTTATTTCCTATTTTATTTCCTATTTCCTATATCCAAACCAACCTTATTGTGTCCCTTAAAAAGAACTTTCCAGAGAAGCATCCAGGAATTAATAAGCAAACAATAGAATATTTTAGATAAGTTTTACAGACTGTTCAACTGTCACATATGCCAAAAAAGTCACCGTTTTTATATAGACTGGTAATTGACCTGATAATCTGTATAGGAAGTGAGTTGTTTTATTCACTTACATATTTATATATTATACAATTATCAGGCATCTAGTGCTTTGGGGAATGAATACTTACAAAATAATGTTAGTTAAAAGGTCTTGTCAAGTAAGATGAAACTTATTTTAGTTGCAAAATCAGGGGTTGGCAAACTTTTCTGTAAAGGGTCAGATAGTAAATATTTTAGGCTTTCCTGGACATATGGTCTCTGCTGCAGCTCCTCAACTCTGCCACTGCAATGCAAAAGCATACAAATAGTGCGACTGTGTTCCCATAAAGCTTTACAGACACTGAATTTTGAATTTAATTTTTACGTATCACAAAATAATATTATTCTTTTGATTTTCTTCAACCATTTAAAAATGTGAAAAGCATTCTTAGCTTGTGGGCCCTCCGGCTGTAGTTTGCTAACCCCTGCAATAAACAGCGAAATCAGACATAGGTGAATAACAAAAATCTCCCAATGAAATGATTTTTTAAATGTTAATGATAAAGGGCTTCCCTGGTGGTGCAGTGGATAAGAATCTGCCTGCCAATGCAGGGTACACAGGTTCTATCCCTGGTCTGGGAAGATCCCACATGCTGTGGAGCAACTAAGCCCGTGTGCCACAACTACTGAGCCCGCGCACCTAGAGCCCGTGCTCTGCAACAAGAGAAGCCACTGCAATAAGAAGCCCACGCACCGCAACAAAGAGTAGCCCCCACTCGTCGCAACTAGAGAAAGCCCGTGTGCAGCAACAAAAACCCAACACAGCCAAAAATTAAAAAAAAAAAGTTAATGATAAAGATACAAAGATAGTGGCATTTTAATTAGTATATTTCCTTTTGCTTTTAATCTCTGCTAGGAATTTTCATCTTCTTTGTTACCCTTTCTGAATTTACAGTGTTTTCTAAATCCACTATCTTTTCTTTTTACTATCGGTCAACCATTTTACCCTTGATCCTGTATTCTTCAAAACGTGCACTGATTTGCTATATTCTTCTAATTTATAATAATTGATAACAATTATTGAGATAATTAATAACAAAGAATATATTAGCTTCTTCTTTATCCTTGTCCTGATGAAAGTTGTCATTTTGTATGTTTTTAGGTTTTCATAAATGCAATAAGTATTCCTCTGTCTTATTAATATAAATTTTTTTTTACTGATAGATTTCTCTTTACTGATAGAATAAGTTTAAAATATGCTGATGTACTATGATAATTTTGGCTATTTTAATAATGATGTAATCTAAAATGGGGATTAATAGCTATTAATAACATTGGCCCTGAACACTGGCCCTTGTGGAACTGGTCAGAATATGGAAGACCAGAACCAAAAGTACAGGCAGGATTAAGAGCTGGGTGAAGACCTGAAATAGAAACACACAAGGATAATTGTTTTAATGATAAGGAGGTGAAGATGTGATATTGAAGGAGAGTTCAAAGTTGGCCATACATCCAGGGAAAAAGGACAGGCACATCACGAGAATAAGTGACAAAAGTTCTAAAAGTTCAAAGGTGTCTTTTTAGAAATGGACTAGGCCACTGGTCAAAACTAAAGAATACTAATTAGTTGACATTTTAATACAGATTATGGGTAAGATTCATAAACAACATAGTGTCTGAAAAATGTTTGTTTTCTCATGACATTATCAATATTACAAAAAAACACAAAAAACCCTCAGAGCAGAAGAGAAAAGATCACTAAGTATGAACAAGTTAATGAGCTGATAACATTGGCTTGGCAGCTGGTAATATGGATCCTTAGCTAGAGAGGCCAAGGTTCAAATGTATGTGAATGGCAGGCATTGCATGGTGAAAAGCCCAAGTGTAGAAACTGGCACACGAAGTAGGAAAACTAGAGACAAGGTAGAAAGAGGAATGGGATCAAGGAAGATATTCACAACCTGGAATCTGAGTCATCTATCAAAGATAGATTGAAACTTGCAGGGAACAACCTGAATTTTGAGTTCCTACCAGCATTGGGAGAATAGTCACAGATGAGGTTCTTCTGCAGAGGAATTAGAATGGCAGGAAAAGAAGAGAGAGAGAGAGCTGTACTCTAAACAACATAAGATAAGAATGAAGCGACACCGTAGTTAGATTACATACTTTTTATAAAGTGAAACCTAGGTCTTTCAATTTATTCATTTAAAGTATGTCACTATTCAAATTATGTGTCATCAATTAGAGATTAGTTGATGTTTATTTTAGTCATTTTAATGAAAAATATGGTCATGGAAAATGCATATTTGGTTGTGTACATCCTAAAATCCGGTACTCACGCCTGTTTGGAGAAGTCCATCTGGTCACATACTTGGCCTCACACCTTAACGACCCAACACTAAGTCCTGTCCTAGCCCCTGAAACATCTCTCTACGCATCTATTTCTTTCCTCCCTGTTGCCTCAACTTAGTTCAGGTCTTTGTCTTATTTCACTTGGATTACTGAAATATCTTCACAAATTCTCTCTTTACTCTGGAGCCAGAATGATCTTTACAAAACAAAAATTACCTCATGCCCCTTCCCATCACTTTTAAAAGCCCAGCTCCAATTAACACCCAGCTGCACAAGTTTGCTAATATACTTTTACGTTTCCTTGCCACACTTTCATTATCTATCAATATAAAATCAGGAGTAGTAACAGTACCTAGAGCATATACCAGTTCCAAAGACAAAGTGAGATAAGTTTAGAACAATGAGGAGTCCACATTTCTGTAATTGAAACTTGCAGAAATGCATTACGTGTTACTCTTATTATTGAGAATGGCATCCAAATTCCTTTGTAGGGTATTCAGCACCCCTCACAATCTTGCCCTTGCTTTTCTGTCCAGCATTAACCCTCTTCACTCTCCACTCCATTCCCTCCTTTGCACCAGCTAAGCTCTGCTTGAGCTATATTGAACTACTTGCAGCTATTTTGAACCTTCCATTCTTTCTCTTGGATTAGGGTCTTTGCACATGTAGCTGCTCTATCTGGAAAGTCCCATCTTGCGTAATTTGCCTAATTAAATTCTATTCTTTTTTAGAACATAGCTTCATGGTCATCTTTGCAAAGACTTTTCTGGTCTCCCATGCCTGGACCAGCTGCTCTTTCTGCCTAGATGCCCTGTGTATTCACCTGCCTTCCTAAAAATTCACTGTAACTGCTTGCTTCTTTGGCTTTCTCCCCATTTATCCATAAGATTCTTGGAGGCAGAATTTTCTGAGGGCAGAGCCTATGACCATGCCTGGCACATAATGCACCTATAATAAATATTTGCTGCCTTCATGAGTGAATAGGATTGCATAATACAGTTGTTACTTCAAAAGTGAAACAAAGCAAAGCGTATTGGGGGCAATTATATAAAAGTCCTATTTGTTTCCTTCCCAAAATATTCAAGCACACTGGAAATACATAAGTAAATGTGGCATTCGGCATATAAATATGTCTTAAGTGAAAGTTTCTAATCATTATATATCAAGCACTTTAAAAATGTACTATAAAAATACACTTAATGTTACAAGCTGTAAATTACTGAACCAGATAGAAAAAATCAAATTGGCCAATTATGTTTCTATTTATAATTATTTCTTACTTCTTTTTGTTTTTCAGTTAGGGTTTCTCCTTTAACTTTGAGATCTATATGTTCACTGAGCTTGGCTTACTGGACTGTAACCCAGGACTGACTGAGTTGAAGCACACTGGGGAAATACAAATATATTTTTATTCATCATGACAGATGCTCTTTGAAACTTGAATTGTGAGAACAGAAGTTCAATTAATATGTTTTTCACTTGTTCTTCTGACACAGAGAGGCCAAATGACACAGTGGAAAGATCCTCAACTAAGTGTCAAGACAAAACCTTGTATTCTAGTGCCCTCTTTGCCACTTAAAATAGCCTTGTGACTGTGTGTCATTCAACATCTCTGAGGTTTAGATATGGAAAAGAAAGACATGTTGTAAGTGGCACAGCATGGGTGGTAGAAAGTCTCTGATAGGTACATGCCTGGGGAGTCCTGGTTTTGCCACTAATACTCGGGTGACCACTGAACCACCTGTTTTCATTTTCTCTTTCACTCATTTACATACTGTAAGCGCTCAGCATATACTGACACTTGGTTAGGGGATTCAGAAATAAAATACATGGTTCTCATCTAGAGTAGCTCAGAGTTCAGTGTAAAAGACAGAGATCCAGATCTCTGATAATATCATCTCTAGTCACACATCCCAAACATTTATGTGCATAAGAATCACCAGTGGATTTCCTTAAAATGCAGACTGTGATTCAGTAGGTCTGGGGTAGAGCCTGAGATTCTATATTTTTCACAGGTTCCCAGGCACAGAGACTGTGGACCAATGGACCACAGTTTGAGGAGCAAGTTCATTGGGATATAAACAGAGAGATGCTAAAGGAGCACAGAAGAAAGGAAACTAACTCAACCAGGAAGGCTCCACTGAAAAGGGAGGCATTATATGCATATGAGTAGAGGGAATATTTTATAAAGGACACAGAAGTGTGAATGGCTATGACGTGGGTGTGGAAGAAACGATAGCAAATTGGTGGAGGAGTGTGGCAGGGAGACCAATTTCCAGGAAGTGCAATAGTCCACGTGGGGGATGATGAGGACCTAAATTACCTTAATTCTTTCATCTGATTATTCACAGCTCAGTTTTGAAAATGGGGTGTGGTGAAGAGGGCCTCATGAAGGTGGGGATAGTGAGGATGAAAATGAAACAGATTTCTCCCAATACATTTATGAGGTAAAAAATAACAGGACCAGATTTCTGATTGAATGTGGTTGAGGGTAAAGGATGAGGCATGCAGGGATGTTTGCAGGGATGTTTGCATCAGGTGACTGAAAAACAGGGTTATTTTTAACTCAGGAATTTAACAGAAGAAGCAGGTTTGGATTTGGTGGGGGAAGTGAAAAGTGAAGATGAAGTGAGTTTTGAACACATAAAATTTAATGATTGGGAGACAGAAATTCATGTCCATTTAGCTGTAAAGATCCACTGTTGCTCCCTTTTCTTAAATCCATTGTCCTTGAATGATGCACAGAGTTACTACTTTCTATTTAGCAATAAATAAAACATCTTTGAGAACGAATTAACATTGTACACTCATCTCAGGAGTCCCTTTAGGGATTTTCTTTTCTCACTTATAAATTCTCTTTGTGTATCCTTAGAAGTTGACTATTATGACTTTTAATAGTATTATTTTTTTTTTCTGAATACAACATTTTTTTATCTTGCCCATGGGTGGGTCATATAATACAATTCATTGTCTGTGTCTCTTCCTCTTAATTGTTGCTGCATCGTTTCAGCTGTTTTTGTTGAAAAGTGATTATTGACTTTATTTTCTCCTTTGACATTACCTTTTTATTTCTCATGGCCTTTATCTGATTATACTTCAGACTTTTAAAATAAGTCATTCTGAAATAATCTGTCCTGAGTAAATTATCTTCGGTAGTCCTATAACATAGCTTATATACTAAAGTTGAAATTTATTACTTAATATTTCCCCAGTATAGCATGAAATATCTTTCCCCTTCACCTTTGCCAATATTGTGTTGCTGCACAACCTTCAAAACCTAGTTTTCTCTTTCAAGATCTTTAAATTTTTCAAGAGAAGTAGAAATCTAGATTTTTATTTGAAGTCTACAGACCTTATTGATATTGGCTCAAATATTTAAAAAAATACTATTCATAGTTGTTATGGTTTGATCTGTCAACTAAAAAGATATGTTGAATTCTTCACTCCAGTGCCTGTGGATGTGACCTTATTTCAAAATAGGGTCTATACAGATGTAATCAGTTAAGATAAGGTCATTAGGGTGAACCCTAATGCTGTATGACTGCTGTCCTTATAAGAAGAGAAGGGGGGGAAGAAGAACTACAATCCTGCAGCCTGCAGAATGAAAACCACATTCACAGAAAGATAGACAAAATTAAAAGGCAGAGGACTATGTACCAGATGAAGGAACAAGATAAAACCCCAGAAAAACAACTAAATGAAGTGGAGATAGGCAACCGTCCAGAGAAAGAATTGAGAATAACGATAGTGAAGATGATCCAGGAGTTCAGAAAAAGAATGGAGGCAAGGATCGAGAAGATGCAAGAAATGTTTAACAAAGACCTAGAAGAATTAAAGAACAAACAAACAGAGATGAACAATACAATAACTGAAATGAAAAATACACTAGAAGGAATCAATAGCAGAATAACTGAGGCAGAAGAACGGATAAGTGACCTGGAAGACAGAATGGTGGAAGTCACTGCTGCAGAACAGAAAAAAGAAAGAAGAATGAAAAAAAATGAAGACAGCCTAAGAGACCTCTAGGACAACATTAAATGCACCAACATTTGCATTATAGGGGTCTCAGAAGGAGAGGAGAGAGAGGAAGGACCCGGGAAAATATTTGAAGAGATTATAGTCGAAAACTTCCTTAACATAGGAAAGGAAATAGTCACCCAAGTCCAGGAAGTGCAGAGAGTCCCAGGCAGGATAAACCCCAGGAGAAACAATCCAAGACACATAGTAATCAAATTGACAAAAATTAAAGACAAAGAAAAATTATTAAAAGCAGCAAGGGAAAAACAACAAATAACATACAAGGGAACTCACGTAAGGTTAACAGCTGATTTCTCAGCAGAAATTCTACAAGCCAGAGGGAGTGGCATGATATGTTTAAAGTGCTGAAAGGAAAGAACATACAACCAAGATTAGTCTACCTGGCAAGGATCTCATTCAGATTTGACAGAGAAATCAAAAGCTTTACAGACAAGCAAAAGCTAAGAGAATTCAGCACCACTAAACCAGCTCTACAACAAATGCTAAAGGAACTTCTCTAAGTGGCAAACACAAGAAAAGAAAAGGACCTATGAAAACAAACCCAAAACAATTAAGAAAATGGTAATAGGAACATACATATCAATAATTACTTTAAATGTGAATGGATTAAATGCTCCAAACAAAAGACACAGGCTTGCTGAATAGATACAAAAACAAGAGCCATATACATGCTGTCTCCAAGAGACCCACTTCAGACCTAGGGATACATAGAGACTGAAAGTGAGGGTATGGAAAAAGATATTCCATGCAAATGGAAATCAAAAGAAAGCTGGAGTAGCAATATCCACATCAGATAAAATAGACTTTAAAATAAAGAATGTTACAAGAGACAAAGAAGGACATTACATAATGATCAAGGGATCAATCCAAGAAGAAGATATAACAATTATAAATATATATGCACCCAACATAGGAGCACCTCAATACATAAGGCAAATGCTAACAGCTATAAAAGAGGAAATCGACAGTAACACAATAATAGTGGGGGACTTTAACACCTCACTTACACCAATGGACAGATCATCCAGACAGAAAATTAATAAGGAAACACAAGCTTTAAATGACACAGTAGACCAGATAGATTTAATTGATATTTTTAGGACATTCCATCCAAAAACAGCAGATTACACTTTCTTCTCAAGTGCATACAGAACATTCTGCAGGATAGACCACATCTTCAGTCACAAATCAAGCCTTGGTAAATTTAAGAAAATTGAAATCATATCAGGGATCTTTTCTGACCACAATGCTATAAGATTAGAAATAAATTACAGGGGAAAATAAACGTAAAAAATACAAACACATGGAGGCTAAACAATACGCTACTAAATAACCAAGAGATCACTGAAGAAATCAAAGAGGAAATCAAAAAATACCTAGAGACAAATGACAACAAAAACACAATGATCCAAAACCTATGGGATGCAGCAAAAGCAGTTCTAAGAGGAAAGCTTATAGCAATACAATCCTACCTTAAGAAACAAGAAAAATCTCAAATAAACAATCTAACCTTACACATAAAGGAACTAAAGAAAGAAGAACAAACAAAACCCAAAGTTAGTAGAAGGAAAGAAATCATAAAGATCAGGGCAAAAATATATGAAAATGAAACAAAACAATACAAAGATCAATAAAACTAAAAGCTGGTTCTTTGAGAAGATAAACAAAATTGATAAACCTTTAGCTAGACTCTTCAAGAAAAAGAGGGAGAGAACTCAAGTCAATAAAATTAGAAATGAAAACAGAGAAGTTACAATGGACATTGCAGAAATACAAAGCATCCTAAGAGACTACTACAAGCAAATCTATGCCAATAAAATAGACAACCTGGAAGAAATGGACAAATTCTTAGAAAGGTATAACCTTCCAAGACCAAACCAGGAAGAAATAGAAAATATGAACAGACCAATCACAAGTAATGAAGTTGAAACTGGATTAAAAATCTTCCAACAAACAAAAGTCTAGGACCAGGGCTGGTTTCACTTCGCAGAAACAGCGCGCTCTCCCTCTGAGACTTTAAGTGTGCTTTAATAAACTTTTCTTTGCCAAAAAAAAAAAAGTCTAGGACCAGAAGGCTTCACAGGTGAATTCTACCAAACATTTAGAGAAGAGCTAACACCCATCCTTCTCAAACTCTTCCAAAAAATTGCAGAGGAAGGAACACACCCAAACTCATTCTATGAGGCCACCATCACCCTGATACCAAAACCAGACAAAGATACTACAAAAAAAGAAAATTACAGACCAATAACACTGATGAACACAGAGGTAAAAGTCCTCAACAAAATACTAGCAAACAGAATCCAACAACACATTAAAAGGATCATACACCATGATCAGTGGGATTTATCCCAGGGATGCAAGGATTCTTCAATATACACAAACCAATCAGTGTGATACATCATATTAACAAACTGAAGAACAAAAACCATATGATCATCTCAATAGATGCAGAAAAAGCTTTTGACAAAATTCAACACCAATTTATGATAAAAACTCTCCAGAAAGTGGGCATAGAGGGAACCTACCTCAACATAATAAAGGCCATATACAACAAACCCACAGCAAACATCATTCTCAATGGTGAAAAACTGAAAGCATGTCCTCTAAGATCAGGAACAAGAAAAGGATGTCCACTCTTGCCACTATTATTCAACATAGTTTTGGAAGTCCTAGCCATGGCAATCAGAGAATGAAAGGAAATAAAAGGAATCCAAATTGGAAAAGAAGAAGTAAAACTGTCACTGTTTGCAGATGACATGATACTATACATAGATAATCCTAAAGATGCCACCAGAAAACTACTAGAGCTAATCAATGAATTTGGTAAAGTTGAGGGATACAAAATTAATGCACAGAAATCTCTTGCATTCCTATACACTAAAAACAAAAGATCAGAAAGAGAAATTAAGGAAACAATCCCATTAACCATTGCAACAAGAAGAATAAAATACTTAGGAATAAACCTACCTAAAGGAGGTAAAAGACCTGTACTCAGAGAAGTATGGGACACCAATGAAAGAAATCAAAGATGACACAAACAGATGGAGAGATATACCATGTTCTTGGATTGGAAGAATCAATACTGTGAAAACGACTATACTACCCAAAGCAATCTACAGATTCAATGCAAACCCTATCAAATTACCAATGGCATTTTTTACAGACCTAGAACAAAAAATCTTAAAATTTGTATGGAGATACAAAAGACCCCGAATAGCCAAAGCAGTCTTGAGGGAAAAAAAACAGAGCTGGAGGAATCAAACTCCTTGACTTCAGACTATACTACAAAGCTACAGTAATCAAGACACTATGGTACTGGCACAAAAACAGAAATATAGATCAAAGGAACAAGATAGAAAGCCCAGAGATAAACCCACGCACCTATGGTCAACTAATCTATGACAAAGGAGGCAAGGATATACAATGGAGAAAAGACAGTCTCTTCAATAAGTGGTGCTGGGAAAACTGGACAGCTACATGTAAAAGAATGAAATTAGAACACTCCCTAACAGCATACAGAAAAATAAACTCAAAATGGATTAAAGACCTAAATGTAAGACTGGACACTTTAAAACTCTTAGAGGAAAACATAGGCAGAACACTCTATGACATAAATCACAGCAAGATCTTTTTTGATCCACCTCCTAGAGTAATAGAGATAAAAACAAAAATAAACAAATTGGACCTCATGAAACTTAAAAGCTTTTGCACAGCAAAGGAAACCATAAACAAGATGAAAAGACAACCCTCAGAATAGGAGAAAATATTTGCAATTGACTGACAAAGGATTAATCTCCAAAATATATAAACTGCTCATAAATATATAAACTGCTCATAAATATATGAGCTGCTCATGCAGCTCAATATCAAAAAAACAACCCAATCCAAAAATGGGCAGAAGACCTAAATAGACATTTTTCCAAAGAAGACATACAGATGACCAAGAGGCACATGAAAAGATGCTCAATATCACTAATTATTAGAGAAATGCAGATCAAAACTACAATGAGGTATCACCTCACACCAGTTAGAATGGGCATCATCAGAAAATCTACAAACAAAAAATGCTGGAGAGGGTGTGGAGAAAAGGGAACTCTCTTGCACTGTGGTGGGAATATAAACTGATACAGCCACTATGGAGAACAGTTTGGAGTTTCCTTAAGAAACTAAAAATAGAATTACCATATGACCCAGCAATCCCACTACTGGGCATATACCCAGAGAAAACCATAATTCAAAAAGATACATGCACCCCAATGTTCATTGCAGCACTATTTACAATAGCCAGGTCATGGAAGCAACCTAAATGCCCATTGACAAATGAATAGATAAAGATGATGTGGTATATATATACAATGGAATATTACTCAGCCATAAAAAGGAACGAAATTTGGTCATTTGTAGAGACGTGGATGGACCTAGAGACTGTCATAGAGAGTAAGTCAGAAAGAGAAAAACAAATATTGTATATTAACGCATACATGTGCAACCTAGAAAAATGGTACGGATGAACCGGTTTGCTAGGCAGAAATAGAGACACAGATGTGGAGAACAAATGCATGGACACCAAGTGGGAAAGCAGTGGGGGGTGGGGGGTGGTGGTGGGATGAATTGGGAGATTGGGACTGACATATATACACTAATATGTATAAAGTAGATAACTAATAAGAAGCTGCTGTATAGCACACGGAACTCCACTTCGCTGTACAGTAGAAACTAACACAACATTGTAAAACAACTATTCCTCAATGAAAAAAAGAAAAAAAAAAAAAGAGACGGGAGAAATACACAGGGAAAAGGTCATATGAAGAAGGCAGTTATTGTAATGATGCATCTACAAACCAAGGAAAAGCAAGGATTGCTGGTTGTCACCAGAAGCCAGGATGGGAGGCATGGGACAGATTTTCCCTCACAGCCCTCAGAGGAACCAATCTTGTTGACTTCTAGCCTCCAGAAGCACAAGATAGTAAATTTCTGTTGTATTAAGCCACATAATTTGTGTTGCTTTGTTACAACAGCCCTAGGAACCTAATAGAATAGTAAATAAACGCACTGTGAGTTTTATATATAATTTGCCACTCTGTAATATCAAGTGATTTTCTTACAGATACAAAACCCTAGGAACTTGTAAAAATACATATTTTTGGCTATGCTTTTCTGGAATATGGCAAGTTATTTCATACCATTATCAGCATCTCTATTTTCATCTGATGTTTCAGCCAAATAGATGACTAGAAAGTTAAGTATTTGAATTGATTCCCTCAGTAAATATTAAACGCTTACCAGGTACCAGATATCAGACTAGGTACAAGGGATAAAACTATGAATAAGAACAGCTCTTTCCTTAAGAAACTTACCATTATCACAATAGTTATAATACAATAATGGTGATGATGGGAAAGTAGCACAGATTGCTATGGGAAGACAGAGGAGGGGCACCTAAAACCAATGAGAGATCAGGAAAATCATCCAGTTGTGATGTGCACAATTTAATTGTATAGGAGTGACATATCAGCTGATTTGTCTCACAACTAAGTATGTAACAGAACTGAGATCCCAACCCAGGATCTCTTACCCAAACGTCTTTCTACATCACCACACCACTTTGGTTTCTTCATGTGCAAAAATGAAGATAATATTACTCCTTAAAGCTTTTGTGAAGATTAAATAAAACTTATGAAGCACACTGGACTGATGCCTGGTCCTGGCAGACCTTACTAATGTCCACCAGACTCTGGTTCTTTTACCTGTCCTGGATCTTAGTCTATCCTGACTAATACACTGGTCCATAATACATGCTCCACAAATTTTCTTCTCTCCTTTGACAATAATATAGAGCACAGGGTGATAGAAATAAGCTTTAAATTAAAAAAAATTTAAAATTTAGGGCATGAATTTCCCAGCTGCATGTAATATATTCTTATTCCAGGTTCTGAGACAAACCAAAAGCAGCTTATGATAGTTGAGAAAGTCACTATGCCCTAAGACCAGCTGAAATGAAAAATCCATTCGCTGTCAGAAAAAAGTCACCTCTCGTTAAAGATCATTTCTTTCATTCTTCCAAACCAAATTATTTAAGGTCAAAAATAGCAAAAGAACCTTATGAAAAAACATATAAATGCTAAAAATCCCAGCTTGAGGTTTCGGCAACTATTCTTAACATACCTTCAGAGGGTTTGACTGTCATTACTACAAATAGAAGACTTCCAGGAAGGCATTATTCAACAAAAAGAAGTCTTTTATTTTCTCTACAAATCTGGGACATGGGGAGAAAGATGAGAGTAAATATAATTCCAAGTTTTCCACTCAAACAAATCTAAATGCTCCTGCCTAGCATTCAACGTCTTGATGATATGTTCTCATTTGCTAACTAACCGCATTTCCCACTTTTTTTTTCCAGCATAGACTCCATTTTCATCGTCTCCTCAGAGTCCACAAACAAGCCATATTCATGCTTTCTTTATGCCTTTATCCATTTGCCTGAAATGCTCTTTTCTCTTACTTGGAGAATGGGCTCTAGGTCCGCTTCCTGTAATTGTATTCTGTCCTCTAAGATTCAATGCTTTTAAAAAAATTATTGATTTGCTTTTATTTTACCTTTTAAAAAAATTGAGATATAATTGAAATATAACATTATATTAGTGTCAGGTGTACAACACAATATATGTACATATTGCAAAATGATCACCATGATAAGTTTAGTTAACATTCATCAATACTTTGTATGGCTAGTAATTTTGTCTCTTATCCGAACTATGGGTTCTCAAGAACAGGAATGGTCTTTTACAGTTCACCTCCACCTCCTCAAAGCTCTGGTACAGTACTGAGCACACCATCAGCAGTAAATAAATACTTCTTGCTTGATTGGTTTGTAAGTGCATGTGGAGATGGTTGGGTAATGCAGTTTGAGGAAGAATGATAGAAAATTGAAGAGGTTCCAACAGAAGGACTTGTGACAGAAGTCAGAATTAGTGTCTAGGGGTGTGTGGAGGGCTTGAACATCATCCTCCGCAGTCGTTTAAAGCTGAGTATTAACAATTAGTGACCATTGGACAGTGGGCAGTAGGATAACTGCCTCACAGAAAATGAAAGCAGGCGATAAAGCACTTCAAAAACTTTCCTGCTTTGGAATAGCTCTGGTGGCTAGCGAAAGAGGCCCTGAAAATGATACTGTTCCCATGTTAAACATTAGACATTGCATTCTCCGCTGTCATCTCCACTTTTGGGAAGTAGATACATGATCTGTGGCTATACTGTATGTGCTATTTCATTTTACTACCCAAACTGTCATCTAAGTTATGGATACAGCACAAAGATGTTTTATGTAACAATGGAGTGTCAGTTAGTTAATAATGTTGTGATACATACTCATGTGAAGTGTATTAGCACCAATAAATAGTAATAAATATTTAAGATGTTTGGGCAGGTTTTTCTCAGCTGCCTAGTTGTACTGTAATATCCTGTATCCTGTTATGAAAGTAGTTTTCAGGTATATTATGTTAAACCAGGTGTTGAGCTAGATTTCACATTCCTAAAAAGGAAAGGTCACACGGTAGACAGAGCCATGAACTGAGGGGTTTGAGTAGAAGCAGAGGAAGGAAGGATTGAAGTAGCTGTTACATTGACCTCAGTTTATTCATTTGAAAAGTATCTCTTATATGCCAGGTACTGTTCCACACACTGAGGAGCTACAGGTGAACAAGACAGACACCCTCTGCAACCATGGTGCTTATGTTCCATTTGGGGTGATAGACAATCAATAAATGAATTAATGATAAAGACAGATTCAGACAGTGATTGATGCTATGAAGAAAATAAAACAGGGTGTTGTAATAGAGTGAGGGAAGTGTTGACGAAGAAAGACTGTCTGGAGAGGTGACATGTAAGCAGAGGCCTAAATGACACAGGGGAGCTGCGCTGCCTTAATGTGGGGGAAGAGTGTCCCAGCAAAGCCCTTTAGGCTGCACTGAGCTTAGTATGTTTTTGTCTGAGGAACAGAAGGCAGGCCAGTGTGATAGGAGCCTGGTGAAGGACACAGGAATGAAGCGGATGGGTCAGACCTGTAGGCCATGGGGAAGAGTTGGGCTTTAGTTTAATTAAAGATCGGACCCCTCACTACTGTTTTACTGATGCTGGTAGTACCTGAACATATTCCACCTGCTCCTACGTTGTAGTTTCAGGTCCGTGTTCTCTCCTTTCTCTTGTCCTAGCTGCTGTTCCAAGGACTCCATCATCTTTCAAACAGAAAGACTTAATGTCTTTGACTGATTATTTGGAGAAAACACATACCCTGTGTTTTGCATGAGTCTTTCCTTACAAAGTATACTTGGTCCTCATGTGTGGTTATTCTGCAACAAATGGTGTACTAGTTATGGCACAAAAATCTGAATGTGAGAAGCTGCATTTCATCTCTTATGGTGTTGGTGCCAGGGCCAACTTATCCATGTGGCGCAGTGCCTAAGGCCCACAATACTCTATTTAAAACATAAAAATGTTTCAATATATTTTAAAAATCAGAAGAAATAAATGAACTTTTACCTTAGAGAATACAAGTAATATTAATATATTTATTTTTATGCCAATGCAGTCATAAAATATAATTTAAAATATTTTTATGGAAGAAGAGGCCCATGAAGGCAAAGTGTCTAGGGTCCAATGCAGCCCTTGTTGGTGCTTATGTGATAATAAATACCAACGTACTGTTTAGTCTTCAATACAATTATTGTTTGCACAGAAAAACATTTTATTTTGTTCATTCTAGTTTAATCATTTAATAGACTCTAAACTCTTTGAATAGTAAACCCGTAACAGTGAAAAAATTTTGTATATCCCATAGGTGTACATTTATTTATAATATATATATTATCTACTACTGTACTGTTATATTGTATGAAATATAACATATAGTTATAAGTATATAAATAGAAGATTTTAAAGTCTAGATTAAAGGTGAAATAATGTTTAAATAATTTTCAAGTTACTAATGATACATAAAATCTTTGCTCTTAAAGTTATTGATAATTATTTTTAATGAAAACCATATAATTGAACATGCTGAAATTCTATGAAAGTTTTATTTTAACATTTAGTAATATGAAAGTCAAGTTAAAGGTTCAACTTTTTAAACTTGGTTTTAAAGGCTAACAAAACTGAAGAAGATACTTACAAAAAATGTTATATTCCAATGAAATGAGTACATCAAGGGAAATACTTAGGAAATCATGATACCCATTTTTCAATTCCATCTACCAATTACACAAACAGTTTTTGAAATTCAGCAACTTGGTGTCTTCTTGAGTAAAAGCCACTTGTTTCTGACACCTAATCAGAAGTTGTTGCATTGTTACACTTTTAGCAAGATCCACTGAAATCTTCAGAAGATTGTTAAACAGATTGTAAAATTATTTTTTAAAATAAAGAGCAGTCATGAGAGTATTTATAGTTGGCATATTTACATCTGCTGTTAAAATGAAGCAAAATCATATATTTTCAAAAATATTTTCTCTATATCAATGAGTTTCAAAAACAATTACTAATCACTCATTGTTAAAACACCCACTTTATTTTGATGCGCTGGATGAAAACATGTCTTTTTTCAAAAAAATATCTACAAGGTAGCATTCTGTTGAGACCCACCTACCAGTGCAGAAAAGTGCAGCAACTTTGAAGCACTTATCTAATTTGTAAAAGAAAAATGTATGACTCAATTTTTATTTCAACCACCACTTCAAGTACTTCAACAAGATAACTAGTGAATGTCTTTGTAGTACACAATTTTGTGGTCACTGTCTTTCTCATTACAAAGTATTTAAAGGTTGTAATACTTAAAATAATACATTTTCAAATTCACTTGGTGGGACAAGGAAATTGCAATCCATGGCAAAATGCTGAAAGGGAACCCAGGAGTGGTGGAGCAGTGCTGGCTGTCAGTGTGCTTTCCATGTACCTTGCCCTCATTGTATGATCCATGACCTCCTGATACATACAGCAAGTGAGGTGCCAGTGTCAATATCTATATTAATGATTAGTACAGCTGAATTTCTTTTCTACTTTTTCTTAGGCAAGAAATAAATATATTTGATGTTTTCATCTTGCACTATAATGGATTATTTGTCTTTGAAGAACATTCTGTAAAATTGCCATTGGGTGTTTCTCATCTTTAAAAAATTTTTTATTCTAGTTGTCTTCTCCTAACATATTTACTATGACATCAGTTCCTTTTTGTAATTTTTGCCAATCAAAATGTTCTTTAAAAGTAACAATAACAAATAAATATAGAGATTACTGACAATTTCTAAACAGTCCGTGCATTTACTAGGATTCTTTTTGGGGTTTCTCATATCAGCTGAAATTAATAATAGAGATTAATTGAAGAAAAAACTCCTTTCTCCGATTAAAAAGCAATTTTCCAAAGCCTCTGTTCATTATTCAGAAAGAAAAAGCTTACATCAGCAAAAAATATTCAGAAAGCTATGAAATATGCATATTCTTATTATGACTGAGCAAACACAGGGAATATAATCAATACTTTATAATAACTTTGTATGGTATATAATCTATAAAAATATAGAGTCACTATGTTGTACACATGAAACTAGTGTAATATTGTAAATCAAGTATACTTCAAAAAAAAAGACTGAGCAAACAAATTTTGATCTTGAGCAATAGTTATTTTTTCACATTTTGTCTGCTTTCTGTACGAGTATCACATACTTATACAATAGAAATATGCTGTGTGTTTATCAACCCCCCCCAAAAATCTAAATATAGAACAGTATTTCTGTGGCTTCAGCATTATTAAAGGTTAGAGAAGCAAATGTTACTTATGTCAAGTTGGAATTTTTAAAAAAGTAAAATGACATTATCTAACTTACCAAAGATTGGAAACCAGAGGGCAAACAGGGATTAGTATTTCAGAGACAAAATATTAGAAATAGAAAAGAGTACATTAATAGCTGGGATAAAGTCATTCAATTAATTGACTATTTTCAATTCAAAGCCGACTATAACATCAATTGCTAGTAATTCAATTCATATTTAAATCAAGTCGAAAACTTGGCTTAGAAGAATATTCCTGAATGTTTTAAGAATTTACCAGGAATCCTTTATCCATTAGTATTGCCTATTACTTTTATTCAAAATGGTGGTGGTGGGGAGGGAATGCCTGGGAAAATAAGCCAGTTTTGAAGTAGCATTGTAAAAAAAAAACTTTAAAAGTAAATGGCCGCAAAAAAAAATTCTATTCAGCTCATCAAATTTGCCTTGGTCTAATCCATATTTACCAACTTACTTCCTCCTAGCTATTTCCATCATTTTCTATCATTAAACTAAGACAGTAGTTCTCAGTCTTGAAACTAGCAGAAATAACCTCCTGAGGGAAGTAATAACTACCTACCTCTTTGACCGCACCTTCTCTGTCTACTTTGAGGCTTCTTCTTCCTCCTTCTGTCCCCTAAATGTTCCTGCCTGAGGTTTGTTCAAGTTTTTACTTTTTGCTTTTCAGACCCTTGCCTCTGATAATCTCATTTACCCCATGATTTCAATTATTGCCTCCCGGCAGAAGAATCCCAAAAAGGTGACTCCAGCAGAAAATTTTCAAGCTATAGTCTCATATCCCAACTTCCTGCTGGTCATCTACATTTGGATATACTACAAGCAGTACAAACTTAATGTCTACAAAACTAAAAGCATGATCTTCCTACATCATCAATTTAACTCCTCTGTTTCTGTTAGTGCTTCATTCCCCTACCCATGTTGCCTTGAGACTCGAAGCTCTTTAAATTATTTGCCTTCTCCCTTACTGTTCCATCCTTACTATCATTACTTGCACTATTTTCAATAACATCTTAACTAGTCTCCTTACTTCTGAGCAACATGTCAACTTGAATCATCATTCTAATTGATGATTGTGTTTGTGTGTTTAATTGTGTTTCATATCTTCTTTAAAAACCTGTGTTTGCTTCCTATTTACTTATAAAAGAATGTTCAAATTCCTCAGTCTGCCATTCAAGAATTTAATGATCTGTTCTACCTTTCTAGGTTCATTGTCCATGATCATATAACTTACAGCTTATACACTTAAGTTGAACTTTATTGCTTAATATTTTCTCAATATAACATGCAATACCTTGCCCTTTCACCTTGGCTGATGTTGTGCTGCTGCACAACCTTCAAAACCTAGTTCAAATTAAATATTTTCCAAGATGCTTTACCTGATAACTCTAGCTAGCTGGGATCTCTGTTGATTTGTTCCTACAGGCACCATGATGCAATGGAAAGGGTATGGGTTTTGGAATTCTCTACATCTAGGTTCCAAAGTCATTCTGTTAGCTTTGTGACAACAGGAAAGTCATCTAACTAAGTCTTGGTTTTAACATATATATAAAATGAGAATAATACAACTTAGCAAGAAGTTCAAAAGAAATCCTGTGTGGTATGATTGATGTCACCAGAAGGAGTCCAGTTGAGTAGCTGGCTACCAGTAAGCCTAAGAAGGTAAATTTTTTCTTCATTAAGATATATCAAATACTTGGGATTTCCCTGGTGGCTCCGTGGTTAAGAATCCGCCTGCCAATGCAGGGGAACGGGTTCGAGCCCTGGTCCGGGAAGATCCCACATGCCGCGGAGCAACTAATTCCGTGCACCACAACTACTGAGCCTGCGCTCTAGAGCCCCCGAGCCACAACTACTGAAGCCTGTGCGCCTAGAGCCCATGCTCTGCAACAAGAGAAGCCTGCGCACCGCAACGAAGAGTAGCCCCCACGCGCGGCAACTAGCGAAAGCCCACGCGCAGCAACAAAGACCCAACACAGCCAAAAAAAATACATTAATTAATTAATTAATATATGTATAAAAGATATATCAAATACCAACTAAGAACTAGGCACTTTAAAATAAAGGGTGATGATGAAGATAAACACAGTCTCGCCTTCACAGAGCTAATAGTCTGAATTCACCTCAGCCCAGAGTCTAGTCCTCTACTTTTCAGACTCAGAAATGACCTGGAATTGATTAGATTAATGCATATGATACTTGCTTAACACTGATATGTGAAACCAGAATAAACAATTTCTTATTTATACTGAATATGTAACTGTCAAACAAACTGACCCCTCAACGTGGTCTAACCAGTTAGCTATGGAATCAGAATGAGAAGGGGAAAAGATTCAAATATTTCATGGACTTGGGTTCTGATGGCCAGATGGGCCAATCTCTAAAACAGGAAGATGGACTTTCTTTCTTAATACATGTGTATTAAGAGATGACACCTGGCATATCAAGTCCAAGAGAGGCTACAAAACAATACACCTCTCCTACCTTCCTCATTTCCTAAAGAATTTGCAGAAAAGGTTCCCAAATATTCCTATGGATCTTAAAGGTAGGGATGAAAATGCTCGCCATAGATCTCTGCAAAAATATTATCTTATGGTGAAGCTGGGGGTTATGCTGAGAGAAGTGGATAGAACTCTGAACTAAATTCTGAGCAGAACTTATGAATGTGAGGACAAGGCAAAGAGAAATCACTGGATAAAAAAGGATGAACTCAACTGAGTATCTGCCATTAGGCAAAATAGCAGCTCAGGGTCAAAGATTAGATTTCAGTCTCAAGCCAAAAAAAGTCATTATTGTACTCCTATAAAATTATGTGTTTGGTAATATATTATCTCAATTTCTTGAAGGCTGATACAAGGCCTGGTTTGGCTTTCTATTAGAACACCATACCCAACAGATAATATGCTCTGCATCAATACTTAAGAAAGGAATGAATGACCCATCTTATCCTTAAACAAAGGGCATACATATAATCTAGGCATCATCTGCACATTGGGTAAACCCGCTCATGAGAGAGATCTTTGGTGATTGGAAGAGGACATTGAAGTAGGCTTTAGAAGGCATGAGACTTAAGTAGTACTAGGTTGGCACCAGAAGGGAGGTTGAAATCTTATCTCTAGCTTCCCTGTATCCCTCTGATATTTGAGTGTCTGTTAAAAGAGAGATCCCCAAGACATATTGGCTGGGCATGATAAAATGGAAAATATAGAGTCAAAACAGCCTTAACAAAAAAACATTTTTCTGAGGTTTGTCTATACCCATTCTGCAGGCCTTTTAGCCCCTCACCAAACTGTGGAGTGCATAGTAATCATAATAAACTGTTAATTATTATTATTATTATTTATCTATCTACCCATCACCAGGTTCATTCCAAAAACTATTGGTATTTGAGGTGGCTAGCACACACACAGCAAGATAACAATAAATATAACAGCAATAACCAAAATATACAGAAGGAAGTCAAAGTCAATGCTGAACATAAGGAAAGGAAAATAAGCTACAACCATGGGTAGTGCTCATACAGAGAATGCAGGCTTTGGGATCTGTATACCTGCTATAAATGGACTATAATAGTGACACTGAGCTTTCTTACACAAGCATTTGAATGTCACAGGTATATTCTGATTTTCTTGGAAAATCCAAGTTCTCTAGAACATGAGCAAAAAGAATCTTTAGGGAAAGAAGAGTATATCAGCCTTTCTTCAGGGTATACTGTCAGATTTCATTAGGTCTAAACCCACAGTGCACTGCTGGTTTAAAAACCACTACGTGAGATTTCAATTCCTGTAAAATGCTCCTGAAGTGAATTTTCATTTCTACTTTATCTTGCCACTATCTCAATCTTTTTGCCCTTTCTTCCTTCTTTCCCTCCTTCCCTTCTCCCTCCCTCCCTCCCTCCTTCCTTCCTTCCTTCCTTCCCCCCTTTAAAAATCTAATCTTGGTATTCGCTTAAGACATTCATTCAGAGGCTAGTCTTTCACTTTGCTGGCATTGCTATTTAAATAAGAGATACCTAATTTGTTTATATTTTTAAAAAAATTAATGACAAGGGAACTATACTGAGCCACTGAAAGTAATAAAAATCGAAATATAAAATACTTTATACGTTCATAGAAAAAGTTGGCAGAATCTCTGTGAGCCATCTGGAGCTCAGGAGTTTGAGAGCATGCATATTTTTGATCTAATGAAGGCAGGCACGCACAGGTGTGCTGGTAGGCACTCACTAAACGTCATGCTTCCAGGACTGGAAAAAAAAGTATGCTCCCTGGAGTATTGTTGTGGTTTTCTTTTCCACTTAAAAAAATGATATTGTGGGACTTCCCTTGTGGTGCAGTGGTTAAGACTCCACGCTCCCAATGCAGGGGGCCTGGGTTCGATTCCTGGTCAGGGAACTAGATCCCACATGCATGCAGCAACTAACAGTTTGCATGCCACAACTAAGGAGCTCATGTGCTGCAACTAAGGAGCTGGCTTGCTGCAACTAAGACCCAGCTCAACCAAATAAATAATAAAATAAATAAAAATTAAAAAAAAATGATACTGTATGGAATGTAGCACATAAAAGTGTCAGACTGGTAGTTTTGCAGCCCCAAATTTCTTTCTGCAAAGCAAGAGCAACACAGGCAGGAATATTACAAATTTGCTGAAACATTTTTAGTAATGGGACTTAACTGGAGCATTATAGGAACTTATAAGCATGCCAAAAATTTTACATGAATCAGGTTGAGCATTTGAAGGCTCTGGTAAGAGATAAATGAATACATTAATAAGAAGTGAAGGTAGCTTTGCATATTAAGTCAATTATTGCTCCTAGAAGTTTCATTTTTAATTAGGCACAAAGATTATTCAAAATGGCCATTCATGGCAAAGGGCCACTTAACAGAAGATAATGGGATCTCCAGTAGACTGTGCTCCTGTAAAATAGGTTCCTGCACTGGCTGGCCATGGTGCCACCCTCCTATCTTAGAAGAACTTAAATTGTTACTATTATTCTCCTGTGCTTTATATTACTCAGGGGTAGACTTTTTCTTCTAAAAGCCACTGAAAAAAATGTATGGCTCCTAGATCAGAGAGAAGATGCTTAAGCTTTTCCCACAATTACTAATTGCTTTGCTAGCTGTAAGCAGTTGGGGCGGCGGGGAGAGGGGCTACAAAAGTCCTATTTTAAAGGAATAAAATATAGAATAGGCTAAGATTTGATGATGAAACTTCATTTGTCAGTTCTAGAGGATAGCTGAAAGGCTGAGCAATTTTTTATACTCTTGTGAGAGCTATGACAATAGAGCACTATTAAGTATTAAGGAATACTGGTTAACACCCCTTGATTTGGGATGGGTCACCAAAAGGATGAACTCTAGCAGTAATGGTGAATCAGAAGTAGTAAGTCTTTAGAGGACCTAGAGCTCAGTTTTGAATCATCAGCAGATGAGATAATTCCAGAGTGCTAGTGCTTCCTGGAAGCAGGCGGAAGCAATTACAATCTTTTCAAAAGGAAGCTAGCATCGTCCTAGGCCTCCAATTATTTCTAAAAGTTATTTTGCAAATCAATGTCAGGTAAACAAAAATAAATAAATAACCAGGAGTTTAAAGAGACAATAAGACATGAATCAAATATAACAAGAATAGCAGATAATAGACACATGGGGGGTTCAAAGATTGGCATTATCAGACACATCTTCTAAATAACACTTATTACTTTCAAGGAGATAAGAAACAAGACTGCGAGTTTTAACAGGTATTTAGATACTAAAAATAGGATAATTTTACATGAATTTATGTATGAATGAATGGATCTATTAATGTCTTGGACACAGCTAAAGAAAGATATGTCAGGAAAAAAATGTCTAGGATAACGTATGAAAAAAAATTTGGTAACACATGAAAAACAGTAAAAGACAAGGAAGGCACAGTGATAAGGTCTAAGATATATGTAATTAGAATCCCAGAAAGGGAGAAAAGAGAGAAAGGGGAAAGAGCACTATTTGAAGAGATAATGGCTAAAAACATTTCCAAATTGACAAAAAATGTTATGTCACAGATTCAAGAGCACTTACAGACTGCAAGAATAATAAGTAAAAAGAAATCCTCACCTAGGTACAACACAAAACAATTGCTGAAAATCAAAGTAAAAGGAAACCTTAGAGTAAGGGGAGGTAAATAGGACTCAAATTACTTTCAAAATAAATGACAATTAGACTGAGTTGATTTCTCAATATAAACAAGTAAGCCAGAGCAATGGAAGAATATATTCAAAGTGTTGAAAGAAAGTAGTGCCAACGAAGAATTCTATAGGTAGCAAAAGATCCTTTAAATATGAAGCTGAGCAGAAAAGAACATTTAACAAAATCCTATATGTCTTCATAATAAAAACACTCAAAACTAAGAATAGTAGTTAACTTTTTCAACTTGATAAAAGTCAAGTCTATGAAAACACACAGCTAACACCATACTTAATGCTGAAAGATTGAATTTTCCCCCCTATGATAAGAATCAAGACAAGGATATCTGTTCTCACTACTTCTATTCAACATTGAACTGGAGGTTCTAGTCAGGCAGTTAGACAAAAAGAAAAAAAAGAATAAAAAAAGAAAAACAAAATAAAAGGTATTCAGACTGGAAACGAAGAACTAAAATAGTCTCTATTTGCAAATGACCTGATCTTGTGTGTGAAAAATTCTAAGAAATCACACACACACACAAAAAAACACCTAAAAACCTATTAGAACTAATAAGTGAGTTTGGCAAGGTTGCAGGATACAGGATCAATATACAAAAATCAATCTGATTTATATAAAGTAGAAATGAATAATCCAAAAAATGAAATTAAGAAAACAATTCCATTTACATTAGCATAAAAAGATAAAGTACTTAGTAATACATTTTTAAAAAGTAGTACAACATTTATAATCCGAAAACTAGAAAACGTTGTTGAAAGAAGCCACAGAAGACCTAAATAAATGAATAGATGTATCTCCAAAGAAGATATACAAATGGCCAATGGCCACATAAAAGATGTTCAACATTGTTAGCCATTTGGGAAATGCAAATCAAAACCATAACGAGAAACCACTTGGCACCTACTGGAATGGCTATATTCAAAAGAGAGACAATAAGTGTTAGTCAAAATGTGGAGAAATCAGAACTCTTTTATATTGCTGGTTGGAAAACAAAGTGATGCAGACACCTGGGAAGATATTCTGGAAGTTCCTTAAATGATTAAACATAGAGCTACCATATAGCTCTGCAATTCCAAATAGAAGTGAAAACATATGTCTGCACAAAACCTTGTATGCAAATGTTCGTTGTGGCACTATACACAATAGCCAAAAAGTGGAAAAAATCCAAATACCCATCAAATGATGAATGGATAAACAAAATGTATACACATACGACAGACCATTTTTCCTCAGTAAAAAAGGAATGAAGTACTTACACGTGCTACAACATGTATGAACCTTGAAAACTTATGCTAGGTGAATGAAGCTCTCACCAGGGAGCATCCAACTATGTTGAGATATAGTTCACATAACATATAATTCACCACTTAAAATGCACAACCCAATAGCTATTAATATATGCACAGATTTGTACAACCAACACTACAATTAATTTTAGAACATTTTCATTGCCCCCAAAAGAAACCCAAATCCGTTAGCAATCACTCTCCATTTTACCCCAACCCATGCAGCCCTAGGTAACCAATAATCTACTTCTGTCTCTATAGATTTGCTTATTCTGGACATTTCATACAAAAGTGCTCTAATATCCTTGCGTTATCTGGAAAGGTGGTAAAATTAAGTAAATATAATTTGATAAGTCAAGAATATATGCTGTGATCACTGATACAATCATGAAAAGAATAGTAAAAATGTGCATCAGTCCCAAGTTAATAATGAAGGAAACAGATGGCACATTCAAGCTGGGTAATTTCAAGAGAGCTTAATAAAGGAGCTCTTTATAAAGATGTGACCAAGTTTAAACAAAACAAAATAAAATATAACAAAAGGAGATAGTGCAGAACTCCACTGTGTCAAGAATTGTCTGAGATTTTGCTCAGCTTGCAAGCTGACAAATTATCCTGCTGTAGTTTCAAGGATGCTGGCAAAAGACACAAAACTCCTGGGTCAGAGACAAAGGAGAGTTTGTCATTCACAGTAATAGTAGTAGCCAGAGTATCAGCATTTGTGCAGTTCTCTGAGCCTGAAATTCCCATAGGGTTACATAAAGAGGTCAGGTAACACTTACACATGTAGTAGATTGCATTGCAGGAGAGGAACCATGCCACCTGACAGGGAAAAAAGAGAATAAATATCCCAACTTCATATTCTTCCCACTTTTCAATCTCTTACTGGTGTCTTCCATTGAACAAGGCCAACCAGAAATCAGAAAGCAAGGAAGCTCTTTGATGTCATCCCTAAAGTTGACCTTCCTGGGTCCCAGGGCAAGGTGGAAAAGGATGGAAAATGAATGAGTCAGATGGAACAAATGAATAAGCAGAGGGGAAAACATGAAATAATACAAAATAATCCAAGAGAAGATACGAAAGAAGGGGAAAAGGAAGACAGAAATGGTTAGATAAGGAGATAGCACTTCTTGGGATAGAGATTTAACCCAAAATGTTCTTCAATTGAAAGCAATGATCATCTACTTGGATAAAAACCAAATGACCAAAGAGACTTAATCATATGTCATTTACAAAAGACATTTCTAAAAATGGAGATAAAAAAAATGTTGACACAAAGTATGGACAAAAGATGTACCATAAAACATCAGCCAAACTGTATTAATATCAGACAAAAACGTGAAGGCAGAAAAGTTACTAGAGATAAAGGTGAACACCTCAAAATGCTCACTGCTTCAATTTACCAAGAAGACCTACTAATTCTAAATTTGTAAAATAATATACTAAAATTAACTTCTAAAAATATAGCTTTAACACCTATAAAGCAAAATAGAACGTATACAGTAAAAAAAAAAAATCCACAATCATACTGGGGGATTTTAATATAACATTTCTCAGAATATGGTAGAATAAACAAATAAAAAATCATTATGAATACAGAGAATTTAAACAACATGGTTGACACATTTGACCTAATTGACATGTTTTATATATATATGTAAAACAATAAATCCAACAACCACAGAAAATACCTTCATTTCAAGCACACACATACTATTATAAATGTTGATCATATGCTGGGCCAAAAAGCAAGTTTCAACAAATTTCAAAGAACTGAAATCATATATATTCTGTGACAACAAGGAAATTAAACTATATATTAAAAAAAGAGGGTTTCCCTGGTGGCGCAGTGGTTGAGAGTCCGCCTGCCGGTGCAGGGGACACGGGTTCGTGCCCCGGTCCGGGAGGATCCCACATGCCGCGGAGCGGCTGGGCCCATGAGCCATGGCCGCTGAGCCTGTGCATCCGGAGCCTGTGCTCCACAACGGGAGAGACCACAACAGTGAGAGGCCCACGTACCGCAAAAAAAAAAAAAAAGAACAAAACAAAAAGACAGCTAGAAAAACTCTATCATAATGGAAAACACATTGAACTGAATAATAATCAAAATACAGCTCATTAAAGCTTGAGAGATACAGCTATGGTCATACCTGAGAGGAAATACATGTCTTTAAATGTGAATATTAGAAAATATGAAAAGCTAAATATCAATGAGCTATAAGCATCCACATGAAAAATTTAGGGAAAGAAAAAGAATAGCAAATAAACCCAAAGAAAGTGCAAGGAGGGAAATAGAAAAGATAAGAATAGACATAAACAAGACCAAACACAAACAGACAATAAGGTCATTCCTGAAAAGCTTTAAAATTCATGGTGAATATAATCAAAAAAAAAGAGAAGGCACAAATATCCAATGTTAGGAATAAGGAACAGGCCAACACAATAAATTCTTTAGGTATTAAAAAGTTAAGAAGAAAATATGAATAATTTTCTGCTAGAACATTTGAAAATTTAGATGAAAGAGATGAATTCCTATAAAATGCTACTTGTCAAATCGACACTAGAAGAAATAAGAATATTAGAGTAGTCCTATAACGATTAAAAATATTAAGTCATTTATTAAAAACTTTCCTGCAAAGAAAACCACGGTGCCAAATTACTTTATAAGTAAATTGTATTAACTATTAAGGAACAAAGAGCACCAATGTTATATATACATTCTTTAAGGAAAGATAAAAAGAGGGACACTCCTCATCTATAATAAGGCCATCATAACCTTATACCAACCTCATAAGAATATTATGAGAAAGAAAAATTACAGGCCAATCTCATCCATGAACATAGATGCAAAAATTATAAACAATTATCAGCAAACATAAAAAAAATGTAAGAAAGAATGAGTAGTGTTTATTCTATGAATGCAAGTTTAGTTTACCATTAAAAAAAATCAACATAACTCATTACTTCAATAGAATGAAGGAGGAAAACCATATAATCAACTCAGTAGTTGCAGAAATGCTGTTTAATAATATTCAATATACACTCATGATAAAAATTCTTAGCAAACAAGGAATATGAGGGAACCCTCCTTCCTTATGATAAGGGTATGACAATATTACATTTAGTATCTATCCATTTGAGATGGGGAATAAGACTGGAATCTGTGCTACCAACATTCATATTCAACATTGTTCTCAAATTCCTAAGCAGTGTAGTAAAACTAAAAAAAAGACATAAAAGATATAAAAATTAGGACAATGATTAAAACTGTCATAATTCACAGATAATATGGTCATGTACATTGAAAACCTAAGAATGTTTTCAGTAAAATTTCTAGAATTAATGTGTGAAAGTAATTATGTGGTAAAAAAAGATCAATACACAGAAATCAGTTGTTTTTCTCATCAACAACAAATGATAGAAAATCAAATTTTAAAAAGGTGTCCAAAGTAGTGTAAAAATATCAGATATCTAAGAACATGTTTAACAATATATGTGTAAGGTATCTATGAAAAAAACCATGAAGCATCATTGCAACAAATTAAAGATATAATCAAGTGAAAAGACATAGCAATTTCATGGATTGTGCCTTTTTAAAAATATTACTTCTCCCCAGACTGATTTATAGATTTAATATAATCCAGTCAAAATCCCTGCAGGTCTTTGCAGAACTTGTGAATCTAATTCTAAAGTTAATAGACTGAAGAAGAATAAAATGAAAAGTCTTGTTTTACTGAACATTAAGACCTTTTATAAATCATAGTAATCAAGGCAATGTGATATTGGCATAACTACTGATAAATAAACCAATGGAATAGAAGAAAGAGCCCAGAAAAGACCCATGGATAGATGAACAATTGAATTAGACAAAAGAGGCACTGTAAAGTTGTGAGGAAAGAATAACCCTTTCAATGAATGAGCCTGTGACAATTACCTATTTATGGGGACAAAAATAAAACAACCTCTATATTTTCACACTTCCATACTATTAGAAAAAAAAAATCAGGTGGATCACAGATTTAAATGTGAAAAGCAAAACGATAAATTTCTGCAATATATAGGGAAAATTTCTAAGCAGTATACAAAAATATCATCATAAAAAGATAAATTTGGCTATATTATATTAAGAACTTCTGTTTATCAAAAGATACCATTAAGAGGTCTAAGATGTAAGACATAGAATGGGAGAATAGATTTACAAGACATAACTAAAAAATAGCTAGTAACTTGAATATAAAACAAATAAGAAAAAAGACAGACAACTCATCATAAAATGGGCAGGAGAATTGGTACTTAGCAAAAGAGAATGTCCAAATGGCAAATAATCACGTGAAAAAGTGCTCAACCTCATGAGTCATCAAGAAAAGTCAAATTCCACCATGAGGTATCTCTGTACGTGCACCAGAATATCTCTTGTAAAAATTCTAATAATATTCCAATTGTCAAGGATGTGAAGAACTGGGGAAAGGTATGCATTGCTGGTGGTCGTGAAAATTGGTACAATTAATCTGAGAAACAGGCAGAATCTACAGGAGATGAGCATAGACACACCATGACCTCACAATGCCAACTCCTGCATACATGCCATGCAGAAATGCATGCATATGTGCACCAAGAGAAGGGTGCAAAATGTTCACTGCAACAATACTAATAACAGTACAAATCTGGAAATAGCTCAGATGTTTATCAGTAGTAGAATGGATACACGAATTGTGGTATTTACGTACAATAGGAGAGTTAGAAAAACTACAGATACTTGTAAAAACATGGAAAAATATGGTAAATAACGTGTAAAGGGAACCAAGTCAAGCACGAAAGGATCATACTGCATGAATCCATTTAAAGTTCCAAACCAGACAACCTACTCTATTGTGAGTACGGATGGGTTAAACTATGAGTTGATTACTCTGAAAATCTGGATTGGAGGGCGGGACTTTTGGAGGACTGACAATAATACATTTCATGATCTGACATCGGTGTTTCCCTTGTGATAATTCATCACACAATTTTGTTTGTGAACTTCTTTTCTGTACATGTGTTATCTTTCCCAGTATAAAGGGTTAAGCCATTTGATTTGATGAGAAAGGGAGAGAATAAAGCAAGGAGGACATATTTTTCTTAGGGGTAGGAAGGCCCTACCTTATGTTATGTCTTGTAAATCTATTCTCCCATTCTATGTCTTACATCTTAGATCTCTTAATGGTATCTTTTGATAAACAGAAGTTCTTAATATAATATAGCCAAATTTATCTTTTTATGATGATATTTTTGTATCAAACTGCTTCCTTTGCCATTTTACAGGCTCAAATCAAAAGGGACAAGGGCCACTAGGGGAGGACTCGCTCTTTGGTGCCAAGATATCTGCCTTATTGTTTCAGATATCTTCGTTATGGGAAGGAAAATCTCTTTTTAACTTCCTTTTGACAGAAAAAGGCCTCTGTATTCTCTTAGGTTGTACCAGGTCTGGTAGTATTCTGCACCTTTTATATTGCATAATTCTTTATTTAGAATCATTTTTTTTGTAAACCTCCTGGATACAAAAGCTAGTTTTCTTGTTGGCTTGCTTCAAAAATGTGAATGAGGGAATTCTATCATTCTTGGTATAGATCTTCAAGGTGTCTGGGAGTAAACTCAATCTTAACGTCAATCTACAAGACAAAATTATTTAGGTTCTCATTCTTCAGAGATTTGTTCTTTTTCTTTTTGTCCCCAGTTACCACAGGTATAACAATTTTTACCCATGGAAGTTAGAGAAGGAGCATAAAGCCTGCAAGTGGATACTCCCTGGATTTCCACTAAATGAGAAAATGCCCAGAGAGGGGAGACACAAATGAGATTTCATTCTAACCAATGAATACTCTTTCTCAAGGTTAAAAATTTATGCTGGGAAGTGGAATACTACTGGGCAATAGTATTTCCAGTGATTCCAAAGATACAGTTTCCACCTACTTTTCTCTGGCAAAAAAGACTGTCTGCTCTCTCTCTGTCTCTCTCTTTCTCTCTGTGTGTGTGTGTATGAGAGACAGAAGGAGAAAGAGTTGTTGAGAAGAGAGAGGGGATAAACGCCAGCCACTGATTCACTTTCCTGTTAGAATGCTCAAACTATATCATTTTTAGAAAGGAGCAATGGTTGCCTGCAGGACTTTTGGATGAAAATAGGAATGATTGATGATGATCATGATGATGAAAGTATACTTCTTTATGTCTTTAGCTCAAGTTATCTGCAAATACATGACTCTTTTTTATTTTGCTGGAATGACCTCAACATATCTGTATGCTTTTACATTAAACTCTCTTAAAACCCACATACGGAATCCAGACCATACTTCAGGGAATGGGATGGGAATGAGGGCTTTGCCTGGCACACAGCATCAATATGTTAGCTATAATGATTAGTAGTACTGATTTTATCCCTCAGGGGAACTACTGGGCTTAGCCATTGCATTGTATAAAGTGTCCTGCAGACCACACCCAATGTGTGACCCAGGCCAGTACTGCTCTTTATTGGGTCTTAATTTTGACATCAGAAAAATGAAGAACTTGGATTCTGTAAGCTCTTTGACTCAAAGATTTCCTGCCTCAGTGGAGTACTCCAGGTTTCTCACAGGCTGGGGGTGAGGAAACTCTGGGTGTCAGCAGTGGTTGGTGCCAAGGGGGTGTGTGTGTGTGTGTGTGTGTGTGTGACCACACAGATATGGAGGAGGGGATTTTGCCAGTTTCTTCAGGAGGCAGTGTTTGCCTTTCCCTGGGCAGAGGTTGTGAAGGTTAAGAAAACCTGGTGTAACAGATGCCAGGGACAGAATGTTAACCTAATTCGGTCAAAGAACAAAGAGTGTGTGAAACACGTGAAAATCCCAAATAGTGCAGTGGTATGGGGGCAATTCCAGAAGAGCAGAAACAGAATTACTACCCAAGAATTCAGAGTAGGGTTGCCTTACCTCAGAGGGTGAGCCTAATGTAATTACCACTTCAAACAGTCTGGATGGTGAGGATGGAATCTTCTGGGTTGGAAGCCTGACTGCACTATTACTAGCCCTATGTTGTACCAGGTACTCCATGACACTGAGCCCCAATTTCCTTGACTGTAAAATGGGGTAAACATCTAATTTATAAGGCTGTTGTGAGGTGGAGCAGTACTAGGCAGAGTGGGGACTCAGCAAATGAGAGCTACTCTTATCAGAAGAAAATTAATAATTTTTCTAATTCCCAAGATAACGTCAGGTTTACTCATACCTTACTAAGAATCCTCAAACATCTCAGTAGTTTTCTACACTGATTGTACTCCCTGGTCTCCGTCCACCCCTTCCCCACGCCCGTGTGTTTAGCTGCGGAGTGGAAGGAAGAAGAGGCACGTGGGGGTAAAGACTGGGACAAACCTGGCCCCCTGGTCCCCTGGCCTCCAGGCACGGTGGGGCCTGTCATGGCGGCCCGGCGACAGCTTAGGTGATCTCACACAGCAGAGCAGGAAGAATGAAAGAGTCTGGGGGTCAGGGCTGCCCAGACCCCTGCCCCGCCCGCGGTCGGCCAAGCCGGCCCTGCGCGAGCGCCGGCTCACACGGGTCCCACCTCCCGCGGCGCGGGCCCGCCCCGACCTCGGGCTCAGCCTCGCGCTCGGGCGCCCACCTGGGGAGGCGGCGGCCCGGAGCTCGGGCGCCGGTAGCCAGGGCCCCGCGCGGGTGGCGCGGGCTCCGAGCCAGCGCCCCCCAGCGCCCCAGACCCCGAGCAGGGCCCGCCCGGCGCCCTCCCCGCCCCCACTGCGCCTCGCCCCGCCGCCCGCGGCCCCCACCCACCGGCCGCTCCTCCCCTCTCCCCACCCTCCTCCTCCGCCCCCTCCCCTCCCCCGCCGCCTCGCCTACCGCCCGGCCGAGCCTCTCAGCCGCCCCGGCCCGGAGCGCAGGCGGCGAGGCCACCGCACCTGCAGCGTGCTCGGGCTGCCGAGCCGGCACCTCGCCTCCCGCCGCCCGACCTCCTTCTCCCCACGCGCCGGGTCTCCCATGACGCCCGAGCTTCCCGGCCGGCGACAATGACCACTTCCCTGCAAGATGGGCAGAGCGCCGCGGGTCGGGCGGCTGCCCGGGACTCGCCGCTGGCCGCCCAGGTGTGCGGCGCTGCCCAGGGGAGGGGCGACGCCCGCGACCTGGTGCCGGCACCCTGGCTGCACGCGCGGGCGCTCCTGCCCCCTCCGGACGGGACCCGCGGCTGTGCTGCAGACAGGTAGGCAGCCCTCGGAGGGCGCGGGGGAGTGTCCTGGGTTGGCAGCCGGCGAAGGGGTGAGGAGGCGGTCCTAGGGGGCGAGCCATGTGCCCAGAGCGGGGCCAAGTTTGTGAAACTCTCTGAAGACAATTGCCTTTGAGCTGGCTCCTACCGGATCAGCAGGACATTGCGATCTCTCGGCGCCTTATAAATAGCATCACCGTTTCATTGAGAGCTTCGGATCTCTCTCGCCTCTGCCCGTCGGTGTGAACTAGGAGGCCGAGCCCCAGGCTGGCCAGCCCCCTTCCTTCTTGCTTCGTGGTCCTGCATTAAAAAAAAAAAAAAATCCTTTTCTTTCATATATTTAAAAAATCATAGAATAAATGAGTTCACCTCCCACATAGAGTCTTACAGCGACCCTGGAGAGGCAAAGCACGGATTGACATTTGAGCAGTCTCGCTGTTCAGCAGGAAAGAATAGAGGCTTTAAAAGGTTTCCCAGTCTCCATAGCATTCAGCACTAAGTGCCTGTAGAGTTCACAATTTCGCACATACTTCAGGAAAGAAAAAGGATGCAACAATACAAAAATCTGTAGTCCTTTATATTCATACATTTAAGTGGTGCTTTTTTTTTTTTTCTTCTTCAGATTTTCAAAGTGCTTCAACTTCACTGAAGTTAAAATTACTCCGCAGTGGACTAGAGTACATTAACACTAGCAAGTTATATTCACTTAACCTTCTCAAAAACACTGCCTTGCAGTTTAGTATCTATAAGCACTTGAAAAATCAACAGACTGTGTGTGGGCAACATTGTGAATGAAATTTGAAGTGCAATGAACCACCGCTATAATTAATAAACCATAACTTCCAAAAGTGATTAGTAAAATAGCATAGGGATGAATTCAGTAAAAGTTTATAGACTTTGTCAATTTAGTGGATGCAAAACAATGTCTAGCTCCTCAGGATGATTTTTGCATCAATCATTCTGTAGTCTGTATTTCAGCTTCAGGAAAATTATCAGAAGTGCTGGAAATGGGGTTTCCAGGCCTGGTGATTTTTTTTTAAAGGCCCCCAAAAAAGGAATACAAAAGAAGATTGATTTATATCAATTAACTAACTTATTTTGACCCATAGAAAGTATACCACAGACCTTTGCCATATACTTTATATAATACTAGTGTTGTTACAGAGTGGTGCATGCTGGCCTTAACTTTTTAATCCTGACAGCAATTATATTTTACATTCTGTTTTATGTAAATTACATTCTATGTTCTCTTGGTGTAGGAGAAAAAAGAAAGATCTTGATGTTCTGGAAATGCCATCTATTCCAAACCCTTTTCCTGAGCTATGCTGCTCTCCATTTACATCTGTGTTGTCAGCAGGCCTGTTTCCCAAAGCAAATTCAAGGAAAAAACAGGTATGCATTTAAAAGTGTTCTAATTCAAAAATCTTAGGAATTCTACATCCATTTAGTCTTTAAGATACTCTTACACTATTAACAAAGTATCAGCATGGCCTATTTTAAATAACCCTATTGACTGATATAGTTCGTAGCCATTAGTTTCCTTCAGGGTCTCAGTTTTCACATCTGTATAATGGGAACTTTAAAACTTACATGTCAGACTTTTGGGATGCGTTAAATGAAAGAATATATGTAAAGTACAGAGCCTGGGAGCTATTATTCTTCACATTGTAGGTGGGAGAGTTATATATGATAACAGCTGAACGATTTTAAGTCAGAAATTGGAAGGGCTGGCAGTGGTGTTGGGGTGAGAAGGGAATTGACTGGTTCTTTTAATACCTTCTTTAATCTTTCACCTTTTCAACCCAAGCCAATGTTATTTACTAAAGGAAAGTGATAATGGTGAACTGTGGTGAAAGGTAATAGGAGTTTTGGACTCCGCAGGTTTTCTTTCATTTCAGCGAATTCCTCAGTTTGGAGGCTACTGGCTGCAGAAGGCAGATGACTTATAAGTGATGATTAGCTTATGAACTTAATTTTTATGATTTTCTTTCTTTTCAAGTTTCTATTTTGGGACTGACTTGAGCAAATTAAACATCAAGGACCAAGCAACTATGGGGAGATCCAAAATAATTATACATTTTTTGAAAAAAAAATTAGTGTATCCTAGGATAATCCCATCTCTTTTGAATATGCTTTCTCCCAATTTTGAATCAACAAAACAAAGAGAAGCTTCACTATGTAAAATGTACCTTGTTCTTGCAAGGGTAGAAACAATAAATTTAAATAGTCAGATGCTTGCAACAAGGAGAGGGATAATGAACAGAGAGGAGAAGACAGTCAATTATTTTCCCTCATCTGTTGTTCTCTTTTGTTTTTTCAGCACTTTTACTACCTGTGGTGGGTTCAATAATGTGTGTTTATAGTTTTAGGAATGAAGGAAATGCCCCAGGAAATAGATGAATTCTTGATAACATACAGTAATAATAGAGACAGTAGAGAAGCATTCCATGGGATGTTGTATTTTGATGGATGTCTGGTATAATAAGGCTTATATACTTGTTTTTTTGGGGGGAGGGAGGGGGTTGCAGTTTAATTGGTACATGTGCTTTTTGGATAAGGATTGGAGAAAGTGGGAGTAAATATTCCCGGAGCAGAGGTATGTTCTGAATTAGAGTCTTTGATGGGGGAGGCAAGTCCTTCAGTATGTGGGACTGAGACTTTTGATGGGGAGATGATCAAGGAGGAGACTCTTTCAAGAGCTGTAAAGACAGAGCCCAAGGAAAAAACAGCCCTGCTGAAATGTCTGGGCCTTTTAAGAGCTTGGCTTTGGGGTTAAGATATAAGATGGGAATGTAGATGATAGATTTGTCTGTGCGTCATGGTGGTGGAAAAGATCGATTCTGGACTGTCCCTATGATCCAGAATGGGAAAAGGAAATATCTGATGATGGCGTAATAGGCATTTGGGGAATTTAATACATTGTTTCCCTATTTATGGAGGGCCTGCTATGTTCCTTGCACCATCCTAGGCACTGAGGCACTGAGCTGGGCAAAAATGCCATTCGAAGGGTGTTTATCAAGGTGTGACTTTGATTCGGGGTTGGGTTAAGACTTAGGAGTTGAACAGAGGAAGGAGAGAGGATGGGGTCTACTCCGACTTTAATTTTGTGAATGAGCACTGGGAGAATGCCTCATCTACCCGATGTGTCCAAGGGGCAGCGTTTGTTTTGAATAGGGAGAGAATGTTTTATGCTTAAGTTACTAGAGGGAGAAAAACGAGAAAGAGAGTGGGTGTGAGTGTCAGGGTCAAGTAAAGGTTGTGGCCTAAGTATGGGTAGTCATCAGCCTAGAGTAAGACGTCTGATCTTGGGGAATAACATTTCTTCAGATCAGGTTTAGCAAATCGGCAACATGGGAAAAGGGTGCTATGCTACCCTTGACTCTGACCAGTTTCCTGCTTCAGCCTTGTGTCCTGTTTCCATGGTGACCTTTTCAGAGAGCACTGCGCCCACACAGACAGCTGTGCTGTTGCAGGAGCAGAGTTCTGGCCTGACTCCTGGAGACCAGTCCCAAAGGGGTGTTTCCACCTGAGAAGTGCCTTTCCTGCTCCCTCTGTCTTCCTTGGCCCAAAGGTTGGGGGTCCCCATGAAGAGAAGGTTATCCCAGAGTTGGGGAAGAGGAAGGTTCCTTTTTGCATTCTTTTATGTTCCCTTTTCCCCACCTGGACTTTGCATTTAGAACTGATCCTTTATTTTTATTCCTTTGTATATGCTCAGTTCTTTGGAATGAGGGAGGTTTTGGGAACAGATGACTCTGTCAGTAATTCTCCCAAGCTCAGTGTCTTTGTGACACAGATTACCCTTTTACAAGATGATATTTCAGGCCCAATTATCTCTGACCTTTGGTTGAGATGAGGTAAATGACTATATGTGCTAGGTTTCTATTGACTATTATTTATGACTGAAACATTATAGGAGACGATGTCTCATTTCTTTATAGTCTCTCTTTCATTTGTTTTGTTTAACCATTCCAGTCATTTTAGCAATTCTTTTCTCCCCATAGAAAGAGTGAAGAATTGCACTTGTTACTTATAAATAAATGACCAGAAAGTTTGAAAGAATCCAGACTGGAAACGTTAAATTTCATGTGGCCTTTCAAAACCACAGTCAAAAATCATTTTACAGGCCATAAATATTTTTTTTTTTTTTACAATTTGAGATGTCTCCATAATGCATGAGTGGTAAAATGCATTGAAGCTGCAAATAGGATATGCTTTATCTCTTTTTGCAAATAAAATGTCTCAAAGTATACAATACTGTATGCTTGCAGTATTTTTATTTTAAAATAAGAACTAGATTGAGCTAAAATCTGGATTCTTTATTCCCTCTCCCCACTTTTTTTTAATAGTACTGGCCAGATATATTTTTAAAGCATATTTCTTTGTGTTTATCAATGAAGCAGATTTAAAGTGTATGCTCCATATACATGGTTCAGAAAAGTTACCTGCAATTTAAACTTTATATGAAAAGTGACTTAACTTATGAATTTAGGTGTCTTACTTTTTTTTCTATTTCTGATTGAAATTTACCAGGAAATCATGCTTTAGCACTTATTATTTGAAGAAGGGGAAAGAATAAGATATATTTGCCCCTTGCAAAAGAATTAGTTCTTTTCTCGAGTTTGTCTCCCCCCAGGTTATTTTTGTGCTTGGACTCAGTTTGTGTAGTAGCTCTGCTTAATTGCTTTCCAGGATTTATGTAGGATAACTAATTCAAAATAAAGCTACTGAAGATTTTAAAGATAAAAAATCACCTGTGAAAAACAGTGTGTCATGGAATGTTCAAGCTGGAAGAGATCTTTGAGATGATCTAGGTGAAGCACTCTTCTTTTACAGATGAGTAAGTTGAGGCTAAGAAATGCTATGTGGCTGATGGTGTCACAGCTAGGACCTGAAAATCAGATTTCTTTTTTTTTTTAATTTTTAAATTTTCTATTAAAATTATTTTTAAACTGAGATATATAAAGTGAGATATAACATTATATTAATTTCAGGTGTACAAGATAATGATTTGATATTTGTATATATTCTGAAATGATCACAATAAGTCTAGTTAACATCTATCCATACGTAGTTACAAATTTTTTTTTTCTGGTGATGAGAACTTTTAAGATCTACTCTTAGCAACTTTCAAATATACAATATAGTATTATTATACAATATAGTATACAATATATACAGTATACAATATACGATATATATAGTATATATAGTATACAATACTACAATATAGTATTATTAACTGTAGTCACCATGCATTACATCCCCATGACTTATTTATTTTTAACATCTTTACTGGAGTATAATTGCTTTACAATGTTGTGTTAGTTTCTGCTGTATAACAAAGTGAATCAGCTATATGTATACATATATCCCCATATCTCCTCCCTCTTGCGTCTCCCTCCTACCCTCCCTATCCCACCCCTCTAGGTGGTCACAAAGCACCGAGCTGATCTCCCTATGCTATGCGGCTGCTTCCCACTAGCTATCTGTTTTACATTTGTTAGTGTATATATGTCCATGCCACTCTCTCACTTTGTCCCAGCTTATCCTTCCCCCTCCCCATGTCCTCAAGTCCATTCTCTACATCTGCGTCTTTATTCCTGTCCTGCCCCTAGTTTCTTCAGAACCATTTATTTTTTTTTTTTAGATTACATATATATGTTAGCATACGGTATTTGTTTTTCTCTTTCTGACTGACTTCACTCTGTATGACAGACTCTAGGTCCATCCACCTCACTACAAATAACTCAGTTTCGTTTCTTTTTATGGCTGAGTAATATTCCATTGTATATATATGACACATCTTCTTTATCCATTCATCTGTCGATGGACACTTAGGTTGCTTCCATGTCCTGGCTATTGTAAATAGAGCTTCAATGAACACTGTGGTACTTGACTCTTTTTGAATTATGGTTTTCTTAGGGTATATGCCCAGTAGTGGGATTGCTGGGTTGTATGGTATTTCTATTATTAGCTTGTTAAGGAACCTCCATACTGTTCTCCATAGTGGCTGTATCAATTTGCATTCCCACCAACAGTGCAACAGGGTTCTCTTTTCTCCACACCCTCTCCAGCATTTATTGTTTGTAGATTTTTCGATGATGGCCATTCTGACTAGTGTGAGGTGATACCTCATTGTAGTTTTTTTTTTTTTTTGCTGTACGCGGGCCTCTCACTGCTGTGTCCTCTCCCACTGCGGACCACAGGGTCCAGACGCACAGGCTTAGTGGCCAGGGCTCACGGGCCCAGCTGCTCCGCGGCATGTGGGATCCTCCCAGACTGGGGCACGAACCCACGTCCCCTGCATCGGCAGGCAGACTCTCAACCACTAAGCCACCAGGGAAGCCCCCTCATTGTAGTTTTGATTTGCATTTCTCTAATGATTAGTGATGTTGAGCATCCTTTCATGTGTTTGTTGGCAATCTGTGTATCTTCTTTGGAGAAATGTCTGTTTAGGTCTTCTGCCCATTTTTGGATTGGGTTGTTTGTTGTTTTGATTACAAGCTGCATGAGCTGCCTGTACATTTTGGAGATTAATCCTTTGTCAGTTGCTTCATTTGCAAATATTTTCTCCCATTCTGAGGGTTGTCTTTTCATCTTGTTTATGGTTTCCTTTGCTGTGCAAAAGCTTTTAAGTTTCATTACGTCCCATTTGTTTATTTTTGTTTTATTTCCATTTCTCTAGGAGGTGGGGTCAAAAAGGATCTTGCTGTGACTTATGTCTTATGCCTATGTTTTCCTCTCAGAGTTTGATAGTGTCTGGTCTTACATTTAGGTCTTTAATCCATTTTGAGTTTATTTTTGTGTATGGTGTTAGAGAGTGTTCTAATTTCATTCTTTTACATGTAGCTGTCCAGTTTTCCCAGCATCACTTATTGAAAAGGCTGTCTTTTCTCCATTGTGTAATCTTGCCTCCTTTATCAAAACTAAGGTGACCATATATGTGTGGGTTTATCTCTGGGCTTTCTATCCTGTTCCATTGATCAATATTTCTGTTTTTGGGCCAGTACCATACTGTCTTGATTACTGTAGCTTTGTAGTATAGTCTGAAGTCCAGGAGCCTGATTCCTGCAACGCCATTTTTCTTTCTCAAGATTTCTTTGGCTATTCGGGGTCTTTTGTGTTTCCATACAAATTGTGAAATTTTTTGCTCTAGTTCTGTGAAAAATGCCATTGGTAGTTTGATAGGGATTGCATTGAATCTGTAGATCGCTTTGGGTAGTATAGTCACTTTCACAATGTTGATTCTTCCAATCCAAGAACATGGTGTATCTCTCCATCTGTTTGTATCATCTTTAATTTCTTTCATCAGTGTCTTATAGTTTTCTGCATACAGGTCTTTTGTCTCCTTAGGTAGGTTTATTCCTAGGTATTTTATTCTTTTTGTTGCAGTGGTAAATGGTAGTGTTTCCTTAATTTCTCTTTCAGTGTTTTCATCATTAGTGTATAGGAATGCAAGAGATTTCTGTGCTACTTTACCAAATTCATAGATTAGCTCTAGTAGTTTTCTGGTAGCATCTTTAGGATTCTCTATGTATAGTATCATGTCATCTGCAAACAGTGACAGCTTTACTTCTTTTCCAATTTGGATTCCTTTTATTTCTTTTTCTTCTTTGATTGCTGTGGCTAAAACTTCTAAAACTATGTTGAATAATAGTGGTGAGAGTGCACAGCCTTGTCATGTTCCTGATCTTAGAGGAAATGGTTTCAGTTTTTCACCATTGAGAATGATGTTGGTTGTGGGTTTGTCATATATGGCCTTTATTTTGTTGAGGTATGAAAATTGGATTTCTTGAGGCTTTGATGGCCCTTTCTTAGGAAGGTACAATTTCCACAGAAATTGAGAACCATAAGAGTAGCACAGTAATAAACCTATATCAATTGTTGTTAGTTACAACTCTGCCCATAATACAAAAGCAGAGGCAACAAATGCCATTTGATAATTTCCACCTAAGGACCTGGATGCCTGTTTTTTTTTTTCCTTCCTCAAATATAACTGTCTCTTTGTGTTTTTTTCCTCTAGCTTTCTTCCTTCTTCTCCCTAAAATTGATATGAAAAATCTATCAAATAATTGATCTATCAACAAGTAAGGTTTATTAGTTTTATTAATAACCAGATTTTGTGTGTAGTTCACAGTCACACTAAAGCCAGGAAGTGGGTCTGTCATCCACATTTTAAGATTATTTTTTTTAAGTACATAAACAGGAAGTGATTTGCCCATGCTTCCACAGTTTAGACAAAGGGAGATAAAAAAGAATGTGATTTCCGAATGTGTTTGCCCCTCACCACACTGGTTTTGGTTTATTCCGAATTGAGTTAAACCTTTTTGTATATCTCAGGAAAGTAAAAACTATCTTCCAAATAATTAAGAAATTATTTTCCACATGCTCTGCCTTTGATTTCATTTTCATCTCACATGTCAGGTACTATCAAAAAATAAGTTCATCTCTGTCCCCAAATTAAACGGCCTCTGATGTCATTCCTTCATGATGTCAGTAACGATCTTAATTTGTACCGTGCGAAACTTGTATGTGTGGTTCTTGTGTGGCTGCTGCATTATCCAAACTCAAATACTCATTTCTCCAATATACACAGAAGTAGAAAGCAATGAACTATGCCCTCATATTCTCGTTTTCCAGATTCAGCATTTATCAAGATTTTGTCTCATTTACTTCATCTATTCCTTTTTGAAATTTTTATTGTATTTGTTGAAGTACAATAAATAAATTACTTAAAAAAAAGTAAAACCTGGACATCCTGTCACTGAATCCCTACCTAGTTTTGTATGCATTGCTGAAAAGTACATTTTTTCATTTAACCAACATGCCATTATTCCCTAACAAAAATAAAAATTCCTTGGTATCATTTAAAATCATTCATAATCAAATTGTCTTAGTTGGAATGATACATGAAATCCTCAAATTACAAGCTGGTTATGTTTCAAAATCTTTTTAAATTAGGTCTTTGGCAATTTAAATTTATGTAAACAGCATATCAATTGTATTTAGGTCCCCTTGGCCATTTTACAAAATCCTATATAACGTAAAATGAAACGTAAATTTCATATATTTGCAGAAAATATAAGACACTTTCTCCACTGTCTCTCTTTTGTTTTCCCATAAAAACAGCACATAGTCTCTGCTTCTTTCTCTAAATCCATTTCATCCTCTGACATTTCTCTACAGTCTTGCTTGTCTTGATTGCATATCACTGCCTGTGGCCCCCAGTGGCCACCCCGATTGGAATAAATATCTCCTCCTATTACTGGTTTAGCATGTGGTAACTGACTGGAATCTGTCTTTGGAGAGAGCTGTTAGCCCCGTGTGTTCCGCTCTTATTCAGTCAGCTTTGGCCAAGGGGACACAGGGACCTGGACCGATGCTCACTCAGCAAGCGTTATGGAACAAATTCTGTGAGTAGGAAGTGCGGGTTCAGTAGGTATGATGTATGGAGGTGGGGAGGAAACAATGGACAACTAGTAGCCTAGGGAAAAAAAGCTGAAGCAAAAAACAGTTGACATATAAACAAATTCTTATAATATATGAATGATACATGGTAACCCACTGATTAATTTGGCTGACTTAGCCTCCACAGTTCACAGTATCCAACTCCTTTGCCTCAAAGCATTTAATTCACGTGAAGGGCATTTATTTGACAGTGGTTTCAGTTGATGCCACCCTACAGTGATGGTCATCTTCCTTGGTCCTTGTCCTGAGCCTGCATCTTATTGAGGTCCCTTAGCCTCTGATGACAGGAGCTATCAACTCAGGATCCTCCCTACTTCATGCTAGTTACCTTTGTCTGTAACAGAGACAGCTGTCTCTTCCTATTTTAAAACTTAAATTGCCTAGCAGATCTTCTGCTCATCAAGGTTTTATTTCCAGTTTGAAGGTTGCCTCTAATTTTTAGTTAATTTGCAGGATACACTTGCAGTCCAACCTTTATCTGCAACATAACTTTTATTTTCTACTTCTTTGAAAGCTCAGCTTCTGGTTGGTTTTTCCCTAGGGGCATATATTATGTTCTATCAGGAGAAGGAAAATTGGAGTCATTCATGGTTCAATATAAATGTGGATCTTAATATAAAAAAGCTTTCTGCAGTTTTATGGTTGTTGCTTTGAATCATGTCAGCTTATGTGGCACAGTAATAAACTCCATTGTATAAGTATACACTGATTTGAGTAAGGATAAGCAGACTTGGGAATTGTCCTTTTGGTACTCTAGGTAAGGGATGGCTCAATGGAGAACCTAGGAAATGGCCACAAGTCTTTGCCAATGAAAGGGAGCGGAAGGGAAGCTTCCAGAATCAGTTTAGAAGACAAATGGGTGAGCTGACATAGGGAGAGCATCTTTTACTTCTTGTCCTCCCCTTTGCTTCCACTCATTGAGTAGTTTTCAAAGCCACAGAGAAAATAAACACAAACAGGAGGATTAACATTCTTAACTAGTTTACAAATGCTTCTGTCTATTCCAAAAGATCCTTTTTAAGTTGGTTGTTGATTCACATGTATTTTTCCATAGATGTAATGTTAGATGTGGTGGTTAGGTTGTTAGGGCAGGCAGTAGAAGTTTTTTAACCCACGATAGCTCCCCCAGATGGTAGATTTACAACATCCTGTGTGCTAGTTTTTTAATACAGTTTCTATGGAAAGATGTGGGGCCATATGATGTAATTGAAAGATATTGGACTAGGAATCCACAAACTTAGTTTTTAATATGGTCCTGCCGCTGCTGAGTGATGTGATATGAGCCTATTAACCACACTTTCTGGGCCTGAGAGTGCTACAATTTTATTCTATTCCTAAAGCAAGTGATTCTAATGGCTCTTGAAGTACTAATGATTCCGTAGTAGACGGGAGGCTTTTTTGGTCCCATTGGCCCCAGCAGTTCCCTCTCAGTCTTTGTTCAGATCTTCTCACGTGGTTACCACACCTCCATTGATGAAGAGAACATTTGGGTGCCATGGGACAAGGTGCACAGGAGCTACCTTTATGGAGATGATGTGGGCAGGAAGGGGCTAGTTAAACTCGAAATTGTGCATCAAAGTCTAGGTCCAAATAATAGAGAGTCAGAAAAAGTATTGTATCTGGGAGGGGCCAGGTTGGGTGGTGAAACTGTATTTAAACTTAGAAATAAGGGTATGAGATTAGCTATGAACATCGGAGGCTGGCATAGGTTCAGTATGCACCTGGTTGTGCTTGGCTTACAGGGTTTGAGGTAGGTATAGCTTCTAAGTCCTTCTCTAAAAAACTCTTGCTCAAGTCATCCATTTGATGGCTCAAGTCACCCACTTGACCACTCAAGCCAAAAACCAAGGAGTCCTCTTTCTGGCCTGTCAAGTACTGCTACATCTTTCATCACAATATACTTGAATCCATAAACTTCTCTCCGTCTCCACTGCTACCATCCCAACTTGAGCTACTGTCTTCTGACATTTAGGCACCTTATAAATGGCCTCCTTGCTTCTATTGATACTTTAGCTTATTTTGGTCCATTTTCCATACACTTGCTAGAAATGCACTTTTAGAAATGTAGATCACATTATCTCACTCCCTAGTTGAAAACTTTTTGATAGCTTAGGATAAAATTCAAAATTCTACCTTGGCCTACAGGATTCTATGTGGTTTGGCTTCTGTCTGTGTCTTAAACTGTACTTGCATTCTACTCTTTATTCGTTACACTCCAGGCACAGTAGAGGGACAGTCCTACCTGAATGTGAACTTGGCAAGCTTTTTTCTACCTCAGAGCCTTGAGCTTGGCTGTTTCCTCCATCTGGAACCTTTTTTCCTGGTTCTTTACAAAGCTGGCTCTTCTTTATTCTTTAGATATCAGCATAAGATCATCTCATCAAGGAGGCCTTTTTTGACTAAAGTATCCCTCTACACAGTTTTTTTTTTTTTCCATCCTATCACATTTCCTAGTATATTTCCTTGGTTGTACTTACCATAATCTGAATTGTCTCATTTATTTATTTGCTCTAATTACTGTTTTTCTTTCCAAATAAAATACTTTGGTTTTGTTGTTCTTGGGTTCTTTCCTTAAAAGAATTAATGAGTAAATGGATTAATGAAGATAAGTAGTTAAAACCAGTTTAACAAATTACAGCTTTGACATATTTATTCTAATCATGATTAATCATCTTCCTCCTCTTTATCAAATTTTAAAACATATTTCTAATTTTGTGAAAAGACTCTATTAACAAAAACAAAGTTATATACTAGGCTCCTGGACCAGTGAGATTTTAGCAGTATATGTCTTTTGCTTCCGTTACACGCATAGGAAATTTTGATCATGTGCAATGACATTAACGGATATATTTCTGATTTTAATCATTATTCTTATCTAATGGAATTGTAAGTGAAAAGAGCATGGTGAATTGTTATACTTCTAGCATATAGTGTTAAAAATCCACACATTTAGAAAAAATTAAGTGGAATATCAATTGTGTTTTTAATACGGGTCTCTTAGAGCAAGGAGTAGATGTTAGCAAATGTTTTAATTGTTACCTGTTAACGTCATTGGTAAATGATTTAGGCCAGTGCTCATGCTGTAGAAATGGGGAGACATATACACCATGGATATATATGAGAACTTTCCAAGAGATTTACAAACTCAAAGATTTAAGATAACCAGTTTTCAGATCCTCATCTTCCATTTGTACTTTGTCCTAAAACCCACCTGTGTTCACAGTAACCTTCTCACTTGTTGCATTACCCTGGGGCATGTAAACCTCTAGGGCATCACACACAGGGAAGGCTTCCTTTAATGATTAATCAAAGTACCATGAATCAGAAGGGGTTCCTGTCTTTTTATGCCTTATATTTCTGTTAAGGGAAGACATAGTTAGAAATAAGGATTTTGGCTAGTGCTGAAACATTCTGAATTCAGATATATGATGATGTGATGGGAGTAATGACAATTTTCATTTTTCATTTTTCAATTTTCATTTTCTGACTTCAGTTCTTCCCTCTACTGACTGTTGTCAAACATATGTAGCCTTTGAGGGAGAGTTTCCTAAGAACAAAGCAAGTAGCGCACCAGTGGGAAACACTGAATGCTGAAAATGGCCTTTTGTGATGTATTTTCCACTATTCTCACCACTTGAGACACATCCACAGCTGAAAAAAAAATGCGCCTACAAACATCTGATGTTATATATAGGTTAGTGCTGTGGGTGAGGGAAGTTCTCTGGGAAGCTGACTTGGAGCCTAGGTTTGCCTGCAGGAAGTTTACTGGGGCTCAGAGCCCTTGCAAACAATGCCTATGGGATGGACACAGGGACAAGTTGGGCTGCAGTGCAGCCACAAGAGCCATCAGCTGATCCCCTAGGAGCTCAAGCTGGGATGGCCTTACAGAATTGTTCAGAATTAGGGCACAGAGGCTGGGCTGCCCTGCAAGGACCTGATCTTGGGCATGGTGGCTCTCTTCAGCTGAGAGCAATGGCAGGCAGGGAGGACTTAGCTGGGTCTTAGTGACTGACACACTAAAAGCTGGGAGAATTAGTGCTTCACTCCTGAAGGGGGCAGGCTTGGACGGTGTGCTGCAGCATCTACAATAGTTAGTAGTTTGGATTATTTTAAATGTAACAGAAATCCTGTTTGAGACTACCAAATTTTTGAAGATAAATTGGATGAAACTCAAGGATATAATTTGTACATAATTTCTTTCAGATCTTGTGTCTTAATATTGTCCTGTTTTATCAAATCATATAATGAATATGAATTCCAGTCAGTTCCCATCCTATTTTATCATAAAATATATTAATATTTTCCACTTTCTATTAATAAAATATACTAGCTGCTAGACTAATTTTTAAAAGTATATACCATTTGCTTTCATTAAAACCATAAGAAAATTTTATCATGATGAATACTACAATTAATGAAGCTCTTTCTAATTTTATACTTAATTGTTAAAAATTATATCCAAAAGCTGAAAATCAAGGTAGAAATGTACACTTACACAATTGCCAAAGGAACTCCATGGCCTTCCTAGCACTTTGTCATACTCCTCAGAACTCTTAATTCTGTATTATTTTAATTTTGAGAGCTTTCAGCTCTTTCTTTTAAAAGATATATTCCATAACGAATTTTTAGTGGTCTTCAAAATATTTTTTCTCAGAATGCTTATTGATAACTCTGCTTGAATTGAAAAGTAAAGTTGCACTCTATTTGATAGAACATTAATCTGATTTGGCTGATTGATTTGAGAGTGAGGACTAACTTTTCTAATTATATGGTTGACATTTTTCTTAAACTGAATGAACTAAATTTACAATCCTAAACTTTTTTTTTAATGTTTAACTTAGAAGGATTACAAAAATATTTTTATTGAAGTATAGTTGATTTACAATGTTGTGTTAGTTTCTGGTGTACAGCAAAGTGATTCAGTTTTATATATATGTATATATTTTTTCATATCCTTTTCCACTATGGCTTATTACAGGTTACTGAGTATATAGTAGTTTGTACCTGCTAATCCCAAACTCCTAATTTATCCCTCCCCTATTCCCTTTTCCCTTTGGTAACTATAAGTTTGTTTCTATGTCTGTGAGTCTGTTTCTGTTTTGTGGATAAGTTCATTTGTATCGTATTTTAGATTCCACATATAAGTGATATCATATGATATTTGTCTTTCTGTATCTGGCGTACTTCACTTAGTATGATAATCTCTAGGTCCGCCCATGTTGCTGCAAATGGCATTATTTCATTCTTTTTATGGCTGAGTAATATTCCATTTCTATATACGTATCACATCTTCTTTATCCATTCATCTGTTGGTTGCTTGCATGTCTTGGGTACTGTAGATAGTATACATTCCTAAACTTTTGATGAAAATACATTTAAAGCACATTATAAGACAAAAGCATTTTATTAAGAAAATTAGAAATAATGCAAAACCCTCATCAGTATGTTGGTTTAGCCAAAGTGTGTTAAAATTAACACTTTTCCCTCATATTTTTCTGAGTGTTTTACTTTGAACAAAGTATATTTAAGTGAAAGAGTACCATATTGTTGATGGTAAAGCCTTGTTGATAAATTATCCAGAAATTGAGAAAATGAATGAATACGATTGGGTAACAAATCTTTTCCAAGTCAGGTGGTTTACATTCATTGTTTTCAGTTACATTATAAGAAACCTTAGTTGATTTACTGGATGATGGGTCATTAGAAACTATTTTTAGCTCAGATGGAGTTCAAAGATTGTCATTGCCTTCTGCTACCTCTGCACTCTTTTCTCCCTGACTCAGCTTAGTTTTTCTCTCTAGCACTTACTGTAATCTGGCCTATTACATGTTCACACATGTATCTGTTTATTCTTCCATTGCCTTTTCCCACGAGAACATGAGCCCTGTGAGGGCAGGGACTTTGTTTTATATACTACTCAATCTCCAGCAGATAGAGCAATGCCTGGCATTTAATAGGCCCTCAGTAAATTTTACTGAATGAAAGAATAAATGAATGAATTAATGCATGGGGAAGGAGCAGAGGAAGTAGTTATTATTAAGGGAAGGAATGAGGGAATATTTGAGAATGTACTGATAGTTTAATATAAATGATAAAGAGTTTGGAAGGAAACTTGGGAATGTGAATTTAGTTTAGTTACTGGGAGAAGTCTGACATTGCTAGATGTTAAAAGAGATCCTCATCAGGATAAACATTTGAGTATTGATTTACCACTATTAGCACATTCTGAATTTGGATAACCCCTGCTTAGAATAAATACTGTTCTTTGCCTCTTTGGTCTCCTTATAAGCGTTTTCAGTCTTACCAGCCCAGGAGTGCCAGTTAAAAAGCATGTATGCTTTATGGGACTAAGCCCAGTAAAAGCTTTTCAATCAACCCACATTCACAGTGGAAGATTACTTTCATTCTTGGGAAGGATGACACATGCGTGTGAAGCCAGTGTTCAGATGAAAGGGGTACTTTCATATTATTTAACTGTGTATTGGCAAGACTCGGGCCAGTATCTAGTTTCTCTTTAGAGACATTTTGCATTATATTACAGTACTCTTACTGTGCTGTGCCAGGGAAATTAAGATCAGCTGGAACACTCTGTAGGTCATTGGCTTAGACTCTTAGGGCACTGGGAACTTGATGTTTTGTTTTCATGACCTCATTTAGGCTGAACCTGTCTTTGTCTCAAAGGCATAAGGGCCCCTTTACCAAACCATGTCTGTACCTTGGGAAATGTATGGGAAAGGTTTAGACAAAAGTGATTTGAAAGTATTGGGTCAACCTCCATGTAAAGAGTACTTGATAAATTAGGACTTTTTAGTCAAGAAAGATGAGGAGGTGGTATAATTGAAGTCCCCTCAACATGGATGTAGCCATCCAATTCCATGAAATCTGAAAGATACTTTGAAGGTTAAAGAAGGTAGTTTTAAGAAAAATGAAAGGAAGAAATGTTTACAGGTCATGTTGCAGTTCACGGGCCTTATGCTCTGGCAGATGCTTTCTGCAGAGATTTCCAGAGGACGTCACTCTTGTGGAATGAAGCACCTCCTCCATGTTTCTCAAAGTGGGAGTATATGGCGTGTATATGCATATGGGGTGTGTGAGGATTGTGGGAGGGCCATATGGGAAGTTGCACAATAAACACAGAACACTTTTCTAGAACAATCATTTTAATTGAAAATAGGAGAAAACAGTTTTATATTAAAATAAGCATTCCTGTTTTTATGAATAGAATGCATAATTTACATGGATTTTTAAGGACAAATTATATACCTTAGAGTTATTGCCTACCCTGAGATGGCAAGGGCTGTGTAATGACTTTCTTTTGCATTTTTGGTAGTTCTGATGGAAAAATTTGAGAAACGCTAGTGTGGTTTTCAGGTCTGTGGGAAGTGGCTTTTTGTAATCCTCAGGAGGATAGGTTATCATCTCTCATTTCCGTCTCAGTTCTTCTTTCTTGCTAAAGCTTCTCTGATTTTATTGGTACCTATATCATTAATATCGAGGATATTGGGTTATTAAACAGTTGAAGAGTTTTTCCTACTCGGCTTTCCTGCAGCTTGGCTGGAAATTGCTCTCACTAAAATCTCTAAAGACCACCATATTCCTGAAGACCTACTTCAGTGCTTGATATCTCAGCAGTTTGGGGCATTTTTAACTACTCTTTCCTTCTTGAAACATTCCCTTGGCTTCTACTTCTTATAGGTCTCTGTTGGAGGATCTTAGTGTTGGTGTTCCTTAGGGTTTTATGCTACAGCTTTTTGTTTTCATTTTATTTTCATTTTACTGCCAGAATGATCTCATCTAATCCCATGGCCTCAATTACAGTCTACATATAAGTCTAGACTAGGTTATCCTGGGCTGCTTGCAAAATATCTTCATTTGTACAGTCCATAGACATCGCACGCTCAGCATATTCCAAACCGAATTAATACTTTTCCTCTAAAACTTACTTCTTCTCCTGTGTTGCCCTTCATTGGGAACGGCATGCTCTCTAATTACACTAGAAAATCAGAAACCTTGGTTCTCTTTTGGCTGCTCTCTATTCCTCTGTCTCCTCATTCAATTGGTTACAAAGTCCTCTTGGAAAAACAACTGTTGAATGTATCCATTTTTTACAACCTCTCTGCCATTGTCAGAGTTCAGACTGAATCATCTCATAATTACTTTGAGAGTCTCCTCACTGATTACTCTGTTTTTAGTCTTGTTCTACTCCTAGAAGTGTAACATGCTTAAAACAATTTTTTTTTAATTGAGGAGCTAACATTCATGTAACATAAAATTAATCATTTTAAAGCATACAATTCAGTGGCATTTAGTACTTTTACAGTTACTTTTACAGTGTTGTGCAACAGTTACCTTTATTTAATTCCATCACCCCAAATAGAAAGCCTGTATCCATTAGTCACTCCCTACCCCTGCCTTCCCCCAGCCCCTGGCAACCATTAATTTGCTTCCTGTCTCTATGCATTTAGCTAATTCTAGATATTTCATAGAAATGGAATCATATAATACATAATCTTTTGTGTCTGGTTTCTTTCACTTAGCATGTTTTCGAAGTTCACCCATGTTGTAGCATGTAATAATATGCTTTCAACCGTGGAATAATTCCAAACATGTAGAGAATTTCATATTTTTTCTTTTGAAGAAACAGGAGGTTGCTCATACATGGTAGCGCCCCTCTTTGTTCCTTTGTTCTCAAGCTTGTTTTGTCTCTCCTTTCCCCCTGCTATGAGGGAACCACTGTTCTGAGGTTGGTGAGTATCCTTTCCTTCCATGTTTTTATACTTTTCCAATATATAGCACCGTACTGTGTTTTAGTGATTTATGTAAAAATGTATATTGAATGTATATCTCTGCAACTTGCTGTTTCATTCAACAATTTTGATTAATCCATGTCAGTAAACGTAGATCTAGTTTATTTTATTTCATTGTAAGTATATATTACAATTTATTTATCCTTTCCCCATGGAAGAAAATTGAGAATCTTATTAATTTCTATCATTAAAAAACACACCAAAGTGTAAGGGCTTCTCTACTGTATGTATTTATAAGTGGGATTATTTGCCTTTAGAGCAGGTACACGACCAGTTTTACTAGATATTGCCAAATTGTTCTCCAAGTGGTTGTACCCACCAGCACTACATGTGTCTCCATTTCCACACTTTCTCATCAACAGCACTTTCAGATTTTAAAGTTTTTGCCAATGTGATGAGTGTAATGAAATTTAATTATGGCATTAATTTGCTTTAGCTTGACTACTCGTAAGGTTGAGCATCTTTTCGCTTGCTTCTGGCCATTCATATTTCTTCTTTGTGAATTATCTATATTTTTCTATTGTGTTTGTCTTTCTTATTAATTTGTAAGAGTCCTTTACATAGTATGGATACTAATCTTTTTGTAATTAGAAACATTACAGTAATCTTTTCTCAGTAATTGTGGCTTGTCTTAACTTTGTTTACACTGTCTTGTGAAATAAAATATTTTTGTCTTAATTTAGTTAAATCTAGTTTTGTACTTGTGTCCATCTTACTTAATAAATTTTTCCTCCTTCTGTGTCATGAACATATTTTCATCTAGTCATTTTAACATTTTACTTCTCATACTTGAGTCTTTAACACAGCATGACTTGTTTTTATGAATGATAGGATTCAAATTTTTTTCCAAATGGGTATCTACTCAAACAAATACCATTTATTAACCGCCTCTTACTTCCCAAAGCATTTTAGCATTTCTTTGATCATGTATCAAGTTCTCTTTTTTATAGTGAAGTGATGGTTTTAAAGGGCAAATCAGATAATTTCATTCTTCTCTTAAACCATTCCTCAGATCTCCATCATTCTTCGCATACTGATTTTAATAGGGCTCTTGGGGTACTACATAGCTGGACCACCTTTCTAATCCTGTCACCAGCCCTTTCCTCCTTATACTCTGTGCTTTAGCCACAGTGAACTCCTTTTAGTTTTCTAGTATATCATTCTTTTGCATATCTGACCCAGTGAGGATCAGGTCTTTATGTAAGATGTTCGATCTTCCTGCATCTCTTTTCTCCTTAATCTTTAAAAAGCTAACTTCCAATACCTCTCTTCGAACACTTAGCTGAGTGAGTCTTCTCTTCCTCTCCCAGATCTGTGGTAGGTGCCCTGCTACTAGGTCAGTTATGTTGCATCATCCGTCTGTTGACATAAGGGTGTTCCACTATCCAGGAAGCTCTCTGGGGACAGCAGGAACCAAGTTTGCCTTAGACATCAATGCATTTCCAGACCCTAGCATTGTGCCTGGCACATTGTAGGCCCTCTATAAACACTTACTGAATTGAACAGATGGTGCAGATAACATTTTTTACCTAAAGTAGCATTTGTCTTTGAAATATCTGATAGATGATCTATATAGTCTCCTTAAACATTTTCAGTGATGAACTTAATTTTCTTGTGACCAGTAGAACCCTAATAAAAATGCTTTCTTATGAACTGCATGTAAACCAAGATTGTGTATAATTTTTAGAAAATAATTTAATTACAATGTTTTGTAGGATTTTACCTTTCCCTATTTAAATTTGAATTTTGATCTATTCTTCCAGGATATTATTGAGTTGCATTCTTTCTTTACAGTAATTGGCCCTCTCAGTTTTGCTTCATATGCATATAGGTATAGATGACATTAATGTCTTCATTCAAGAGTGAAAAACAGGGCTTCCCTGGTGGCGCAGTGGTTGAGAGTCTGCCTGCCGATGCAGGGGGCACGGGTTCGTGCCCCGGTCTGGGACGATCCCACATGCTGCGGAGCGGCTGGGCCCGTGAGCCATGGCTGCTGAGCCTGCGCGTCTGGAGCCTGTGCTCTGCAACGGGAGAGGCCACAACAGTGAGAGGCCTGCGTACCGCAAAAAAAAAAAAAAAAAAAAAAAGAGTGAAAAACAAAGCTTGCTACTCTAGCCTGCTTCAAAGGTGATGCTAATGGAGTAGCCAACACTATTTTTCTCAACATGTTGCTAATCCATTCAACCAATATTTATTGTGTCTGCTTTGTACTAGTCATTGTGTTTGGTATATGTATAACTGTGTCATCATTCTGGTCTTATTCCTGTTTGGTCTATCAGGAGTGTCATGAGATATTCCTCAATTATTCTTTAGAAATTAAGATATTTTAGTCCTGGATAGTTCTTTGACCTATCAGTCTAGAGGCTTATTTAAAGATAATAACTTAGCAGTTATTACTGTTATCAGTAATATTTATTCAGTCCTTACAATGCACCAGGTGTTGTGCTAAGAAGATAAGTTTTATAACATCTACTTTTCCCAATACCTCAGTGAAGTAGATGCTGTCATCATATCCATCGTATAGGAAAGGATGTTTAAAAAAGATTGTATTGTTTGATCACAATTTTACACAGACGGGAAGCAACAGGGGCAGGATCTGAACTCAGACTCCCCTGTATTAGTGACATTTGCAGACTCCTGATGACCCTTCCTTTCTTCCTCCCTTCCTCCATTCTTTTTTTTTTCCCCTTAAAATTTTTTTAAAAACAAAAAGGAATGTTTTAAATAGACCAGCCCCCTACTATGAATAGTTTTGCAAGGTAGAATTCTAGAGGTGGGCGTTGCTGAGACATCTCTCATACATGGTGTAACCAGTGTGCCCGATGGAACAGAGCCAGTTTTAGATTTACCCAGAGGTTCCTTTCACTCAACATTAGCTTGAACTTGATTAGTTTATCTCTAGATATATGAAATTTAGTAATTGTACAGAGTTTAAATATTAAAATGCTTTTTGCTTCTTTGAGAAGAATGACTTTTCAAAACTATTAAGATTGACTCCTAGATTGTGGAGGTCCAAGCAGTTTAGAGCAGCGTGACTTCTCTTCTGCTGGTTCCTAAGGGTACATAGAGCCTCCTGCTTCTGTGTTAGTGACAATACAGTTTCCAAGGTACTTTCAAATATGTTATCATTTTTATCCTTTTAACATCTGAATGTTGTCAGTAGGAGAGTTAGTGTTATCTCAGTTTTACAGATGGAAAGAAGCAGGGTCAAAGATCAAGGGTTAAATCCTATAATATTGCATAGCAAGGACTTGAACCCATATTTTCAGATTTCAATGCCAGCCCCGAGTGCCTAACACAAAATTGATAGGTGGCATTCTACTTAAAAACTACATATAAACTTCCTCCTTTGTGCTTTCAATATCACCAGTGTTTATGTAGTGGGACACAGATTGTGACAGTCATAAAGAGTTGTCCTTTAAATTTCACGTGAAACCCAACCTTACTATATTCTGATCTCCTTCTACCTCCAGTGCTTTTAATTTTGATGGTATTGGTATATTGCTTTCAGTAAATATTAAAAAAATCCTTTTTATTGTGGTTTCAGGAAGTGTTAGAAGTCCTTATTATTTTTTAAAGTAGGATTTTGGATGACTTTTTGGAAACTACCAGGGACATTGGGTCATTCTCAAATCAGGATGTATTCTGACTGAGAGAGCTTAGCTGTGCTCTGGGGTGTTAAATTAATTTTTCATTGACAACCTTTGCCTGGGATTTAACTGAGGTTTAAGTTAGTAAAAATCCTGCCCTGTGACCTAGAGAACAATTGGATGAAGTAGATGAAGTGGAGAACAGTGTACTTTCTCACTCTTTTTGTTGCATTGGACAGAACCCAGGTCATCTGCAGAGATAGTAGAGATTTGGTACGGACCTGTCCTGCCACTACATCGTCACCTTTAGCAAGTCAAATACCCATTATTAGACTAAATGTAGGGCTGTAAATATCAGTGCAGAGAATACTGGTCTTTAAAGCATGGGATCAAAAATGATATAAGTGTTCAGAGATCGAATTAAATTCCATTAAAAAGAGAAGTTAGGGCTTCCCTGGTGGCGCAGTGGTTGAGAGTCCGCCTGCCGATGCAGGGGACGCGGGTTCGTGCCCCAGTCTGGGAAGATCCCACGTGCCGCGGAGCCTGGGTCCGTGAGCCATGGCCTCTGAGCCTGCGCGTCCGGAGCCTGTGCTCCGCAACGGGAGAGGCCACAGCAGTGAGAGGCCCACGTACCGCAAAAAAAAAAAAAAGAGAAGTTAGTATCCTTCATTTATTAATATGATTACCCTCCAATCCCAGAAAAGTTGTTTTATATGTGTAATGCATTAGGGTGGCTATTCTCAAAGCTCATCAGGCATGTCACATACCTAGAGTGTTTGATGTAAGTGAAGATTCCTGGGTCATATCCCTGGGGAGTCTATTTCCATAGGTCTGGAGTGGGGCTGAGGTATTAGAACTTCTTTTTTTTTTTTTTTTGTGGTACGTGGGCCTCTGACTGTTGTGGCCTCTGCCGTTGCGGAGCACAGGCTCTGGACGCGCAGGCTCAGCGGCCATGGCTCACGGGCCCAGCCGCTCCGCGGCATGTGGGATCTTCCGGGACGGGGGCACAAACCCACGTCCCCTGCATCGGCAGGCGGACTCTCAACCACTGTGCCACCAGGGAAGCCCTGTAGACCACTTTTGAGGAAACCTTGGGATCATCTGATTGAATCAAGTGTTGAAAGAATGGCGTTTTCCCTACAGAGGAGGAATTAGGCAATCCGCCATTAGTATGGAAGTGTTACTCCATGTGTACATCCACATGCTTTAGATGCATTTGTGGTTCTGTAATATAATTTCTAGAGGATGACACTTGTCTAAATATTTTTACTTCCTCTCCAAGCTGATTTGAAATCACATTACCTTTAAAAGTAAGGTGTATTTGTGGTTTAATAAAGAACTTCTATGGCCATGGGAATTGGCACAGCTCTGTGACTGGTGAAGAGGTTGCTGAAATAGATCACACAGGAGGGTGCTGTTGAGATATGGTTTTGTCTGTAATTAGTTCCGAAACAGACAGCAGAGGGGGCATGCTTTAAATGACCCAGAGAACCTGTGACCGGATTATTTTAATATTATTCTAGATTGCATCATTAATTCATTTCATTTCGACCATTAGAAAAGTATCATTTTTGAAACAAATGGTCTATTTAAAGAAAGACCATGTGATCAGACATTTTTATCAGTTACTTATTTGAGGAAATATATTTTATATGTATATTTAAGTAATTCTGGTTTCTTTTCACTTATGTTGTGAACAATGGTTCTTGCTAGCATCTCTTACAGCTAGGGTTTTTTTTTTTTTTTAGTTGTAAGAATTAAGAGTCTGATAAGTGGCTAGTTGATTATAAAATTAGAATTGACAGATACCTCCTACAGATTATTTGTTGAATAAAGTTTTGTAGGGTTTGCCTAGGAATTGAAGATACATATCCTTCAGACTATATAATATCATTAAAAAATTGGAAGTGAATCCCATATCCTAAAACCTTTTTCTTTCCTTCCAGACTTAGTGCATATGTAGACTCTTTGTTCATAACTTGGTGTTTTTTTTTTCTAATGTGGCATTTTCCAATACATGCTTTTATCAGTTATTAATTAATGTTCTATTATTAACAATAGAATAAATCAACTTGAGTTAGGTTACTAAGCAGAAAAGGAATGCTTCCTTTGCCATTCTTTTTGTCATATTGTGACCTTTTCGAACCCAGGGACTGTTTGTTCCTTTTTATCTTTTTAGTTTCTACTATGAAACATTGGACAGAGTAATGAGTGTCACTGTTGGTGTTAATTCCTAGATACAGGCTATGCTGGATTAAAAATGCCTATCGATTCTTTGCTACAGCCCCCATTGAGAGGTGGTATCTGTATCTTGTCCTCTAGAATCTTTGAGGGATCTGATTATTTGGCCAGTGTAATACAGTGGAAGTGATACTGTGACAGTTTTGGGTCCAAGGCTTTGAGAAACTGGTAGCTTCCATTTACTGTTTCTTGGAATACTCTCTTTGGGAGCCCCCAGCATTCTTATCTGAGACCAGTCTGACTATATTGAGATCACCATGTTGGAGAGGCTCCAACATGCTTCTCTGATTGATAGTCTCAGCTAAGGCCAGCTTTTCAGGCATCCCTGCCAAGGTGCTAGACACGAGAGTGAAGCAATCTTGAATGCTCCTGACCCACCCATCCTCCAGCTGATTACCTGTGACCTCTATTGACATCATATAGAACTGAAGAATTGCTTAGCCAAGTCCTGTCCTGATCCACAAAATCATGAGATATGATAAAAGCATTCTTGTTTTAAGTCACTGTGTCTTGGGACAGCTTGTTATGCAGCAAGAGGATGACCAGAACACAAGCAAAGTTCCTGAGAGAGGAATAGATGGTGGTAAGTGGAAGGAACTTTGGAGAACATCTTATCTAACCATTCCCTTTTGTAGGGAAAAACTGCATTCCAGAGACATGAAGTGACACGTTCCTTTCAAGTCATGCAGACAGTCATGGTCACGGTCAAACTCTCATCTGACTTTGTTTCATTTGCTGCTGGAAGACCCTAGATCATTAATTTTGCACTTTACAACTGGTAAGCGAAGACACATGGATATAGCCTAGAGACACCTAAAAAAATAGTAACATGAGAGAAAGAACTTTTGCAACCTTGAAAAGGATCCCAAAACAGTCTCTGTTCCAGGAATACCCAGGCCAGCCATTTTGTATGACTTAACTACTATTAAAAAAAGTTACATTCCAGTGTAAATGGATGTTTCACTTACTATTCAAAGATAGTAAGTAGGGCTTCCCTGGTGGTGCAGTGGTTGAGAGTCCGCCTGCCGATGCAGGGGACACGGGTTCGTGCCCCGGTCCGGGAAGATCCCACATGCCGCGGAGCAACTAAGCCCGTGAGCCATGGCCGCTGGGCCTGCGCGTCCGGAGCTTGTGCTCCGCAACGGGAGAGGCCGCAACAGTGAGAGGCCCGCATACCGCAAAAAAAAAAAAAAAGATAGTAAGTAATGTTAGAAAAATAAGCATGCACACAAATAATGGCTGCTGATTTCCTATATAAGCAATCTCAACATTTATGCAATTTGTATTCCAGAAACTCCTTGGTAAATTTGGAAACTTTGAATGCATTTTTCCATGGAAACAATGATAATCAAATTTCAATTTAACATATAATATGCCTAATGTATAGTACTTTAAATAATCACCGTATTTATTAATTTTCTATGGGAAGATGCTTTTCAAATTCCAGCTTGGTATCTGTGAACCCGTAAGTCCAACCTCCCCTTTATTTGACTTTGACAGAGGAACTGGGCTCCACTCTTCCCATTAGCAGTGGGAGTGAGCACCTTACCTTGCTCTTAGCATCAGCGGGTGGCAGATGTCTTCTTATGCTTAAGGAGGAAGAGTTCTGGGGGCTCTATGCAGGTGGGGAGTGTGCTCTACTTGGTGATAAGGAGAAGAACGGGAGCAACAGCATAGCTCAGGACTTCTTGCTGTTTAAATTTCTTAGTTCAGATCAGCTCCTAGTGCTTTTCCTCCCCTCTTTCTTCTAAGAATCCTAGAGACTGATTTACTTGCTTTCTATTCCATCATTCCCGATAGCTTCCAGTGCTGGAGAGGGTGTGGAGAAAAGGGAACCCTCCTACGCTATTGGTCGGAATGTAAATTGGTACAGCTACTATCGAGAACAGTATGGAAGTTCCTTAAAAAACTAAAAAGGATATGATCCAGCTATCCCACTCCGGGTCATGTATCTGGAGAAAACCATAATTTGAAAGGATGCATGCACCCCAATGTTCATTGTAACACTGCTTACAATAGCCAGGACATGGAAGCAACCTAAATGTCCGTCAACAGAGGAATGGATACAGAAGATGTGGTACATACTACACACAGTAGAATATTACTCAGCCATAAAAAGAAACAAAATAATGCCATTTGCAAGCAACATGGATGGACCTAGAGATTGTCATACAGAGTGAAGTAAGTCAGAAAGAGAAAGACAAATATAGTATAATATCATTTATATGTGGAATCTAGAAAAATGGTACAGATAAACTTACTTGCAAAGCAGAAATAGAGTCACAGATGTAGAAAACAAACTTTTGGTTACCAAGGGGGGGTGGGACGAATTGGGAGATTGGGATTGACATATATACACTACTGATACTATGTATAAAATAGATAACTGATGAGAACCTACTGTATAGCACAGGGAACTCTACTCAGTGCTCTGTGGTGACCTAAATGGGAAGGGAATCTAAAAAATAGTGGATATATGTATATGTATAACCGATTCACTTAGCTGTACAGCAGAAACTAACACAACATTGTAAAACAACTATACTGCAATAAAAATTAATTTAAAAAAACAGGGTATCAATTCTTAAACTCACTAGAGACGGGATGAAGTCTTTCCATTTTTCTATACTTTTCTATTTCTAAAGGTAGGACAGTGATTTTTCTATTCTTTTCTTCCCTTCCCTTCTCTTCCCTTCCTTTCCCTTCCCTTCCCTTCTCCTTTCCCCTCCCCTTCCCCCCCTTCTCTTCTCTCTCCTCGCTCTCTTCTTTCCCTCCACTCCCTCCTGCCTCCCTCCCTTCCTTCCTTCCTTCCTCTCCACTCATTGTCTTATTTCTCTTAAAATCAACCTAATTTCTTTTATGCCCTGGGAATTGTTATCTGATATAGTTAATTAAATACTTCAGTTTATTTTTAGATTTAGGGAAGGTGAGTGGCACCTTTACTGCTTAGATAACTAAGACAAATTATAGGTGCTTCTACTAAGTTATAAGCCCTTGATAGGAGGGACTACATCTGATTTTTCTCAGTAATCCCTTTTCACACAATATTGAAATACTCATCAATATTTACTATGTAAATGAATAAAGATTAAAGATCACAGTTCTGACTTCTCTATGGTTATATATCTGTGCAGTCAAAGAGGGTGAAATGCCCTGAAACTTACTTTAAAAATCCCATGAATGCTTGTATATTGCCCACATTCCTAGCCTGCGTATTTAATGCAAGTGTATGTGAAGATTTAAAGTCAGATTTTGCCTTTGGTTTTCTCTTTTACCTTTATTACTGCTTGACTTTCTTGTTACGATATCATCAAACAGTGGAACCATGTAAAGCCATAAGTGAGGTGTGGTTAATTTAGTAATAATAAGGGCAATATCTGACATTAAATCCTTCTATTCCTTAGAGTAAGATTAAATAAATGAAGGTTTTATACATTAGTTCAAGGATTATAGACTACAACTAGGAATCGTGTATATTTTTTTCAGCTGGTTTTTTGACAAGTGAACTATAGTTCTTTACTCAGAACAGAATAGTTCTAGCTTTCCTCAAGGATAAGACAGAAATCGTGCAGAAAAGTTCAAGGTAATTTTTTTGTTTTATGTTTCCTTGAGCCTGGTTTGAAGTGTAAAAATAAGAGGCCAGGAAGCCCCAAATTGAAGAACATATTATTCTACAAAATGTTATCTTCAGGTATTTATCAGTTTTTGGCCCTAGCCGTTCTAAACTATTTGCTATTTTTTTATCTTCTTAGACCAAATGTCCTTTAAATAATTCTTCAAGTTATCGAAAACACAACTGTGAGAGAATCCTAAATAGTAATTTTGAGAGAAAGTTAGAATAATATGTAAGGAAACATTTTATTAAAGATCTTGGTTAATTCTTAGTCCTTTTTCTTTTTTTTTTAAAGAAAGCTGGCATTTTAATGACTTGAGTGGTATTAATTATCTACTTCTTATGTTACTGTTCAGCATTCTTTAAACATCCATTAGGGCACAAATTATTTAGACACTCAGTATTTCAAAAGAGGAACTTAGCTCTATTTGCTTTATTAAAACTCGACTCATTTTTGTCATAGATTTTATAAAAATTCTTGTGTCCCTTCTATCACTGTTGAATCAGTTATGTTTGGGAAAAATTTATTTGTAATTGTGCTTGGAGTGGAATACCTATAGTACAGGTTCCCAGGTACTAATTCCCAAATACTAGTGCCCAAGTTGGAAGTTTATATGTAGGTACCAAATATAGAATGCAGCTTTTGCCTGCCTTTTCCCTGAGCATATTTTAATTAGACTCGTGACCTTATTCTGCACTATGGCAATAGTCCCTAAATGCCATCTAGTAGTCTCCCAGACCATACCTTTCTCTCTTTTGTTGCTAATGCTAGAGTACTCTTTCTAAGAACCTAAATCTGAACGTGACATTCTTCTACGTTCATCCTTGAATGAATCTCCATTGGTGGAGATTGTTGTTGAGAGTTCCAGTTCATTCAAAATTTCAGTCCTTTGTGACCTGTTTGTTCCTCTTGGGAGGCCTTTAGGATAGTCTCTTTATCACAGATGTTCTAGAATTTCATGATGAAATGTCATGATGTGGGATTTATTAAAAGAAAATCATTGCGTAGGGCACTTTGTAATCTGGAGATTCGTCCTTCTGTTCTCCATTTTTTTTCTGTAATATTACTGTGTTATATTCCTACTCCCTGTTTTCTCTATTTTAGAATTAAACAAGTCTTGAGTTTGTTCACTTTATTTTGTTCATGTATATTTTCTATTTTCTGAAATAATATATATTTTCCCTTTAAAAGTGGGAATGCATTTAGAAATATCATCTCTCAAGTAAAAAAAAAAAAAAATTCTACCAACATATTATTTTTGTGTATCTGTATCTTAAATGTCCCATAAAATGACTTCATATTCTAAAACAAAAAGCCTATTTAAGTGATCTAATTTTTAAATCATTTCTTCCCTCTCATCCTTCTTTTGGTCTTTTTTGTTCTACTTTCTGGGTGATTTTCTCAATTTATGTTTCCATTTTGAAATAACCATTTTTTTAGTAATTATATCTTTAATGTCTAAGAATCCTTTTCTAAGTATTCCTTTTTAATTTTTGTAGTATCTTGATGCAATTTCTGCCATCTCTGGATATTATTCTTAGCTTCTTTGAAGTTATCGTCTGTCTCAGTCATTGTGTCTGATTTTTTTCTTTGTTTACTTGTTGTGCTCCTTTCTTCTGTGCTGGAGATACTTATCAAATGTCTGTTGACTTTTGGCTGCCCATTCATATTTAAAAATGAGGTTATAAAATGATTATTGAAAACTCTGTTTGTTGGCTAGTAGTTTTCATGGTAGAGCAGTATTAATCAAACTTACTGGGAAATACACATGACTGTGTACGTCTTATATCTGAGGCCATTTAGTTCATCCAGACAGGGATTTTCCAATATTTTTGCTTGGGGATATAAGCGTGGCAGGCAGTGTAGGAGATAGGTGAGGATAGAGTGCTTGGAGAGTGGATGTCCTACTATTTGGGATATAGATTTTCACCCCCAGCCTTCTCTGACCCTGGAGCCAATTCCATTTCTCTTAAGACTTTATCTCCCTTGGGGCTTGGTAGAAGTAGTGGCCTGACTCTGCAGCGTGCAGAGGGAGGATGTAGGAGTGTAAAGGCGCTTTATACAAAATTTCAGGCCATGACCTTTTTTTAAATGTCTAATAACAGCACCTCTTCTGTACATGCCTTATATATTTAGTTTCTGAACATATCAGGGGTTTGCAGGACATAATAGATTGCTTTTCGTTGCTTCTGCTCTCAGGTTTGACCTCCCTCCGTTCTCCTAAGTCATGTACTATTCTTTCAGCCATTTTGTGTTTTCATATTTTAAAGTTTGTAGTTAAATCTTATCCTTGATCTCTTTGTAGCCAGAGTATGTTTGTTTATTGTGCTTGTTTGGGGGAATTTGCAAAGGAGGAGAAAATGCATTACACTACAGTCTTGAAACTTTAAATCCATTGAAAATGCATTCATGCATTTATTCATTTAATTTTTAATTTTATTCTCTTGAGTAGCTATAACATACATATAATTCACGATATAAAAATATATTAAAATTATTCATCGAGAAGTCTTGCTCTCGTTCTTGAATCCATTGGTTTAGGACATCTCCCCCAAGCCCTACAGGGATTCACTTTTATTAATATCTTTTATATATCCCCTGTATTTATTTATGTAAATATTAATAACTATAAATATATATTTATTTGTAGGCATACCCTATTTACTTTGCCTTTTGGCTTAACAGTTTCTCTGGATATCTTTACCTGAAAACACTTTAAAAGCTACAAACCACTATATATCATAAAGTGATTTGTATTAATTTAGAGTTTAGAATTAGTTCTTAAACACTTGCAATCACATTTTTATGAAATTCAAGGATTATCCTAGGGATTGTGCAGAAGATTGGGGAATAAAAGATCAAAGAGGCAGGGGCATGGAGGCAGAGTTGAGATGCCACGAGAGAAGCAGCACAGTGTTGAAATGAGGAAAATAGAGGTGGGTATTTAGGCCGACTTTCATAAACTGAGGAGTATTTCCACACATGGAAAAATTAGTCTAGGTAGTATAGTGTTCAACTACATACGAAACACATACAAAGTAAGCAAAGTAAGTATATGCTGAGTTTTACCATATGCTTCCCGAAATATCTAGTAAATAGCAAAGTTTGCAGCAGAAAGTCTTAGCACTTCTAAAAGAGAACACACATCTGTACACGTCTTGAAAAGTTTTGATAGCCTCAAGACCATTAAAGGATTTCTGTGGCTTTTATGTAATACATGTATATTCAGCAATAAATATTCATTCAGTGATTCAAAATGAGGATGATGCCTTCAAGGAATTTATTTTCTGAACATCTATATCAACATTATACAAAAACAATTACTCAAAGACTTTGCTGGTTGTAATTCAGTTAGTAATGTTGAGTAAATAGTTCCATCATGCTTCATGTATGTGTAAATGAGAAAGCTCTACTAAAACAGCTTCCTGGTCTACACAAGAGAAAAAACAACGCAAAAAATATTTGGTGATTTGGAAAAATCCTGCCTGACTGATCTTAAACATCAGTCTTTAGTTGGGAAGTAATATAACTTTATTTTATATTTTAAAGTGAAAAGAAGTATTTAAATTTAAGTAATTTATTTAAATTATTAAATATTGTGGAAGACTATAACCTCTATACAAACAAAAGATAAAATTAAAACCACTGAACAAAAATAAAAGTACAATCCCATTGCTTAGAAATAACTCGTGCTAAAATCTGGGGTACCTTATCTCTTTCTACCTCATTAATGCATCTAAACACACTTTAAAGTTTTTCAGTCAAATACTGTATATTGATCTAGAGTCATAAGCTTTTAGCAGGAGGGGTCCTATTAATAATTTTTTTTCTTATTTTACAAATGTACCGACTGAGACCCAAGTGAATTAAGTTACTCTCCAGTACTGGGCTCTGATCCTTTATCAAGTGAAGTGGAGGCAAGAGGAGACCTCAGGTTTTCTGATGATCTTTCTGCAGTGTCACTAAACTGCGAGTCACACTATTCCTTTAATTTTTCAGATTGTTAGCAGGTTGCCATGCACACGAATGCCAGACAGTGAAGAGTCAGGCTGCTTGAACACAGTGTGCCGATGCCAGCCACCTGCCTCCCAGCCTGGTGGTGCCAAAAGGCAGGGCCTCCAGGTCAGAGCTGGCCTGTTCAGGGTTGGGTCCCAAAGGCCTCACTGAGATCAGTAACCTACGAAGGCTATGAAGTGGCCTATGAAGAGCAGAGGCCCTGAGCCAAGCTTTTACCAAGCGTGTCCGCTCAGCCGCCCAGAACAATGGATAGTGCTTTGGAGAAGGCAGTGGGATCAGGAAATAGTTTCTGAGGATTAGTGGGGAATGATAGGGAGTAACCTGCCCTAAGGCCTTTGGAAACCTCTGGTTTCCAGACCAACAGCCCAGAGGGCTGGAGGAAACCAGGCCTTCCTGTGTCTGTCCTCTAATTCTCTGAAAATTAGCAAAATAACAGCATGGTATTTCAGGACTCATTTGGACTTGGGCAGAATAGCCTTTTCTTTTTCCCTTTTTTATTGAAGAATGTAAGTACAATGAAGGCACTCAGGACCTAAGCCTCTACTGAAGGTATTAGCGATGTGGGGTGGGGGGGTGGGTAGGTGGGGAAAGGAAAAGGAAGGGAAGGAGGAAAAGGTGGTGGTTGTTGTTTTTTTAACTTTTGAAACATTCTAAGACTTTTGCCACTCAGTAGACACTTTCAATGCAATGTTTTGGTCAAAACTGCTTACTTTATGGTCTGGGGTGGAAGGCACCTTAGTGAGATACTGACAATAGAAGTGAATGCTAGTATAATCGTCCCCTGTACTCTTTTTCCATCTCTAGTCTTGGAAAGTCTACATTCTACACAGAAGACTGATGTGGAAGAGTATTTTTAAGTGCCAGTTTATCCCAGCAACTGCTGGGTTTTAGAGGAACTCTCAATTAAATACATAGAAATTTCTGTATATTATTTCTCATCAGCTTAATATTAGAACTGAAAGCAATTTTCTAGGGCTGATAGAAATTCATTAGGCCAAATAATTGTACTGCGTTAACAAACTGCATAATTGATATAGGATTATAGCCAAGTATTGTCGTGTTATTACATACGTGTTATAGCTGTTTACAGAATAAATCAAGTGGCAGTTTTACAAATATGGATTAGAATAGAACCAGTGCAGTTGTACATTTAGAGCACTTGTAATGCCAAAATAATGGATTGGATATTTTCTTTTCATATATTGCAGAATATGATTATGTCTTGTTTGTTTAAGAAAAGTGAAACGACTTCTACAAAGCACTATAAAAGTAGTTTCAGCCATAGGTTCAGATGAAATAATACTCTAGAAAAGACATGTATAGTCTTGTAGGATTCATCCAATGCCTGGGTGCTAGGTACTACATATAGAGCATAAATTAAGTGTCAATTTGCATTAGATTATAATCTAAATAATAGTTTTATTGTTTTGTCCCCCTCCAAACTATTGGATTTATCTCCAATTGAGTGTGGCTTAAGGTCATGCAATTTATTTATTTTATTCTGGAATTGATACATCCGAATGAGTGTAGTCTCATTCAAGATAAACACTGACGTGTCTTGAATGAGATGACATTGATTCTCGTGATGGTGTTACTGCTCAAAAGTTTGTAACAACTGACTTGCTTTTAGAGCTTTATAACAATCTTTTAACCATTCCCACTGACTGATCTTAATTCCTCTAGACTGTTTGATTTTGAGAACTAGCAAAAAGCTGTTTTGAATCAATTCTGGAGAATGATGTGACCACTCAAACTAGGAAATACATAAAGAAGTTAATGAGGCTCTGAGTTTCTTGCTTGACCTGAACACCTTGGTATTTCTTAGGAAGAATGTAAAAATTGCTTGTGAAAAAAAACATTGTTAGAATAAGGGTATAGGATGTCTAAAACTTCTTCTGTGACATTTTCTTTGGAATTGCAAAGTAGAATATTTTAACTAGGATAGCATTTTTTTTTCCAAGGGCAGGGTATTATTATAGTTGTAATTTGAACTAAATACATCCTAGTAGGACAGTATTGTGAAAGTAAAAACACAATAACCATAAATCACTATAAATAGCAGTGGAATACAGTGACTATAAAATGTACACACTGAATCCAGCAAAGACCCTCTATGTGCTGTGATGTATACATTCAACCTACCAAAAGGGCAATTCTACCTCATCAATTTTGTCATGCAACTAATATGTACCATTAAATGAATGCTATTCAGAGAAAATTTTTGGAATGATTTATCTGAATTGGGAATTTTAATAAACATGTCTGGGAGGTTTAAACAGAAACCATCTTCTTCTCAAAATAGCTTTCCCAGCAGCAAACTGAACATTCAAAACTACCGCATTGACTTTAGAACCATGTTACTTAAAATAGCTTACAACTCCTCCCCATTTATGCCAGAAAATAATGGTCCCTTCTCAATAAACTGTTTCGTGGATAAAGGCGGCTGAAAATAAAAATATAGGTTTATTTTAGACAATTTAGAATGAAACTCCACGTGATGAGATCTACCTGAATAACTTGTGAGGATTTCACTCATTTGCCGCATCTATATGTTCTGGTGTATTTGTTAAATCAGGATCATTATCACATAGTCACACCTCATAAATATTTGAACTTGCAGTCAAGAGAATGCATATTCTCTCACAATTATTTAAAAGTTAAGAATCCTTTTCTCTCTCCACCTACATACAACTCTATAATGATGTCCACATTTGCTTTCTCAAAGTTTCTGCTGTGACCACTGGCAGAAACAGCATAGCAGACCAGATGGTCTGTTGATTTGAGTTGAGAAATTCTTTGGCCCTTATTTAATTCAGTAGTTCTACTCAATCTGCTCAGGAGAGTTGACTGAGAGAACATAAGGATGCTGCTGTTAAGATGAGGTACGTTGGCAACGTTTCTGCATTTCTTTCCTACCCTTGGCTGGGCATTGTCGTTAGTTCTCTTATCTTTGTAAACCGTTAACTGAATCATTTAAATAATAAAATCGTTTCTCCATGTGGCATAATATTTTAAAAGATGGCTCTATGATTAAATCCTGTTACCTACAGAAAGTTTGTGAAGATCGGAAACAGATTTATCTGTTAACAACTGATGAGAAGTTGACCATTTCATTTGGCTTCTGAAATATTTAGGTGACCCCTGTGGATCTAATGTGGAAGGGTTGGAATCAGTAGGAGCAAAGTCCTAAACAAATGCACGGACTGTCTTTGGAACTGGATGTTGATATCAGAAGTTGCCGTGACAAACACCATCTCTGAAGAGCTCCTTCGTGAGCTCACCTCCTTCTGGTGTTGCCTGCAGCAATTCCATGGTACCCCCATTTTGTATGAGAAAACTTTTATATCAGGTACAGTTTTCTTCACAGTCAGTCCTGATATCTAGAATGAAACTTGGAAGATAATCCTAAATAGAGTTTCTCTTCGGTAAGGTTAGCAGACTCTGAATTGGAGAAAATAAAAATGAGTAAAGATATTTGCCTTGAATTATTTGTTGGAATTTCAACTTACTGACTCCCTGGGTCTCCTTCCTTTTCTTTATTGTCATTAGTTATTTGTTATTTGTCTGTCTGTGGTATGAGAGTTGGTACATATAAACAATATTACATTATTGTGTCAATCCCGGTATTAAAAAATACCTCATTTATAGAAATATTGGAGTTAAGCCTGTTTGGAGAATACGGTGTTCTAATAAACTGAAATTTTTTATTAACTGTAAGAAAACTCTTTCATGTAGAAAAACTGTCTTGGACAGAGTAGTTCACCTGAAATAATGAATGCCTGGCGCCACACCTGAAACAGAAAGGGTATTCGTCTATAATTAATAGCGAAAGGGGCCTTATTTTTAAGGATGTCTTCATTTGATCCTCACTCTTGTTTAACAATTTGGCTAGGTATAGAATTCTAAGTTCAAAATAATTTTACTCTCAGAACTTTGAATATATTAATCTATTGTGGTAGACTAGTGGTATATTCAAAGCATGGACTATTTCTCTTATTGTTGGGGTTATGATATTTCACTAAAATATGTTTAAAAATTGTCTTAAAAACCCCACTATTCCTGCTCTGTACTTGGTAGGTTCGTTTAATCTCAAGTTCACCGTCTTTTCTTCAGCTAAGAGAACATTACATGTTTCATTATTTTCTCTCTTCTGTTTTTCCCTTCTGGGCCCAAATTTTGCCAAGCATTATGTCAGCCTTGTGGTTTTGGGCTAGTTAACCTCTAACATCTTTGATCATCAATTGCATTATTATAAAGTGGAAATTATAATCCCCAGGAGGCTAGTACCCAAAATGGTAATTATTTTTTCTCCTGCAGATACCTTGTTCCTCTGAGCTTATCGTTTTGATCAAGGCACTTGAATCTAAATATAGACTTCTGGCTCTTAAAGTGATGTCTGGGCTGTTTTTAGCATGAAGGTTATTGGACATGACTCTGGTCTTCCTCAAGGTAGCACTGGCTCATTTCTGAAGGCTTCTTTGGATACCGTAGCTGTGTTATAAGGCAAATACAGAGAAAAGAGTTAAAGTATATGTTGAAATGGGAGATAGAATGTTAAATAACAAGGCGACCCCATTTGTTATAAGGTAGAAGTCTATACAAGAAAGCTGTGGGATCTATAGTATTTCTGTATGGATTCAGCTGATGAATGCCTGCCAGATTAATCTTCCCAGAAGAAGAGCTCTGGTCATGTCACCGCTTCTTAAAAATCTTCATTGGATCCCCATTGCCTACAAAGTTAACATCGAGTTCTTAAACTTAATTTTCAAGTTGTCCAAAACACTGGCTCCAGTGAAACTTTCCAATCTTATATCCTACTATTCTCTACATACTCATTCTAATTAAAATACATTATTCTGTTTCCCAAATCTATCCCATGCTGTTCCCTTTGCCTAGAATTCTCCCTGCCTCCTATTTATTCTAGTGAAATCCTTCTCCTTTACGGTCCAACTCCAGAGCTTCTTCCTTTGCAAAGCCTCTGGCAATCTCTGCACAGAATTTGAACATCTCTTATAGCACCTAACATACTGCAGTGAAGAGACTTTAGGTAGAAACTACGTCATATTCATCTGTGATTTACTAAGGTCTAACGATGCCTCTTTTGTAACCTGTGTTTGGTAAATATGGTTGAATGATTAAAAGAATGGATGCATTATAGTAATGCTGTGTTGTAATGTTTTACATGGAGGAAAATAGATTTGGAGATTGTTTTGTTTTGTTTTGTTTTTTGATGGAGCTGACTGGTGACCAAAATTGTGCCTTGTTGACTATTTTGATTAGAGATTTTTAAAAAAATCGTTTATATGATCACTTCTTGATTTTTATAAATAGCTATATGCACTTGTTAATGAGACAGGAATACGGTCAGATATTGGGGAAATATTTACTCAGCTTTTAATCCTTCTCCTTTTAAGAGTCTTTATGAAGAAAAATGAAAATCAGATATAATACTGCTTGTGACTGAAAATATTTTGCATTTTAATGAAATTTCTTATACCATCTAACTTGTTTTGCCTGTGGACATAGTTTGGAACGAAACTGACTTGTTGCTTGGGATTGACCATAATAAATCTGCTGAGAGTTGAGTTCTATTTCAAAATGCATCCTCTCTTCTAACTTCTTTTCCACTGATGAAATTGAAGATATGAAATATCTTATTCTTTAAGTTGTAGCATTCCCTGTAACTAAGTATGTAACTTTTATAAATGCACTAGCAGTTTCTTGATGGCCGTGAAGAAGCGGAGTAGAGCAAGACATTACATGGTAATTTGTTATGTGTGACTTATAATATTTGGGGAAAGAGCAGCTATAATTTTGTGTCTTCGGTCATCAGGGTGGCCTTGATTTGTGGCAAGTCAACATATTCCTCTGAATTTTTGCGATGATGACAGTATTTAAGAGGAAAACACTTAAGTCTTCTGGAAAGAACTTTTAAATTGTAGGGACTTACATCTAATCACCCCTCTGATATCATACAAATATTTTTGTTTCTTTCAGGAAATGAGTGTGTTTTCAAGTTTATGTTAGTTTTTTCCCCCTTGTAAATGGAAAAATACTTAAAGACCATTTTGTACAACTACCTCACTTTGCAGAGAAGGATAGATGCTCTGAGAGTTGGTAGAGGACCTGGGACCAAAACTCAAGTCTTCCAACTTAATGCTAACAGTATTAACAACAACACATAATAGCAGCTAATATGTATAATATTTTCATATACTCTTATTATAAGGAAACTGAGGCACCGAGAAATAGCTTGCTCGAGATCACACCATCAGGGCTTCCCTGGTGGCGCAGTGGTTGAGAATCTGCCTGCCAATGCAGGGGACACGGGTTCGAGCCTTGGTCGGAAGATCCCACGTGCTGCGGAGCAACTAAGCCCGAGCGCCACAACTACTGAACCTGCGTTTTAGAGCCGCGAGCCACAACTACTGAAGCCCACGCACCTAGAGACGGTGCTCCACGACAAGAGAAGCCACCGCAATGAGAAGCCCGTGCACCACAACAAAGAGTAGCCCCTGTTCACTGCGACTAGAGAAAACCTGCGCACAGCAACGAAGACCCAACGCAGCCAAAAATAAATAAATAAATAAATTTACTAAAAAAAAAAAAAAATATATATATATAACCTGTGACTTGAAGAAAAAACAAAAGGTCACTATCAAGTGGTAGAGTTGGGGTTCAAAAATAGGTTGTCTTCCTTTGAGTCTCTCAGTATAACCCAGAGATGTGGTAATATGTGGTTTCACTTTTCAAAGGAAGCTTTTGAGTGCATTTAAGTGCCCTAAGAAAATTAGGATTAACTTTAAACCTAATATCACAACATGAGTATTAGTAATAGTTTTGTAAATGTCAGTTCATCTCATTGCAGAGCATACCTAAGTTACAATTCATAGATAGAAAAAAATTCTATTATTGGGCTGAATAAAAATTTCTTATTTAAAATAAAAATATGATGGAAATTGAAATTGGGTTAAACCTTTCATAGTTTATAAATTGAATTCAATGTAATTCATTTCAAACTCTGGGTACTAATATAGAATTGATTATAATGCGTAAGTACATATGAGGTCACCTAATCATGTATATTCACAGGGAGGCAAAACAAGTATGATTTTCAGCACCAGTAAAGAAGGAAACTCCCTCAAATAAGAAAAGCTCCACTTTATTGAATTTATCTAGAATGTTTAGAGTCAGAAAATCTATTAAGAAATTGTCAATTTTAATGTTTTTTACATTTACATTTTACTATTTGTCCCACCTATTTTATGTTCCTTATTTTTTGTTTCCTGCCTTCTTTTGGACTAATGAAGTATTTTTAAATTATTTAACTATTTCACTCTATTAGCTTGTAGGTTTACACTATTTTACTATTCCTTTTGTGATTATCCTAGACTTTGTAACATGCATCCTTGACTCCTTGAAGTGGTACTGTTATCACTACTCAGACCAGTTGACTCTATTATTGCCCTTCCATCCTTTGTGTTAATGTTGTCATATATTTTAATTCTACACATATTTTAAACTTCATAAGGCATTAATATGTTTATTCAAAATTCATTTTGAATTACCAGTATATTTACCTTTTTCATTGCTCTTCCTTGCATTTAAAAAAAAATCTGGAATCAATTTTCTTTTGCCTGAAGAATTCCCTCTTGTATTTATTTTAAAGCTGTTCTGCTAGTGAGAGATTATCTCTGGTTTTCTTTCTGTGTCTCTGTTTTGAAGGGTATTTTCACTGCGTGTAACATGCTAGGTTGGTTTTACTTTCTATTAACATTTTACAGTTGTCTTTTCATTGTATTCTGACTTCTATCATTTCTGTTAAACCATTATCTGTCAATCTTATTACTGATTTTTCAAAGATAGTTTGCTCTCTCAGGCTGCTTCTAAGATTTTCCTTTGTCTTTAGGTGAGCCTAGTTATTATTTTAAAATATTTATCTGCTTGGCATGCGTAGTGCTTCTTAATTCTTTGACTTAATGGCGTTCCTCAGTTTTGGAGTATCTTGACCATAGGAAGAAAGGTATTTAAATATTGTTTTTTCCCAGTTCTTTCTCTGCTGACCTCATGATCTTTTTTCTTTGCCTCATATATACCTTTTGCTCTTTTTTCCTCTCTTTGCTCTTCTTATATCAATCTGAATGTTTTTACTGTGATATTCCAGTTCACTAATCTTCTCTTTGGCTATATCCAACCTGCTATTAAAGCCATATTTTGAGGTTTTTGTTTTATTATTGTACTTTTCACTTCTAGAATATCTATTTTATTTATTTTTATAGATCTGAGTTCTTTTGTGAATTCTCCATTTTGTCATTTATTTTCTTGAACACATTAGTTACAATTATTTTGAAGTCCATATCTGATCCAATATCTAGATCTTTTTGTATGGTCTTTCCTCCCCTCTCCCTCTGCCCTGTTTTTTTTTTTGTATGCCAGTTGATTTTTTAAATCAAATGTTGGACATTGTGTACAAAAATTGAAGAAGTTTTAAAGAAGTCACCTTCTTCCTGAGGCTGTTCACTCTAGTCTCTGATTGGATGGATAACCTCAATCCATTCATGAGAGTATCTGAGATGACCAAAGACAACTGCCACAAGGAGGAATAATGGGTGGTATAGTTTAATGGTAGAAGATTTAAAGCTAGGAAAATTTAGAAAAGAGAAAGGAAGATATATCTAAAAATAGCAATGAGGGTCAAGAAGAACCTCTGCCCACCTCTGGGCCATGAGAAGTGTGGAACAGTGATCTTCAGTGATAGTGAGAGTTCAGTTAGAATGAAGGCAAAGTTGAGAGAAGAGATTAAATTTTGTGGGATTTTGTTCATGATTAATTGTGAGATCCAGAGGCATAGTAAAATGATTTCAGCAGTTGGGAAAGTGTGGGGTGACAAGGAGGTGATGTACTGATCCAGAGAATATGGGGCCTGAGGATGGATGACCTGGGAGTTCTGGGCTTGGAGTAGCTGACCTAAACAGGGAAAAGTGCATAAAGAGATTATTTTGAGGGACTCTCAGACAGATACTCATGGTGAAACTGTAAGGAGGGAGAATCTTTCTACCAGGACACAAATTTCTGTATTCTCCTATTAGCTATTCTGATAACAGTGTGGAAGAGGTGTGTGAAGATCTGAAGCTTCCGCTTAATTCCTAGAATGAACTATAAGAGAAGAAAATAAGTGGATTGATTTTGGAGATATTTGCAAAGTAAAATTAGCAAGACTTGGTGATAGAATGGATATGAGGTGTGAACAATGAGGCATGTCCAAAATTATGCCCAAATTTCTGGCTGTTGCAGCTGAATAGATGGATGGTAGTGCCATTCACTGAGCTAGAAACACTAGAAGAAGACCAGATTTTGGTGTCAGATGGTGACATTGTGAGTTTGATTTGGACTTTTTGAGTTTAAGGTGCATTTGAGTCATCCAAATGGGGATATCAATATCCAATTAAATACACGTGTCTGTTGCTTCACAGAGGTATCTGACCAGGAGATGTGAGTTTGTCAGCATCTGCTTATACGGTGGTAATTGAAGTTTTTGGACAGAGTGAGCTGGCCAAATGAGAGTCAACAGAGAGAAGCTAGCCAAGAATGTTCACATATGCTGAAGGGCAAATAGAAGGGAGGATGAAAATGTTCATTTTACTTAGCTTCAAGGAGATCTTTGGTAAGAGGGTTGGATTAAGTCCTTCAGAGTAGAAGCCTTAGATTATAGTTGGAGAAGTTTGTTGTTAAAAGAAAAAATGATATTTTAGCTGGAGAGAAATTTTAGTATCTTTTATTTTTAAATCTAGGGGCTTCAGTATGTTTAAAAGCCAGTGAGAGAAATCTGGTTGAAGAAAGATTAAATATACAGAAGAAAGAAAAGAGCTCCTAGGAAACTGAAGAGAAAGGGGGATGTATTAGTTTCCTATTGTTGCTGTAACAAACTACAACAAAAATTAGTAGATCAAAACAAGACACATTTATTAACTTACAGTTTTGGAAATCTGAAACCAGGTCATTGGGCTAAAATCAAGGTGTCAGCCTTTTTCCTTCTGGAGACTCCATCTACTTGCCTTTTCTAGCATCTGGCTCTTGGTCCCACATCACTGACCCCTGCTTCTGTTTTTACATCTCTTTATTTCTGTTTCCGTTGGCACATCACTTTTTCTGATGCTGACCCTCCCTGCCTTCGCCTTGTAAGAACCCTTGTGAATATCTTGAGACCACCTGTGTAATTCAGGATAATCTTCGGTTATCAAGATCTTTAACTTAATCACATCTGCAAAGCCCTTTTTATCATGTAAGCTAATATATACAGAGCCACAGATTCCGGGGATTAGGATGTGGACTTTTTTTTTTTTCATGGAGGGTAGCATTATTCAGCCTGCCAAGGATAGAAAGGAGCATTTTCTAATTTAATTGGAAACGAGGAAGGTAGAACATGTGCAAGACATGGGTATGTCTGTAAAAATATATTTTGGGGCTCATATTACATATTTTCTCTTTAAAATGGAGTTGTTGCACTTGCTTGAGGGGAGAGGCAGACAGGAAATTCAGGGAAGAAAGTTCTAACTTAACAACTAGAGCACTCCTTCATTTAGCCAATAGTTAACAAGAACCTGCTGGGAACCTGATGGGTACAGGGGTACAAAGTCATAAACACACAGCAGTTATTATCTTTCTATACACAGTTAGAGGTTTTCAAGGTGTGCTAAATGACCATTTGACCAGAGGCGTTTAAAAAGGATTCCTGGGTACTAAATTACAGATGACCTCACAGATAATTCTAATATTTACTGATTGTTATCAGTAATGTGTACTTCCTAAATACAATATATTTTAAAGAAATGGGTAACATATCATAGAATGCATTAAATGCTAATACCAGAGATAATTGCTCAGAAGTAAGGAGTGTAGTAAGTATTAAGGAGTCCTTGTCAATATTTGAGCAGTCAGAGCTCATGACACTCTACTTTTGCTAAGTACTTGAACTTTAACTTGAATAATCTTATAGTTCTTTGCATTTTAAGTTTTACATGAATAGTACATGAACTATAAATATTATAAAAAAATAAATACATTAAAAATAACCACTTCGTGATCACAGGTCTCCTCAATCTCACTTTCTTCCCTAAAGATCAAGATTGTTAAAAATTTGGCATGGATTCTTTTAGGGTTTTTTTTTTCTTATGGGTTTACTGACACACGTGTATATATGAAACTATAGGTATTTTCTTTGATTTTTACACAAATGGGGTCATACTAAATTATTGCTCTATAGTTAAAAAAATTCAACATTATGTTTTTGCAATCTTTTTTTGTTAATCTGTATGTTAGTTCTGTCAGTTGCTACCTACTAGTCCATAGACTGAATGCATTATATTTTATTAATATGTAAGCATTTTCAATACATCAATTGTTTCCAAATTTTTCTCTTGTAAGCAATGATACAGTGAACATTCTTCCAGATGCCTTTCTAATGTTTATGCTAGTTAGTCTAGAGAATCAGGAAAGGAGTAGTTATATCAAAAGGCATGGCTTCTCAAGGTTTTTATAGATGCTGCCAGATTTCATTCCTTAAAGTCTGTTCCCATTTATTCTACTTTCTTTTATGTCTGACAGTACCACTTTCTTCCTAACACTTGTGCCAGCATTTGACATTATCAATATTTAAAAGTTTTTCCAGTAGTGAAAGTGCCTTATTTTAATGTATGTTTCTTTTGTTACTAGTGAGACTGAATATTTTTTTCAAGTTTTTATATTCAGTGGTGTAATATGTTTGTTCATATGTATGTGAATTGTGTGTTCATATCTGCCTTTTGGTTCATTTTTATTTTGAGAGGTATTTATTTTTTCTGTTAATTTTTAGGAACTCTTTATATATTCTGAGTATTAGTCCTCTCTTAAACATGTTGTACACATATTCTCTCAATCTGTGCCTGGTGTTCGAATTTTATGTATGGAATCTATCATACTATAAACATTAAAATATTTATAAGTTTAATTTGTTGAATTTTTTTATGGCTTCTAGGTCTAGATTATTCAAATTCTTTGGTTATTTTTTCTAACGTATGTAAATTAGTTAAATTAGTTAAATTTTGGGAATTTCTTTTTAGTTTTCTAATTTTGGAGTCCATTTTAGTATCAGGTTAAAGAATATCCTTTGTGTACTCAAACGAGTAGAGTCAGTCTTTTTTGAGTATCTCATCCTTTCTCCCTTGATTTTTGGTACCAACTGTTGCATATACACATGGATCTGTAGGTAACTTTTTAAAAATTGGATGGCTGCCTTTTTATATTATGTTAGGTATGTCAGGTATAGAAAGACACTCCTCATTAATCTTGTTCTTCTAACTTTCTTGGCTATAATTACACATTTTCTTTACTCTGAAACAGTTTGAAAAGCAGAGACATCATCTGTTCCTTAAAGAGTATGTAGAATTTCTCTGTAAAACAAACTATCTGTACTGGCCCACCTTTTTGGGGAATAGCTCTTTGACAACTTGCTCTCTTTTTCTATCGTAATTAATGTCTTTGAATTTTCTGTTTGCTGGATTCAATATGTATAACTTATGTTGTCCTACAGAATTATCAATTTCATCCAGATTTTATTTACATAAAATTGTGGGAAGTATTTTCTTAATATTCTTTTAATTGTTTCTTCATTTCTCTAGTATTATTTCTTATATTATATATTGTTACTTTCCCTTTTTTCGCCCTTGATTTGTTTCACAATTTATCTATTTTATTTTTTTCCCCCAAACATCAGATCTTGGATTTATTTATTAGTTCTACATTTTGCTTTTTTTCCAAGTTTTAATTTCTACTTTTATTTTTACTAAATTTCTTCTTTATGCTTTCCTCAGATTTTACTTAATGATATTTTCTAAATTTTGGATACTAATGAATTTATTTTCATTCTTGTTTATTAATAGATATGTGTTTAAGGCTATGAATTATAGCGTGAGAACTGTTAGCTGTAAAAGATGTGATGTGTAGTGTTTTCATTAAATTCATTATTCTTATTTGTAGTAGTATTATTATGTAGATATTCTGCAATTTTAACTTTTATTTTTTTCTTTGGAGAGTTATATAAAGAGTCTTAAAATTTTTCCTAACCCCAGATTTTATTAGTAAGTTTTCATTTTATTGTACTGTGATCAGAAACTGTTGTCTGCATTCTTTCCACTATTAGAATTTATTGGGATTTTATCTGTGACTTAAAATGTGACCAAGTTTTTTTTTTAACCTTTTAATTAAAAAAAAAATTATTTATTTTATTTTTGGCTGCATCGGGTCTTCGTTGCTGCTCACGGACTTTTCTCTAGTTGCAGCGAGCAGGGGCTACTCTTCATTGTGTTGTGCGGGCTTCTCATTGCAGTGACTTCTCTTGTGCGGAGCACAGGCTCTAGGCATGTGGGCTTCAGTAGTTTGTAGCACACGGGCTCAGTAGCTGTGGCTCGCGGGCTCTAGAGCGCAGGCTCAGTAGTTGTGGTGCACGGGCTTAGTTGCTCCGCGGCATGTGGGATCTTCCCAGACCAGGGCTCGAACCCATGTCCGCTGCATTGGCAGGCAGATTCTTAACCACTGCGCCACCAGGGAAGCCCTAAGCATTTTCTTAAAGAGAAGTTATATTCTCTGACTTAACATTAGAATTCGAAATGTAACAGTTAAATCTATTTTGTTGTTTATATTAGCCTATTTATATTTTTCATATTTATATCTACTTTTTAATACACCTGTTCATCATGGTTTGAGAGGGTTGGATAGTAGTCTATTAATAGTGTGTCTATATCCGATTTTCCTTATATTTCCTATACCTATGTGTATTGTATGACACCTAGACATTCATAACCAATATATTTTTTATTGTGAATCACATCTTTTAGCATTAAAGTTTTCTTCATTGCTTGTTTAGTGCTTTTCTGTCCTGAGTTCAGTCTTGCATGATATTGACCACTGTATTCTTTCCTTCCCTCCTTCCCTCTGTTCTTTCTCTGTCCCTCCTTCCCTCCTTTCTTTTTTTTCTTTCTCGCCCACCCCCGCCCCCGCCTTGCCCCCACCACATTCTTTGTTTTCAAACTTTCTCAGTCACTGGGTTATAGGAGTCTCTTTCCCACCGAATAGAGTGGAATCTGCTTTATGATTCATACGGAAAGTTTGTTTTCTTTCAGTAGGTAAGTTTGGCTCTCTAACATTTATTAAGATGACATAAAAGTTTGGTGTTAATACTGTTATACTATTTTATATTATGTTTTAAAATTTATAGGTTTTGAAGAAAATTTACAAGGTGTTCTGCCTTCTTAGCATTGTGTTCTTTTAATTAGAAAGGTTTATATATCTGTTACCATTATGGCTATAACTACATGGAAACCCTTAAACCTCTTATTTCTTTAAACATTATCTGTTAATCCTCTCTAAGGAGCAATAATAAAATTAATATTTTTCTTCTTCCTCCTCCATTTTCTACCAGCTGATTTTAGCATTACAAAATAATTTAAATTCTCCTGTGATTTATCAGTTTTAAAATAATATCTTTTGATCTCAGTAACATTCCATGTTTTTCCTCCTTCAGCTTTTATCTTCCCATGTTTCTTTTATCATTTCTGCATGTTAAGGCTTATATTACTTATATTTTATTATAGCAGCATAATTACATAGGGATTTAGTCCCATAATTAGTTTTGGTATTTATTATAGTCCTTTTACTTTGAATTTTCCAGCTGGCTCTCGGATGATTGCAATTTATCTCCTAGTAAATTCCTCAAGAAGGTTCCATGGGAACAAGATTTTATGTGCTTTCATATGTTCAAAACTTTTGAATATTGTCTGTTACCTTTACAGTCAATGAGTTTTGCTAGATTTAAATATCTCATTTCTATTTTCTTTCCCCAAGGATTTCATGAGCATTACTCCATCCAGTGGAGTAACTAAAAGACAGTGGGGTCCACTGAAACTTGTTGAATGTTATTGTGGAGAAATACTGCAACAGATTGATTTCTCCCTTATGAGCTACTGGGGATTTTTTGCCTTGATGTCCAACGCATTCTGTAAATTTCAAGTCCAGTGAAGTTGGGCATTTTACTGTTGACTATTAAAATGAGTTTCTCTGGGGACGTGTGCCCTTCAATATGTATTTTATTTTATTTTTTAAGCATTAAAATAGTGTTTCAGATTTATTAGTAGTAAATTTGGAATAGGGAAATCAATATAGACCATAAGGAAAACTTGAACTTTCTATTCGTTTCCCAGCTACCCACTCACTTTTCATACAAAACAGACCTTGACTCCCACATCTGAGTGAAATGGGTCTGCAGAATCTTTCGGGGAATGATAGGGTACCAGTGGCCAGCCTCAAACCTTGTCAGGTCTGAAAATAAGATTACAAGAAGGAAATAACATTTCAGTCTTGTCTTGAGAGACATAACCTAGGTTCAGTTACGACTACGTTTGCCATGTGAGGGTAAAGAGCTCAATGTCCATTTATTGGTCAGTGTGGCAAAAAAGATATGCAAGATGGAGCCAATTGTTTGAGCTAAATTAATACAGTTTTTTTTTTTTAACTCATTGTTACCTATTTTGTAACTTACTCATTCTTCTGTAGGGGAAAGAAAGACTATAGAAGAGTATGAAGAGATTAACTGAGTATAGTAAAATATGGATCCCTCAATAGAAATATAAGGAATGGAATGATAATTGTCACCCTTTTCCTAAAATCTTGTTTGAAATTTCCCTACTGTTACACTACAACTGAAGCTTTCACACCACTCTATACGGACTTCTACATTCTGTATTTTATAGCTAGAAATACACTAATAAATTTTTACAAAATATCACATATGCTTACTATTGTTCCTAGTGTATTGCTAAATACGTATTAAGCTATTTTATCTTAGTCGTAATCATATCTACACAGAAAGTATGAAGATGTCTTTCTCAACAGAGTATGAAACACGCCTTTAGTGGAATGTTGAACCCTCATTTCAGAGCAAAATAATATATGGCTATCAGAGCCTATTAAGAGGAAAATACTTAAATTCTTTTAGAAGTAAACTTTGTATGGAATGAGTTTCTGATGTGCCCCTCTAATCTTTTTTTTTTTTTTAATTGAGGTATAGTCGATTCACAATGTTGTGTAAGTTTCAGGTGTACAGCAAAGTGATTTCAGTTATACATATATATCTATTTCAGATTTCAGTAGGTATTTTATTATAAAAAGTTTTCTTATATTTTATTTTTATATATTTATTCCTTTCCATTATTTTGATTTTCTTCTGGGGAGATTCCAGTTACACATGTATAGATCTCCTTTACTTGTCTTTAGTTCTCTGTTTCTAATACTTCTTAAATTTAAAACAGTTTTCTTCTCTCTTTGGTTGCCTTTTTTGTATCTGTCATCTATTACCTCGACTTTGATAGATTTCAATACATAGCATTTAAATCTCTGGAGCTCTGCTAGCTAATGTTTCATCTCCTCTTACTGTCTTGGTGTTTCTTCTCTATCCTTTTAATTGTCTGCTTTGTGTGTGAACAGATACGATTTTGCTTCATTAATTATTTTTTGTTCTTGGTTTAATGTATGGTCTTAAATTTTATCTGTTCTTTGGCATTACTTTTCTTGCAAGTAGTCCTCATCTGCCATTTGTTTTTCCTGTGTCTTTTCTCCTTTCTTCCCATTCATAGTATGTTTGTACAGATTTCGATGATGGTTCTGTTTTGTTATTCATCTTCAAAGCAGTGGGTTTTTCTTGGAACATATTTATGGGAGATTCATGAGGAAGACAGTCACAGTTTAAGTACTAAGTTAAAAAGACTTTTCCTTTTTTGTGTTTGAATTTTGTTTTCAGCCTTTAATTCTTCTAAGCTAAGGGATATGGGAAGGTGTGAAATTTTTCTTAATATAATGACTTCCCACTGCTACAGAGGTATGGTGTTCCTGCAAAAATGGATTTCTGACCTCCTTTTGTTTCCGTTATTTTTAAAGGATTTTTGTGCCTATGTTCATGGGGGATATTGAGAAACTGGATAATATTTTGTTGCCAGTCTGATTCTCATACCTTGCAGGTAAACGATAATTCCTCTCTCAGGAAGTGTTAGGAATTTTATCTTTTCTCTTTGAATTTGTCACATTTCCCACTATTTGTCTAACGTGACTACTTTTTTGTTCAAATTAGCCATCGGGGGGCACTTTTAGTTTAAAATTTGTAACTTTATTCAGCTCAGGGAACTTCTGTCTTTTCTTTCTTTTTCCTTGTGCTTTCTTTTTTTTAGTCTTTCTGTAACTCATATTCTATGTGTGTTGATCTTTTTAGATTGTTCCTCCATGGTTTCTTTTTCATTTCATTTCTTTGACTTTTCCCTTCACATTGTGAGAGACATTTTCTCAACTTTATCTTCTATACTGTTTATTAGTTGTTAGCTTTGTTTATTACAGTAATGTTTGGAAGTTCTGGGTTGCCTCATCCTCTACATTCCTTTTCTCTTAAGTATTTATATAGTATTTAAGATGACCTTATATTTTCTCTAAATATACTCTAAACCTAAGTTCTCTGGATCTGTCTTCACCATCTTTTCTCTTATACACAAATTCTGGCTATAATTTCTTGTGCTCTTATCAGTCTAATGCCAGTGATTTCTAGCTTCTAGAAATTCTTTTAATTTATGGTATACTGAAGGTACCTTTCTTATATCCCAGCATGGCAAAAAAAAAAAAAAAAATTATTTCTTCTTTCTTAGCAAGGAAATTATCTCTTTATTTTCTTTCTCTTCCTCCTTCTTCTCCTTCTTGTCATTTTAAGGTTTTGGGGGCATGAAGAAAGTTAGGTGCTTGTTTTTTGTCTGCTTTCTTGATCTAACTATTTTTCTTAAGAGAACCTTAAAGTATATGAAATTTGAAGAGTGTAGATAAGACATTTATCTTTTTATAGCCTATACTTTTGTTAATTATAATTTATGTTGGAAGCTCAAATACAGGGAAAAGTTATAATTTTATTTATATTTGTTAATGTATTTGACCACTTGAACCTGTGTTTCTACTTCCTTGTCATCTTTGAAATCTTGACTTCCTTCTAATCTGGTAATTTCCATTTCTCTCTAAGACTCATTTCTCTGTTTCTGTTTTCCTTCCTTCTAGTCACTATTCCATAGTTTGTCTTTCACACTGAGGTAAAATACACATCTTATCAAATATCACTACCCTTGAGGATGAGAGTCAAATTTCTGAGTATGACATAGAAGGACCATTCTTGTCTGGAAGCCCCTTCCATGTTTTTCATCTTTGTATATATTTCCATTACTTGAAATTACCTTCATTCTTGGATCTTTTGTCCACTTAGGGAACTTGTCTGCTATTTCATGGTGAAATTAAGCTCTTTCTTTTTTATGGTTCCAGAACTTTATTTATACTCAGTTAAAGAACTTAACATATAGTTGTACTTATTTTTAAGTGTCCATCTGCCCTCCTGTAGACAGTACAATACATTATGCCTCCTTGATAGGCAGCCATAATGCTCCTAGAAAACTATGTCAGGTGAAGAATACACCTTTTAAAATACTTGACTGAACTGTAGATTGGTTATATTTATCATGACTAAGGCTTATAAGTCATTCAGTAATTTCTTTAAAAGAAGAAACTTTCTATCAGAGTTTAAATCAGTAAGAAATCCTAGGGGACTTCCCTGGTGGCACAGTGGTTAAGACTCCACACTCCCAATGCAGAGGGTCCGGGTTCAATCCCTGGTCAGGGAACTAGATCCCACATGCATGCCCCAACTAAAAGTTTGCATGCCGCAACTAAGGGGCCCTCGAGCCACAGCTAAGGAGCTCACCTGCCGCAACTAAGACCTAGTGCAACCAAATAAATAAATAAAATAAATAAATATGAAAAAAAAGAAATCCTAGACATTTTTGATGGAAGGAAGGAACTGTCGGAGTAGAGGGGGAGAAATAAGATAGAGGAAGATCAGATCAGGCCCATCAAGTGCAAAGAATGATGCCCTGTCGTATACCTAGAGAAGCAAAAGGTCTTTGAGTAATATGAGCTGATAGAACTAGAGGTACTGAGTTTGTGTCTAAAGATCTAGACTGTTTATTGCTATTAAATGCTATAACCAAATATTTTAAGATTTTTCTAAAACGGGTGTTCTTAGGACAACAGTTAAATTTAGTGTCGACACTACTGACCACTAACAGAACTATGTCAGATAGCAAAAGAATATCCCAATGATCCTGTGAAGAAGACTGTGTGCTTTTGTTCAGAATAAATCATAAGGCTAGCAACTGTTAAGACGAGAAAGGGGGCTTGTCCACCATGTAACCGGAGTGACTAGTCTTTCCACATTGATTGTGAGTGAACGTGATGCCCACTGTGTACAGAGAGCATCCTGCTAGGTATTCTGGGAGCAGCACAGGAGATGAAATCCTGGGTCCCACACTTAAGGATTATAGTCTCCTTAGACAAACAACTGGGGCCTATGAAAGGATTTATTAGTTATCAAAGCAGTGTATTAGTGTGTGCAGAGAAAGGTATGAGGAATGGAAAAGTTTAAGTCCTAAAAAAAAAGTACAAAACAAGGAATGATATAATTTAGATGGAGGAATGACTTCTTGGAGGGGTCAATTTTGATCTGTATCTTTGGGGGAGTTAATGAATATGGAGGGGCAATGAGCTACCCCAAATTGGTAGCACAATAGCACAATATACAGGAGGAAGATGGAGGGGCAAACCAAGTTGTGTTTTGTGTAAAGCAGGAGACTGGTTGATTGGTTGGCTGAAGAAGTATTTGTAGGAATTAGTAATCAAGAAGCATTCTTGTGCCTTATAGCATTCCCCCCCACCATGTATAAAGCTACTTGGGGTGACAGAGTGATGGTTAAAGGGAAATTACACATGTCCCTACTTTCAGGGAGCCTACATTCTAAATGGTATAAGGTGCTCACACATAGAAAACAGTAGCTGAAGCTTGACTAAACTGGTATATGATGAAGGGTAAAGAGATAGTCTGGAAAAAATAGATATGGTTTGAATCTTTAAAATGGGAACAAATGATGACTGCTATACAGGTTTGTTAGAATAAAATGAAATACCATATGTAAAGTGCCTAACACTTGACAGGCACTCTGTGTTTGTTGTCGCTCCCTCCTTTTCTACCTCTCAGTTCTAAGGTAGTATGTGCAAAGAAAAAAAAGGAGAGATGCTTGAAGGATGAGAGATCAGTGAAACTTTCAGAAGAGGTGGGACTGGTCTTGGGCCTTAAAAGATTTGTGGGTTTTAGAGAGTGAACGTTACAAGAAAAGAGAGGTGGAGCTTGGACGTGCTTCAGGGAGCTCCAAGGAGCTTCTGCTCATGTGGAGTGGGAGAAGAGGTCTGAAAGGCAGGCTTGGAACCTAGACGTTGGCTGGTGCTTAGGTTGCATTCTTCTGCCCAGATTCCACCTTGTGCACTGCTTCGACCAAGTGTTGACATGTTGCCATGTGTCAGCTCCTCTGATATGCAGGAGTTATCAACTTGGAATTCCCCATAGCAAATAGCATAGTACTTTACACATAGTAAGGCCCTCTATGCATATTTATTAGGTGAGTTAGTAAAACAAATGCTTAGGAACATCAGAAACAAGGGTGGTATGAAGATGACATTTTATGCTAATACTACATCAAATTATTTAGTACAATGTGGGAGAGAATATTGTAGAGTAGAATAGTAGCGTATCTTGGAGAGGGCCAGATGTGGTTTTCACCTTGGCTGATTGACTTATGTACTTCGTGGATTTGGATAAGTTTTTGCAATATATTCTTGTATCTGAGACCATTTTTAGCCTTCTGCTCTTCTGGCGTCAGTTTCCTCATCTATTGAATAGCTAGTACCTGCTTCATAGAGTTGTCATGAGGATTCAATGAAAACTAGCTCAATGCCTGGCCCATACTGGGTGCTCACTTAAATATTATTAATTATCATCATAATACTTATTATTTATTATTTTTGTGTTATTCTTAATTCACATTGAAACTTTGATATGCATATTTTGAGTGACAAAATTCACTCTTGTTCTATCAGTGTTGAGCAAAGAACAAAATAATGTACAGTGCTATTCTATAGTATTTCATTGTTGACCTTGCTATATTGTTTGCAACCCTGTTATATCAAAATTTAATTTGTAGGGCTTTCCTGGTGGCGCAATGGTTGGGGGTCCGTCTGCCGGTGCAGGGGATGCGGGTTCGTGCCCCGGTCTGGGAAGATCCCACATGCTGCGGAGCGGCTGGGCCCGTGAGCCATGGCCGCTGAGCCTGCGCGCCTGGAGCCTGTGCTCCGCAACGGGAGAGGCCACAACAGTGAGAGGCCTGCATACTGCAAAAAAAAAAAAAAAAAAAAAAAATTAATTTGTAAATAATGATCTGTGACACAGTCTAAGGAGAATGCATCTTAGGCCCAGTCCTCTGCAGGAGCAGTTCACGGAGTATTTTTCATCACCTGCCTTGGGCTCTTCCAGACCATACACAAAACTGATATCCTTGATCCTCATAGCAATCCCCAAATTGTTGGCCATAGCTTTTTATCCCCATTTAGCAGCAGCTGAAGAAATTAAGGCTCAGGTGACAAGGTTAGTGAGTGGTGCAAGCCATTTATAATAATGGTAAAAAAAAAAAAAAAAGCATGGGCTCAAGTTAAATTTTGAATCAGTGTCTACAATAACTAGGAAGTGAGATAAAGCAGTCACTAGGAACACGTGGAAAAGATCGCTGAAAAATGAGACTCTGCCTGTTATTAAGTGTGAGTGTTGTCTCATTAGTCTTTCAGCCTGCTGACTGTGAAAAGTGTATTTGAGTTTTTTTCAAAGACCTTTTTGGCAACATAGAGTCACAAAATGCCACATTTCGCTCTTCATGGTTTTCACTGAAAATTTATAAACTTCAACTTTCAAGAGTTCCAAAGAGATGACCTATCATACTTCAGCAGTTCATTGTCTGTAGAATAGTTTTTAAGGACAGGTATGTTGCACTGTAATGAATATAGAGCCTGGACATTGTTTTGACTTGAAGGATGCATTTTAGTGTTTAAAAAGCTCTATCATGTGATGTAAAACAGCATCTCTGACTCCCCATTCGCCTAGACTTCAAAACTTGCAGTCGGCTTTGAGAACCTCACTCTGTATCTCCATCAGTTATCAAGTTCTGCATATTCTTTTCTCTTACTCACTTTTCAAAGCAAATGTCGTTTCCTCCTTGAAGCCTGCCGTGATCTCACCTCTGATGTGTAGTTTCTTCTAACTTGGTGCACCCCTGGTACTTGGCATTTAATCGCAGTGAGACTCAGCCCTTTACTGAATGTGATTTTTAATTTAAAAATGAGTATCTCTATTCCACTATGAAGCAGTGACCATATCTTACTCATTAGCATGTACTTATCACCTAACACACTGCCTGGCACATAGTGGGTTCTTTGCCTCATGATGTAGTGGAATGAATTGCTTTGATTATGGTGGAACCCTTTCTGAGACCAGAGATAACACTTTGTAATATTCAAAGCCTAAATTGAGAAAAGAAGAAAGAAAACTTGTAGATAATAAACTTGAAATTATGTAGTAACCATGGGCTTTGTTATTGTGTGCCTGCCAAAAAAGTGACTCAAGGTTAAACCAAAATCTTTTCCTTCACAAATGGCGACTCCCCTCCCAGTATTAGTAGATTTTTGTTGGTCGTTTTATTTTAAAAGACCATGATAAACCTAGTAGGATAAGAATAAAATGAATGCCCACAAATTAGATCTGCCTGTGACTTTTTTACTAAGTGAATTCCCCCCCAGCTGCCATTGTGAGCGAGCTGTGTAGGTTTTGAAATTCAAAGTAGGGAACCCTAGAGTTTGTAGTGTCTCTTTTTTTCTTTTGAGGAATATGAGATCACCGTGCATATAAAACACACCCAAATGAACTCTGCCCAGTAGCAGTCTAGATAATGAAATGGAAAGTTTGTATCTGAGTTGCCGAGAATCTCCCATTTTGCCCTGTTACTAGGACAACCACTTTGTGATCTAGAAGTGACAGGGAGCTCCCCTCAAGCTGAACGCAGCATGTCATTCTCTGTGTCCTTGGTTGAAGAGCACTGAGTAGGTGCTTGTTAAGGAATCGGTCCAAAGGGAGTTTATAATATAAAAACTCAGATTAGTTTTAATATTGCAATACTTTTTGTCATTTTTGTGTTTCTCTTACTCTTTATTTAGACATTATTGAAAATTTTCTCATTAACCAGAAATGGACCCTTCTCCAACCCTCGAAAATACTGGAATACAATTTTTAGTTATTGTAAGAAAAAAAGGCAAAATGGTTGTTAAACTTTTGAGAATGCTTTGAGCATGCTTATTTAAATGCTTTGAATTGAATGAAATGTGCTCAATTACACAGATCTGTGCTTTTAAAAAACACTAGCATTTGCAATTCATACGTTGTAGTTTAATGCCCCATTTATATTTAACAGTATTATTTAGGTTGATTGTTAAGGTAATATTTAACAGGAATAGTTAAGTGTGTAGCTTCAAGGACAGCTAAAAGGTCCATAATACAGAAATTTTAGCTGTTTAGGAGACGAAATACATAAATATATATTAAAATCCTTTTATTATGACTTGTAAAGTTTAACACCTTTGGACCAATTCTAACTTCAGGATTATTTTTTGTGCCTCATATAATATGTTTCAATCTACCCATTTATCACTTTTATGAGTAGCATAAGTAAATTTAGTGCATCTGCATATTTATACACTTTAAATAGACCAATGTAAACAGTTTCTTATCTGCCATATGTTGAAATGTTTCAGTAAAGTAAAGACATAACTGCCTAGTCAACAAAGAATGGCATTGAATTGCACTGTTTTGGAAAAAAAAGTTAAGTGAACTAGATGGCTGCTAATCTGGTTCTTTAAATATCATAAACAAAAGTATCAGAATGTGTTTCCAAGGACAAAGGCGGAGTTTTCTGGGCTTTGATTGGTTGCTGCCTTGTCCTGTCCCACAGCCATCCTTAATTGGCTTTGGTAGATTGGAATCACATAAGCAGAGTGACATTTATTACTTTCCTAGTTGTTTCTTTGCACTGAGCCCCGAGATTCCCAAGGAGTAACTGTAAAAGATTTCTTTCATTTCGTCCATGATCTACGGGAGGGGATCACTCTAAGAAGAGCAGGCATGAGTTTGAGTGCAAGAAGAGTCACTCTGCCTGCAATAACGCCCATAGTTCTACAGAAAAGGGTATGTGATTTCTGCCTTTTTTCTTTTCTTTTTCTTGCTGTTTTTTAATTTCCTGTTACTGTGTTTATTAATGTGTTGGAAACTTTCGTTACATATCCTGAGAGAGGCTATAATTCATTGAGGCTATAGGTGATTAAAGGATAGATTATTGAAATTAGACTATTAAAAAAAAAGCTGGGCCAGAACATCTCTGTAGTACGAAAAGCTCCATGTGAAAGTAGTTTGGTCTCGATTTCAGGGCGTTGTGATAGAGACTGTATTGAAGATTTTTCTTTCTTTTTTTTTTCCCCTTCTACTGTAACTTCAGGCCTCTTTGCCTTTAGTTCAATAGGCAATCTGCTAGCTATTATGTTTTATATTTGTTTACTAAGGAGCAGATTCTTTGTTTCACTATAATTTGTGATACATCCATCTTCATTGTTGAATGGACGATATAATTGTTTTACTGTTTAAAACATATGGCACCAGTTTCTTTTCCTCTGGTTTTCTACCCATTTCTGTTGAGTTTCTGCTTACTTGCTTAAGAAAAACTTTCCATTAAGTTCCCTTGTGAAAAGGCTTTCTGTTAATTATTAATGCAGTCAATCCTGTGTGTGAAATATTTTGTCTGTTAGTTTTTTGTAAAGTTTATTTCTGTGTCTTACTTGCCACATCGTATTTTATAAGGTAATAAATACACCATGTGATGTAGCATTTAAGTAAAGCTGAATATACTAAACTTCTCTTGTAAATATACCAAATAAGAACCGTGTATTGAAATCCTTAAAGAATCAAATCTGTTGTATAGCAAAGAAAAAGCACCAAAACACATTTTGACACTGTGCTTTCTGAATGGTTTTGGTGACACTAGAAACTGTAATGTTTATTTCCGTACCTGACTTTTAATGGTTAACTATTAGTGTATTTCATTAAGTCAAAGGTCATGGTTTAATTTATTTGAAAATGACAAATCTTACAATTAGGGTGTCTTTTAAAAGAAGTGTCTCTTTTCATTGTTTTTAAGTTTTAGGTTTTTAATTTTTTTTTTATCCAGTTGACTACTTATTCACCAGGGACATTTTACTTGGCAGTAAAACAGTATATGATAATTTTGCCAACATTTGTTCTTATCTTTCTTGATGTCTTTCTTTCATCTTAAGCAAATTTAATTAAAAATATTTTGCATTGAGCTGGAGTCTTTATTTTGATGTAGACTTAGTAGTACATTAATAATGACCATATAGATTACCTGAGTCACTGGCAACGTGAAAAGGTATAATAGCGTATATCAAATCTATATCCTTGTGTTTGGATTCTTCTTTATCCAGTTAATACTTTATCCAGTTAATAATTCTTCTTTATCCAGTTAATTAATAATAATTTCTTTGGATTAACCAAGAAATTTTCATCATGTGGTTCTTTTGCACAACATATTGGTGTGGTGGAAAGCATGCCACCTGGGTTCTCCATTTCCTAGCTGTGTGATCTTGGGCAAGTCATTTAAACTCTCTGAGTCACTACTTTCTCACCTATAATATAATAGTGGAGAGATTTTCATTAAATGCTCTCTTCAGTCTTATTTGTGTCTATAATTCTGTGACTCAAATAATATATTTTGAATTTTCATAAGTATAATAAAATATTTAAACCATTTCTTATTAGAGTATAAAACATTAGAAGAAGATGCTATCATTTTCAAGGAATTGGAGCAGTTAGTCTAGGGGAAATTTGTATGAGTAAATTTGTATGAGTAAAACTTAGCTAGAAAATAACACCCAGCACTGGTTGGTAAGTAGCAAAACAGGATTACTCTGGAAAGCTGTGATTATAAGTGATGTTAGGTCTGAGCTGCCAATGGATACATCGTTGTGATTTCTCTTGGTTCTTTTATAATAAGCTTCTAGTCAGGTTTCTATTATAATAATTAACATAAGTCAAAATTCCCTAAGCCCAAGTCCATGTTATTGCTTTCCAGTTGGTACACATATTAAATGTTCATATAATTTAGCGCATCATTTGCTGAAAATACTTAATGCTATTTCTTTCTCCCAACAGTTTAATCCCCAGAGGACCCATTGTTGATAAGACTGTTCTGAAAATCTTAGTATCTCTTATTTTAGAAACTGGGTGTTTTTCTGACTAAAAAATATCCATCTGCTCTGGTCACACCATGCCTTTGTTTTCTAAGATAGGAAATTATTCCACACTTGTAATTAACTTGTTTTCTATATGCACCATAGTTTAAGATGATACAAATTAATACAAGCATTTCTCAGTATTTTGGGGCAGCTTCTCATTTTCCAAAGAACCTAGGTGCCTTTTCCACAGGTTTGGTATAGAGTTGGCTCATCCTGAACGAGTGGTTCTTGCAAAATAATTTGTCAACTGGAATCCTAATCATTTGAAAGGCTGAGGGTATTTCTGAAAATGCTTAATAGTTTTAGGGAGTAATTTTCTTATCAGCAAGCATATCTGATCTAAGTGGGCATAAGATCTCCTGAGATTGGTTGGGAACTTGAACTTTAAACACGGCTCTTAACATGGTATGGATCTTTTTCGTAGCACATTAAATATACTTTCATCTTTGAGGAACAGACTAGTTCAGTGGACTCTCTGTCAAGTAAATTGGAAATAAATTTTTGACTTTTTCTAATTCTATCAGGATCCGATTTCCTTGATTCCAGTTAATCAAGGTTCCAGTGAAGAAAGTTTCATCATCTCTCTCAGAAATGATCGCATCCTCATCAAGTGTTCTGAATGAGCTCTTCACCTCATAGCATTTTTCTCAGATAACTAGGTTATGCCTTTTTTTTTTCAAATGAGAAGACTGAGTCTCTTGGATGTTGAGTGACTTATGCAAGATCACCCAGAAGGTCAATGGCAAAGCTAGAAATAGAATCTAGGTCTTGTGACTTCCACTGTGTTTCTCTTATTAGATATGTGTTACCTCCTGAAGTTAATATGTTAATGAAATTGCCTTATGGTGTGTATAACTGCCATTCAGCTTCTAGTCTGGAATTAGCTTAGGCAAATCTTTTCATCTTCCTCTGCACCTCCACCAACTCCCATATGCTCTAGTGTAGAAAACATTTTATTCAGACAGCAATTGTAAGCAACAAAGTGTGTGTGTGTGTGTGTGTGTGTGTGTGTGTGAGAGAGAGAGTGAGAGAGCGAGAGAGCGAGAGCGAGAGCGAGAGCGAGAGCGAGAGCGAGAGCGAGAGAGAGAGAGAGAGAGAGAGAGTATGAGAGAGAGAGAGAGATGGAAAGACAGTTTTACCCAGCGTTCATTACATCAAGAAACAATTTTAAGGTCCCAGAGAGTTAACAAAAACTCAAGCATTGTAAGGCTTATACTAAGTGCAATATAAAATTCACATTCTTTTTATATAAAGGTTGGAAGGTCTGAAGGCCAGATGCCCATATTCTGATTCTGTGGGTAGGAAGATTTCTACCTCTGTCAGATTAAAATTGTTCTGCAAATTGTTTCCAAGCATTTCTACATTCTTTAGCCATACTACAATTATGAGAGACATTCATAGGCACACAGAATTCTAACGTGTCTTCCAGAATCTCAGAGAAAAAAGGAATACTTTTTAGAATATATTTTTTATAAGATTCAAATCATTTGAAAATCCAAAATTCATGAGTATAATATGGAGCAATGCCATTTATCAAAAGATCCAATTCTCCATCTATACAAGAGAATAGTTTGTTATATTCATTTCCCTCCTCATACAATTAGAATTATTGCTGTGAATTTCTAAAAACAATTTTGTAAAGAATGAAAGAATATAGATCATCATCATATCACTATTTTGCCCAGAAGCTTTTAAATACATACAAAATCAGTCCAAGCAAATGTAGCATTCACTGTGCTTTGCGGCCTTTGAAACCTTTGGGGATTTCCTCAGCTTCATATGAAGCCTCCACTCCAGCACATCGTTTTTCTCCTTGTGCTCCAAAAAGGGTTTGGTGCTTGTCCCACTGTACTTCTGCACGCAGTTTTGTGCTCCATGACCTGTAGACAACTCCAGGATCCTGTTACTGTCTGTGTCCCAGCTCAGGCTGTGGTACCATCCTGAAACCTTCTAAGACTGTTTCTTATTACATCTGTCTTAATGGTGTCTTGACTCGAGTGTCCATGGATCCACCTTTATGACTCATTTCTCAATGCAGTAACTACTGCCATGTGACATCAATTTTGTTATTACCTTTTATGATATTTAAGTCTTATTAGCTCTCCTTAGGTGTGTATCTTAAGCTTTCTGGCTTTTCATATTTGACTTTTAGTTTTTTCTATGGACCTTGTGTATGTTTTATATATCTTGTATTATTTGGTTTTCAAAATTTGTTTTTACATTTTTAAGGGAAAGACCCTTTAAATAAAGTGCTTTGTCAGTTACAGGCTGAATTTAATTTCATGTAACCGGAAAACTCAAATGACAGCATATTAAACAGGGGAGAGATTTATTTTTCTTTCACTTTACAAGAAGAATTGGTCCCAGGCTAATGTAGCCGTCCAGCAATGTCCTCAGGCAACCAAGCTCCTTCCTGCTTTCTATTGTATCTTCCTTAGTGTGGGTCCCTTTTCCTTTTATGGAAAGATAAATGCAGATCGCTAGCCATCCGGCTCACATTCCTGGCATACAAAATGGGAAGAACCAAGGGCATACAGGCTAGTTCTGCCAGTTATTAACGTGCCACTGGGGAATAACTGGGAGCTTCTGATCATATCTTACTGGCTAGGATTGTGTCACGTGGTCTGGATCCAAGGGAAGCCAGGAAATGTAGGCCTTGACCTGCACGCACTGCCCTTCTCACCAGAATTAGGAAATGGGGAGGATGGCTTTTGGTGGGGAACTAGCTGTCTCCACTGCCAGTGACTCCTGTGTATTAGGCATGCAGAAAATATTTGTCCCTTGGATTTTTATTATTGTCTTGCCAGGTATAGAATATAGTTATGCTTTTTGAACAAATGTATTCTATCGCTTGATTGGAGATAGTAGAAGGTGTAGTAAGTGGGGAGAGAGCAGATTTCCTGTGTAGGGGAGGGTAATGGAATGCATAGATGGTGACCTGAGTTTAGATGGCTGGCTTGCTTGGAAAGTGGTTGTGAAGTGGGAGTGAGTACTATTATTGCTGTTTACCTGGAGCTCTCATTCTCCCTAAACCTTGATCTTTCTTCTGCCCTTTTAATTTTTATACAGGGTAACATAGTTGCATATTCACCCAGGAAGGGTACCACATAGATGAATGGATTTTGTGTTTTCACAAAATGTTTCCTTTCCCTAAAAGTGAGTTTTTACGAAGTGTGCTGTAGTGGAGATTGTTTGTGTGTTTTAGCCAGGAAACCCTGAGTTTGAGCTCAGCTCTGTCACTGATCAGTGTTGTGACTTTAGGTGTCTTCTTTTAAACCTTTCAAAAATTCAGTTTCTCTGTTTTGCAGATAATGATGCTTCCTCACAGAACAGTTGCGAGGATTAAATAGGATAAATATTTAGAAGACTTGACACGTACTAGAAGCTCAACAAATGTGAATTTCTTTTTTTCCCCCTCATCTGGGGAATGGCGTGTGTTACTAGTTTCATAAATGGTTTAAAATCTCCCTATTACTGTGATTTAAATTTTTTTGGGGGGTGGGGGCTCTATCCTATTAAGTATTGATAGCTATTCAAAAGTTTTCTTGTAGCAAATGAATCAAACAAAAAGTAGTTGTCCTTGATACAATGCAGTCAGGGAACGAAAGACAGTATGCCTCTCAAATTCTTGTTCCCTCTGCTTACTTTCTGTATACAGACTCTAATTTGAATTAAAAAAAAATTAATCCAACTACTATATGCTGATAAATATTTTTTTAAAAAATTTGGGAATGTAGATTTAAATAGAATAAGATAGGTGGTTAGATTACTTCTTTCACTGTCCTAGGGAATATCAGGCAGGGACTTCTGGCTTACATATTTGCAAGAGGTACAGTTGTACCTAGTGTTAAGACATTGTTTCAGTAGACAGAGGTGACATTACTGGAATGTGAGCTATATGATGGTAGGGGCTGTGTCATCTTTGATCATCATTAGACTCAAGTGCCCAGCACAGGGAATGTACAAAGTTGGGATATAATTACTATTCATTGAATAAACACAATTTTTGAAAAAACAAAATTGGGCTTTTTTGATACCGACCTGTCATTGGCATTTCCATCTCTGCATTTGTGTCTCTGTGGCGTTCATTTCCTTTTTCCTGGATTGCATACCTTGTGGTAAGAAGCTGTGCACTCAGGGCCCACCTCAGCTGGTCCACCTTGCTTTTTCATGAGCTCTGTCTCCACCCCCTCCCTCCCTCCCAGCTCGTTCCTGTGAGTAATTTTGAGCACTCCCTGCCCTCCACACCAGTAGAAATAAAAACAGCTATACTATGTTCAGCACTGATTACACTCTCTTTAATCCTCATAAGAACCCTACAAGATTGGTGGACAAACCCAGGCTGGGATGAGAAAAGTGAGCCCTGGAGAAGTTAAGTGTCTTACCCAAAGCACAGTGCTAATGAATGACAAGTCAGGACTGAGCCCAGGTGGGCCCCGCCCCGCACAGGGGCTGCCTGTCAGAATTGATGGGCACACATGTGAAGCAGAGCTGCGCTCAATTGCGCGGCTGCAGTGCCCTTGCCTTTCACCTATAGTCTACTCATCAGACAAATCTCACCTTTTTTTTTTTTACCTGTCTGTCTGTTGCCCTCCTAGCTATTGTTTCCTCGTTGTACACTCCAGTCTTACCTCACCTCAAAGATATAGTGAGTAAACCATATGTCAGAGCTCCTTGGAGCTCAATAGGAATCTCTTGGGACTTACTAATTGTGCTTTAAAAAATTTATAATAATAGTCACTATTATGAATTGAGTGCTATCAGTTTGCCATCATTTTGCCCATTTTACAGGATGAGGAATCTGAGACTCCTCATTGATAAGCTCATGGTGTAGGATCTGATCCCAGAGCAGATTCCGGAGTGCACCATCGCCACAAGCACCTGGACTGAACCTCCATGAGAATGAGGGCCATGTCTCGTATTAGTTTGCAAACTACAGTGTCTGGTCCACGTTTGGCAATGAAGGCAGATTAAAAATAGCTGGGCTGATTAACAGTCTAAGACTCTTGCTTGGGGGGAGCAGTCTTAGGGCTGGCTCGCCTTGGCGGTACCCCAGCGCCCGAAGCCAAATCTAGAAAATAAGAATCTCTTTTGGCAGAAAAAAGAAGTAAGTCTTTTGGTTATTTCAGATATTTCGGGTATTAAGCCCTCTGAAAGATAAAGATTTTCTACCCCTGTATGATATTACAAATGCTTTCTCTTAAGACAGTTTCAAAAGAGCAATTAAAAAACCATTTTGGCTAAACAGCATTGTCCTATATGCTTGACAGCCTCCTAATTGAGCCTGCGTATTTGGGCGTATACATTCAGTTGTATTTGTGAAATACCAGGAATATTATTTTATAGTTTCAGAAGTCAAATGAGTTTGGGTGGTTCTATCAGGATTTGAAGAAGATTTTGACATCACCATTCTAAATGCCAAGGAGGATCTCCAGCTTGAGTTGCAGGAAAGGGGACTTTATATTATATACCACCTGAAGTGACTACATATATGCCACTCCAACCCATCCCCAACCCTTCTTATTAAAGATGTAGGCATAATTTATCTTAAAAATTCAAATAGTTAAGAATGTTTAAAAATATATTTAATTTTTTTAGAAGCTTGCAACTATTTTAAGCAGTACCTCTATGTATGTTAAAGTTGTAGTTTTCAAAGCATTGTTTTCTTTCTCTATTTGCACCAAGAAATAAAGACTCCCTCTGCTGGCTGTTTCTATATATGCAATTTTTCTGGCAAGTTGTGCTAAAAAAAGTGAAACACAAAGAATAACCTTTTTTGACATTCAAACAGCTGGGTGCTTTGGGACATACGTGCAACTTTATATTTGGGTTTTTAGTTATCTAATGCTTTTATGCAAGATGTTGTGTCGAAGCAACAGCTTAAAGCTGCATGAAAATTAGGTAAGCAGAGTGGAAAGAACAGGATGAGGTAGGAGCCCAGAGATTGGGGTTCCCAGGCTGGTTCTGCCAGGGACCAGCTGGAGATCCCCCGGCAAGTCAGGTCCTCTTCAGTCTCAGCTTCTTCACTTGTAGAATGAGAAGGTTTCAGGAGATGTTTTCTAAGAGTCCTAACCGTTAGGATTTTATGATTCTAACAGTATTGATTCCATTTCTTTTACAGGAATATACATGTTTTACACTGATGCACATGCTTTGCACTGATATAAAATAAATATTTAGAAACGTGAGGGAAAGGTAAAATGACAAACATGGATATAAATCAGTTATTCCTCGTGCTATCACAGTATGGGAATGTTAGATCTAGAAAGTGATAGTTTGCATGGTAAGTTCATAAAATAATACCCCCCAGATGTACCAGAAAGACTGAATATAGCATATTTCATTGATTCTATGGCACCTTAAATTACAAGAAGCATCATTATCTTATATGCTTCCAATTAAATTATGACATACCATTGATGGTAAGTTACAGAGAAGTTACAGAGAAGTTAAATGTGAGAAGGTGTGCTTTTAAAAATCAGTGAAACAAGGTAGTTCCTAAAAGTGCTTCAGTTGATGCCAGACAGCTCAAGAATTAACAATAAAAAGTCTGATGTGTCCTGGACTCTGATAAATATTCTCTTTCCTCTCCTCGTGTTTTCCCCTTTCTTCTAAACACTTCTCCCTTCACCCCTCCCCAACTTGTCCTTCTTTCTCACTGTGTGAAACAGTTATTAACTTTTTCACTTAGGCATGTCTTATGGTTATTCTGGGAACAAACGACTGCTGAAAAACTGAAATGAGATACTGGAATAACATTGTGTCCAACATAAGCATGACCAGTGGTTTTCTGCTTTGAATATGAATAAGCATTAGCACTTGTGAAGGGTTTTTTAAACTTCAAAGGTGAATTAGTCAGCACTGGCATCTTCACAGGAATTACATGAGTTTTAAAAACACTGAGGCTTCAGAGAACGCTCCTTTGATGAAGTCACTGGAAATGTTAGAGTGGGATTTGTGATCTGACCCTCTTTATTATTCGTATTGGATTTAGGTCCTAAAATAACATGAATATATACATATGTATATGTGTGCGTCCATGGTTTGGGATATTTTTAGGCTTAGTTTTTAATGTTTGCTTTCTTTTATAATGAAGTTAGAGCTGTTTCTTTTGCCTTTTTTTTTTTTTTTTTTTACCATGTAAGAGCACACTGAAAGGGCTTCTGATTTCTTGCTTTATAAAATTGAACACCCGCTTGAGTTAGGGTCTTTCTTGCTATCCTCTAGGGAGAAAGAAAGCCCAAGGAAGGCGCAGGCTGCCTGGCTCTTGGCCTGAGACGGAGAGCAGAGAGGGTGAAGAACAGAGTAGAGCACAGGGGCTTGAAGGAGAGACTTTCTGGGCCCCCCTTTGCCTGCAGACCGGCTTTCTTCTCTTGGTTGGAAGCCTAGACGTGGCATGATTTGGCAGTGTCATTGATCTAGACAGTCAGGTGGGACAGTGCTAAATCCCCTGCCGTGCCAGGTTTGGGGCATTTCCAGTAGCAAGGCCACACTGGGCCTCGTGGGCCTGATGCTGGATGGGAAGTGAATTCATACAGCATAAAGCTTCACCTTTGCATTTTGAATTCATACAGAACTTGCAGAAGATCTGTATGGATCCCCAGCCACACAGGTCCTTTAACTCTGAATTAGTTAATCTCTTTATCCCCGCATGCCTTCTAATGTTACTGCTGAAATGTAATGACCTACAAATGTGTACAAGTCCAGAGTTTTTACAGAGGTGGTGTGGGGATGATTCATTCTTGTGACCTTGAGGATTGTGGAAAGAGCCTGGATCCGTGGTCATTTGATGGAACTTGCCTCACCAGACCCTGAGCTATCCTCTTCTGGTTTCAAATGTGAGAAAAAAAACCCAAACCTTTAATTTGATTAAGAAGCCATTGTTGGGTAGGTTTTTCTATTACTTAGAGCCGAATTTGTTCCTAAATGATTAGCTCACCATGTAGTTACTTATCATTATTTTCTTATCACTTTGTAATCTTATTCTGGTAAAACTGTCTTTTTAAAATTGAATTCTTTACTTCCAACCATTGAAAAAAGCTACTTTATCATTTGTGTATCTTAAAAAGGATCCCCTCTTGAGGTGGCCTCCTTGCTAGTTTGCACCGATAGAAACCAGTGTCTAGCAGTGCTGGGCAAAGACGCTTCTCCACAGACCTTCCAGCACCTGTGCACCTGTGCTTCCTCACCTCTTCCTCATAACTCAGTCCCTCTGATCTCAGGACAGTGGTCTGTGTGCTGTTCCATGTGTATTTTTTGCCTCTTCAGTCCTTGGTATCTTTGCTCATGATACTTGTTCCACACAGATGTTCTTTTTTTTTTTTTTTAATTCTCAGAGTTCCAGACTTAAAATGGGCCAGAGAAGTCACCTTATCTACCTTTGTTCAGTCCGCAGATTTCTTGAAAACTTGCCTATGTTTTCTCTTTGGTCCCATGTGTGTCCTTTCTTCCCTAGAGGTTTATAAACTCTGTGAGGTTTCCAAGCTACTGTTTTGGAATCCCTAATATTGTCTCCTATAAGGCCATTCATGATGGTGTCAGTCGTCCCTAAAGGGATATTTACACTGTGCCAGGCCCCATGCTGACTGCTGGGGACACAATGGGAAGCACATATTGACATTATTCCTGGTGTCATGCAGCATGCTGAGTAGTAGAAGCTTATGGATAATAATTATGTAGTTGCACATATGCATACATGAAACAAAGGGCCTGGACCTAAACTGGGAGTAGCGTTGAAAACTTCCCCACAGAATGAATGGTTTATCTGAAGGATGAGAAACAGGAGGTGGGTGGACAGTATTCTAGGCAGCAGTAGTAGATGCAAAGGCCCTGTGTCAGGAAGGAGCATAGCTATTTCAAGAAACTGAGAAAATATATGGTCAGAGTTAGAGAATAAGGAAAGGATTATAGGGAATAAAGTTGAAAGGGGCCACATGGATGTGAAATGGACCTGTTTATGTCAATCAATTCCTGTAATTCTGATATTGGTGACAATATCTATTTTGAGTTAATGAACATGTACTGCTTATGCTCAAATATGTAGTTGAATATCTCTTTCAATGGAGATAATTTGATTCCCTATGACCTGATTTCTCTAAACTATGTACTGTTTTGCTCTTAATAAATATTTGACAGCTAGCAAAATAATGAAGGATAGCAATATGGAAGCGACAGCTTTTCTTGAGCTGTTGGGATCTTTGGGAACAGTCTTTGTTTTTAAATATAACATTTTGTTAGAGGTTTCGAATAAGTAATAATGAATGTATTATTTGCCGTTTCCCTTCAGGGGAACATATTGAGTTGCTTAATTCAAAACATCTAAGACTGTCTCCTCTTATCTTAGGATACTACATTCCTTATTTAGAAGAACATAAAAATCCAGGGCTGCTCTGACCTCTATATAAAAATATTTCACTGATTTAGGTACATTGCCTATCTGTTAAAAATAATGGAGAAAAAAATCTGAAACATTAAAAGATAGCTTTATAATCTTACTGTACTTGGATGATAAAATTTTAAAGAGTGGGAGAAATAAGCTTTACTTTGGGACCTAGTTGAAATCAAATTTCTATGGGCCTTGTTTCTTATTTTCTATTAATTATATATAAACAATATATATAATTAAGAGATATAATAAATGCATTTATTTTTCTGTTGAAAAGTTGTATACTTTTCATTGTGGTAAGATCTTGGTATTTAAATAATGGTGTTTAAATTATTTTAAATTAAATATTAATTAATAAGAATTAATATTTAATTAAATATTAAATGTGGTATTTAAATGTAGTTAATCTAAAAATCAAATTAAATTCTCCCCAAATAGAAACTTTGACACCCAAGATAACCATGCCCAACCGTCTTTTTCCTTCCCTTTTGCTCTTTCTTCTTTTTCTAAAAAAAAGTCTCTCACTTCATCCTGTGGATTCTTGCTCATATAGTTATGTTTAATCTGTGCTCGTTTTTTACCTGCTGAATAATTATCCCATTTTGCCTCCTTTCTTCTCTGAAGAAACAAAGGATAAGTGATTAAGTAGCTAGTTACTTACCAATGGGTCCAATGCCCCTTTCTGCTCTGTGGCATTGCCAAATGACCAGATGAGAACCCTGAGGTTTTTTTACACATATTCTAGGATGAATCCAGTTTGGAAAGGAATGAGGCATCCCATTCCATCACTTTCTTGGGTCTGCAGGAAGGAGGAGAAAGGCTGACCGCTTAGCCTCTGCCCAGTGCTTTCCTGAAGCTTTCCACATAATCTGTTCTGAGAATCAGAATTTCCGGGGATTATAGCAGATGAATACTATGTGTGCTTTGGGGAGAAAGCAATACATATTGAATTGATTTTCAAATTCAAGCTCTGTGTTTTCAGAAATGGCCTTTGTCTTATATTTTAAATAGTTCATCTCTTTTAGTCCCTTGGCTTTAGGGGCCTCAAACTTCTTTTCTGAAAAGTTAACCATTTCTTGCTCTGTGTATTTCAACATTGTTGTGTCTACTGCTTTCAAAATGAGTTATGTTAATTTTTTAATCTCTTGCCTCCACTTACTTTTCATGGAGGGCAGCCTAGGGGACTTGAGGTATAAAGTATATAAACTGCCTTGATAAGGATGTCAGCCAAAACAGAGATCTGCTCCACCCACATTCCAGCATATTCTCTGCAGGGGCTACTGTGTCTTTATATTACATTTTCATTGCTAGATGCCATATGCTCCCGGCACAGTTTTTGAAGCTGTAAACCACTCTGAAGGCCAAGGTTGCTCCGATTGTCAGGATTACAGTGACACTGAGGGCTTCCTCAACACAGCCTGTGTGTACACTGTTGGCTGTCCTTGGGAGCTCTCTCTGTTCCTGCTGGTGGGATGTTATAGACAGATCTTATCAATGCATGTTTTTCTTGCTAATCAAGTGTGTCTGCTCATTGATGAGACAAAGAAAGTTCCTGTTCTTCTTTAGGGTCCAGGCAGGATTTCTTCCTGCTGGCATGCAATTGCAAATGATCTCGTGGATCAATTGTTATGAATTCTTCTTACCCTATTTTTTACTTTATATAGCAAGGTGGGGATTTGGACCACTGAACTGGGAATGTATAATATCCCTTTATTAAATAGCATGATTATATGGCCTTCAGATGTCTTTTTACCTTTCAGTATGTAGAGGAAACAGGATACCACTATTTTACTCCAATGATTCTTAAGAGCAGCCCTGCCATTTGGTTTTTACATGATCACAAAAGTTTGTACCTGGGCTTCCCTGGTGGCGCAGTGGTTGAGAGTCCGCCTGCCGATGCAGGGGACACGGGTTCGTGCCCCGGTCTGGGAAGATCCCACATGCCGCGGAGCGGCTGGGCCCGTGAGCCATGGCCGCTGAGCCTGCGCATCCGGAGCCTGTGCTCCACAACGGGAGAGACCACAACAGTGAGAGGCCTGCGTACCGCAAAAAAAAAAAAAAAAAAAAAAAAAGTTTGTACCTTAGTTTTAATCCCTACTAGTCTTATATCAATATCTTTACTTATGACTTGACTTTTTTTCTTAAACAGGAGGGTTTAGTATACTAATATTTTTGGCATATTCAACTCTACTAGAGAGTTAAGGCTTAGATTATCTTTCCCTTTTTCATATATTTCAAGGAGAAATAAATAGAAATAAAAATGAGATTTTTTTAACAAAGGCTCCCCATCAGTAGTATAAGGAATTTTTCATAAGTACTGAATAAATCTGAGAGATGACAGGGACTTACTGCTGTGGAAGATCAACCAAAATAAATTTTTATCGTTCGTAGATGAATGTGTATTTTGGACAAATGTCAGCATTAAATGGGATTATTTTTTTAAGAAGAAGAGTTTGAAATGGAGCTCAAACAAAAGTATTGTGTTTTCCTAACAGGTGTTATTAATTTAAAAAATGAGTACATGCACTTATTCCAGAAATTTAAGTTAGCCTCGTCCTTCTAAATTTATGTGTCTCCGTTCTTGGCAACTTATTTCTTTCCAATTTGCAGCAAAGTCAACTGAAGAGATTAATGGCATTTCTAATTGGTTAGGTATCTTTTTCATTTTCCCCAACTTTACCTCTTACTCTATTCTTGCCCTCTTCTTGAATTTGGCTTAGACTTCAGAATGTCTCCAGATTTTCATTTGTTAATTCCTCTGATATAAAAACTAGAGCATGAAAAATAAGAGGCATGCTTCTGTTACCCCAGGGGATGGGCATTTATTGTAAGAAAGCATGGGGTAGTCGGGAAGTCTCAGGAACCTGTCCCGTGGCCACCAGGTCATTCCCAACCCCCTGTTTCCTGGCGTGGAATGAGCAGTGGCCTCTGAGGGCACTGAAATGGCCTCTCATCATTGCTCCACATGAAGGAGCAGCCCCAGGGTCAGATCTTCTTTTCCTCTCAGGACTGGTTGTCTTCATGTTGCTTTTGGCAGGAGCACCCACCAGTGTTTGACCCACTCAGTGTTAACCACAGCCGCCTGGTGGACGGCATTTCTTAGCATCTCAGCAATTGTCTGGCACTGAGATTTGTCTGAAGGCACAAACGTAAAAACAATAGCCTACCCAGATGCAATCATGGGAAACACTGAGATTCCAAAGAGATCTTGGGATCTTCATGAACCACATGTGTTAACCGAAAAATGAAGGAATTGAAGTGAGAGCTCAGACGCTTGCACCTGATTTTGGCAGTGTATTTTCATAGCCTTTTTCATATGACTTCACAGCTGCCTCAATGACTTCAAAACTCAGAACTGCCTGCTAATGGCAATATTAAGCCAGTTCTTACCTAGGATTATTTATAAGAAAAATTGTATATCTGTTGCTCTTTGAGAAGAATTTTAATTTCCTGAGGATTAAAATTTAATCAATCATATACTTCGTGACAGAAAAGATTTTTAAATTAAAATTTACAAATATGTATTGAGTACCTGTTATGTGCAAAACATTTTGGTAGGCTTTGCAGGGGTACAAAGTTCATTTGTTCCAAAGATCTTTATTAAGCCATACATTGGCTTGGACTAGGTCCCTGGGATATCATGTCAAATGGTGAGTAAATGTAGATTTTCCTTAAAGGAGCTTGCTAGTGCAGTTGAGGAGAAAGATATTCAAGTAGAAAATTACAAAGTAAGAGCTCTAAGAGGGGCACATTATAAAGCCATGGGCAGTCAGGGGAGACTTTCTGGAGGAAGTGCTGTGGGAACTGGGGCCAAATGGTAAGTAGGAATTTGCCAAATAAAGCATATTGTTGGTGGCTGGGGCAAAGATTTCAGGTAGAGGATACCTCATGAGCAAATAGAAAGAAGAGGTTGCAAATGTTTATCATATCTGGCTAAGGTCAGAGTGACCTGTTCCATAGGCTGATTTGCTGGGGAGTGTGCATGCTCTGTGCGTGCTGAAGAGTTTGGACTTTATTCCATGGGGTCCCACTTCCCTGGTTCTCTATCTCTCTTTATCTTTCAGACTTTCTTGCCTCTAACTCACCATTAAATATTGCAATTTCTCAGGGTTCAGCCCTAGATTCTTTTTTTTCCTCATGCTTCTTCCTTTTCTCCCTTTGTCAGATATATCCATATCCACAAGTTTACCACCTATAAGCTCAATGATTCTTAAGTCAATTCTGAGCTGAGGATCTTGCATCCCTGTTACTACGGTCATGCTTACCACCTCATCTCCCTCAGGGCCATGCTCCCTGCTTGCTGCACTTGCCGTTCCTGATGCCTTTTTTTGTTTTGTTTTGTTTTGTTTTTTTTGCAGTACGCGGGCCTCTCACTGCTGTGGCCTCTCCCGTAGCAGAGCACAGGCTCCGGACGCGCATGCTCAGCGGCCATGGCTGACGGGGCCCAGCTGCTCCGTGGCATGTGGGATCCTCCCGGCATGGGGCACGAACCCATGTCCCCTGCATCGGCAGGCAGACTCTCAACCACTGCGCCACCAGAGAAGCCCCCTGACTCCTCTTAATCCTTAGAATCTGCCAAGTTTCTTCTTGCCCCACGGACTTTGCATGGCTTCGGTTCCCTTAGCTTGAAATGCTCTTACCCTCTCTTTGCCTAGCTACTGCCCACTCCTTCTTCAGGTCTTGGCCTGAATATCACTTTTTCATGGATATCTTTCAGGTATCTCCTAACCCCCATTACATGATTTAGTAACATACTGAATTTTTATGTCCTACTTTGTGACTATTGTTTTTAATACTGCTTTCCCCACTATGCTTTAGCTCTCTGAGGGCAACAGCCAACTCTATGACAGCCTTATATATATATATGGTTTTTTTTTTAAAGGGGAACTTTATTTATTATTTATTTATTTTTGGCTGCATTGGGTCTTCGTTGCTGTGAGTGGGCTTTCTTTAGTTGAGGCGAGTGGGGGCTACTCTTTGTTGCGGTGCGCGGGCTTCTCATTGCGGCGGCTTCTCTTGTTGCAGAGCAGGGGCTCTAGGCACGCGGGCTTCAGTAGTTGTGGCACGCGGGCTCAGTAGTTGTGGCTCGTGGGCTCTAGAGCACAGGCTCTGTAGTTGTGGCGCACAGGCTTAGTTGCTCCGCGGCATGTGGGATCTTCCCAGACTAGGGCTCGAACCCGTGTCCCCTGCATTGGCAGGCGGGTTCTTAACCACTGTGCTGCCAGGGAAGCCCAATGACAGCGTTATACTAAAACACTTAGCAAAGGATGTATGCTTTGCATGGGGTCTTAATAAACACAATGAGCTGCTTGAGTTAGGACAACAAGGAGCCATTGAAGAATTTTACAAGAATGACCTGATGTGATTGGCTATTAGAAAGTTTATTCCGCTAGCAGTATGGAGAAAGAGTTGGAGAAGGTCTTTGGCTAGAACAAGAGATATAAGTAGGTGGATATTACCACTAGAAACGTACAGCTTCATGGCACACATATGATTAAAAAACACAATTCAAGTATTCCCTGGTCCAGGGGCCCAATGATATTCTCAGCACCCTTTTCATCTCTTGGCATGGTTTACTCCATGTGGGCCCCATTTTCCCACAGTCTTTCTCTTCACGAACAGTAGCAGCTTCACCCTACACCTGCCCAGTGGAAAACAGGGCTCACTTTATGGTTATGTGAACGGATGTCTAGATTGGCCCTGACTGACTCTGATTAGGTCATGTGCCCACTCTGAAATAGTCACTGTCGCCAAAGGGATTCTGAGTGTTGATTGATCAATCTGGATAACAACTATGTGAAGCTGAGGCAGTCATGCACTGGTAAACTGGCTATAAAAATATATATATATTTTTAAAAAGGCCTTATTGTAGCATTTGCCAGTTTCTTTGGTGTACTCCCACCATGGCTGATTTCAAGATGCCTGGCTTGCAGAGTTCCTGAATGTTTAACAATCACCTCTTGCAAGCCAGTTCCAGCAGCTCCACTATACCATCACTGAGCTGAAAGTAGAGCTGCCAGAATCACAAAGACTAATGGTGAGGGAGGGAGTGGGTCTCTAAAAGACAATCAGAATGCTCTTAGACGAGGGATAGGTGCCTGGTTGCCAGTCCAACAAATAAGCCTGCACTCTCCTGCGTAACTTATACTTTGGTGTCGTGATCTCATTTTACTTAGGAATTTTTTTTAAAGTTCTTATATTATTTCCTTGAATAACATTTTTAAGTACCTTGTAATATTCCATTTTGTGAAAGTACTATAGTTTACCATTCTTTTGTTGTTGTATATTTAGGTTGATAGAATTATACATAATGCTTTGCTGGATAAGTCTATGCCTAAAGCTATTTTCCACATTTATGACAGATTTATTGAGATAGTTTGCCTAAGGGAAATTATTGAGTCAAAGGAATGGACCTTTTAATGCTTTCAATAAATACTTTCCAACAGGTGTACAAAATAGTTTTACCAATTTATATCACTCCTGTCATTGTAAGAGAGCAACTATTTTTTTCCACTGTCATTACACATAATTAGAAAAATAATCGATAGAGAATTGACACATCATTTTAATTTTCATTTGTTTGAATTACTGAAAATGTTTAAATGTCTATATTTTTATAAGGTGTATTTCTTATATTGAATTTTCTTACAATTTCCTACTTCTGTGTGTGTTGATCTTACTATACTATTTTCATAGGTATTTAACTTATTATAATTAATTTAATTTATATATGACATATCACAGTTAGTAGTGGAAATTCTAGCACATAGCATAACTTGGTAAATGTTGAGGGGAGTGTTGTATGTGAAACTCTCTACTTCTGTATGATTTGGGGTGACATTAGCTGCTGTAATAGATAAAGAATCACAGTGAGTTAACAGACTAAAAGTTTATTTCTTGCTCATGTCAAAGTTACATATGGTCATTCCTAGTTGGGCACCTTCCATGTGGCCATTCAGAGTCAAAGCCTCCTTCTGTCCCATGGCTCTGCTCTCCTCTTTAGGTCTTTGTCATCATTTCCATTCAGTGAGAGGCTGGCGTAAGAGAATGGATGACAGTATATGGGAAATTTTTATGGATTAGGTCTGGAGGTGCAACACTGCATGTGCTTACATCTCATTGACTAAAACTCAATCCCATGGACACAACTAATTGCAAGGGAGGAAAGAAAAAGGATTTGGTGAACATCTAGCCAGTCTTTGCCAAAATTTCTATAACCTGAAATAGAGAAATCTTTATATTCTGTTTACTGCTGTTACAACATGTATATCTGGGAATAAATCACCCATGTTACTTGGATTGTTTAAAGATTTAAATATGGAGTGGAAAATTTAAAATATTGATAAGAGATATGTAGCTTTTTAGTAGATCAGAGTGGTGGGAAATGACATTGAATGGTCATTGAATGGCCTCCAGTTTAGACACTGAAGAGAAGAGACTGGAAGTTGTCAGACAGAGTGACTTTGACACATATTATAAACAAGTCTTGGATGGGCAACATTTACTCCATGTATAAGGAAATTAGATGTAAAACAAACTGTATAAGGAATTTGTAATTAGCTCAACTGATAAGTTTGATGACTTACTAGAATGATATTTTTAATAGACTATTTTAGCTCATTTTTTAATTTCTACCTACACAGGTAATTAAAGTATACAGTGAAGATGAAACCAGCAGGGCTTTAGAGGTACCCAGTGACATAACTGCCCGAGATGTTTGCCAGCTGTTGATCCTGAAGAATCATTACATTGATGACCACAGCTGGACCCTTTTTGAGCACCTGCCTCACATAGGTCTAGGTAAGGATACAAAATCATAGTCATATCATTGCTTTTCTGTCCCTTATAGTTTGATCATATGGCAAAGATTTTCTTCACTTGTAGAAAAATAGAGGACAATTATGAATAGTCCTTTTCTTTGTTTTTTATTTTTGGGTTGGTAGTTGAGAGAAAAATAAAGTAGCACAAAATGGAAATAAGAATAGAAATATTAAAAATTTACCACTCTTCATGGTTTAAATAATGATGTGTGGAAATTTGGGAGCTAAACCATAGAGTCTAAAGTGATGGAAAGATACATCTCATAATAAACTTCAGTAGCACAATTAACATTTTTTGAGAGGTCAATAAAATATGCTGTTATTTGGACTACTTTTTTTTTTTATAAATTTATTTATTTATTTATACTTGGCTGTGTTGGGTCTTCGTTTCTGTGCGAGGGCTTTCTCTAGTTGTGGCAAGCGGGGGCCACTCTTCATCGCGGTGCGCGGGCCTCTCACTGTCGCGGCGTCTCTCGTTGTGGAGCACAGACTCCAGGCACGCAGGCTCAGTAGTTGTAGCTCATGGGCCTAGCCGCTCTGTGGCATGTGGGATCTTCCCGGACCAGGGCTCGAACCCGTGTCCCCTGCATCGGCAGGCAGATTCTCAACCACTGCGCCACCAGGGAAGCCCTGGACTACTTTTTGAATTGATTGTAGTGCAGACATGGGAAATATCCACAGTGGTAGTCTCTTTATGGGACTGTATACCCTAAATTTTTCTTGAAGAATGAGTAATCCTTCACATTTTAAAGTCATAAACATAAAAAATAATCGTATTTATTTGCAGTTGGAAATATATCTCTGTATTGTGAACTGTAGAGGCTTTTCCCCTCACATCTTTTAATAAGTTATAAAGAATTTTCATTCTTCTGCTAGTGTGGGACAGAATTGGGCGACAATTTTGTCTCCCCTTTCTTATTTTTACAAATACTGCTGTTAAAAAACATGTCCCCATAATAGGTAGATGAGAAAGGAAGGAGTTTGTTATGGCAGTGCCATTTGATTCTTTGAATTTTGTATTAGTTTCCCTTGGCTGCTGTAACAAATTAGCATAATCTCAGTGGCTTAAAACAACCAAAGTTTATTCCATTACATTTCTGGAGGCCAGAAGTCTGAAATCAGTATCAATGGATTAAAATCAAGGTATCTTCAGGGATGAGCTTCCTCTGGAGGTTCAAGGAGAGAATCCATTTCCTGCCTCTTCTAGCTTCTTGTGGCTGCTGGCATGCCGTGGCTATGGCTACATCACTCTAATCTCTACCTCCATGGTCACACTGTGTTCTCTTCTGTCTGTGTGCAGTCTCCCTCTACCTCTCTCTTAGGAGATAGTAGCATTTAGGCTTTATCCAGAATAATCCAGGATAATCACTTCATTTCAAGATCCCTAAATCAATGACACCTGCAAAGTTTTGTTTTGTTTTTATTTTTTTACCATGTAAGGTAACAGTCACAGGTTTCAGGGATTAAGATGTAGCTATCGTTAGGGGGCTATTATTTAGCCTACCATCAACTCCTTTGCATTGTAAGTCAAACAACTTTTAGTAATAAACAACTTATTCAAAATTAATTTAAATAAGTTGTCAATGACAGGACAATTTGTCCCTTCAATTTGTTTAAAGAATTGAGAATTTTATACCTAGGCATGAGAGTCATTCACTTTCTTGCTTAGCTAGCTACCAATATATAAAAATTTTCCTTCGTTTGATACATAGAGGGTTTACACCTCAGAGCAGCATACCAAAGTAAGGTTCAATTCGGATGAGAAGTTTGCCTTTGTCTTATGAAATGCAATAAAGATGATGTTGGCAGAAAAGGTATGTTCTTAGGAGGATCCGTTTTTAAAAGATTCTGGAAAATGGTTCATTTAAAGTTCCTTGCATTCCCTGAACCATTCAGGAAGTGTCTATAGTACTTCCAATTTGAAGACTGCTGTCCAAGGATATGTCAGGACCTGAGGAAGAGGACAGAGGGAAGCCTGTGGAAAAGAAGTTTGGATAGTTCGACAGTCTCCACAGGGATTCTGAACCTTAACCCACCCTCCCACCCCCTGTTTGATAGTTGATGAGCGACAACATGTCAGCTGATCTCCACAGCTGAGCATGTACCTTCCAAGAAAACTTGAATTCTGAAGGTATGCTATACTGGTCCGTGTGACTTGCTGTCTCACCCTCGTAGGGCAGAGAAAGTTCAACATATATTTTCTTCATTGCCATTTGTGACTAATTTAACTTCTATTCATGATCATTACTCTCAGAAATATGGTGTTAACTCTCAACAGATACCTGCCGTAATTCCAAACTATTTTGTTTGCTTATGCTTCTAGAAATATAGCTCTCAATTAGTATAATGTATAATTACAGTATTCTATACTCTTAAATTTTTCTTTTAGAGAGAGTTTAAAAGTCATTAAACATCTTTTGCAGTTATAGTCACTACAATTTATCCCTAACAAAGAGCTTGAAGTTCAGTAATAAAATCTACTTTATAAATCAAGAAGCAGTTTTCACAAGAGACCGCGGCAAGTCATGTGAGGAATAAAAAGATTTGTGCAAGTCTTTTAATGTAGAAGCTTAAAATGGAACATTGAGAATTAATTTGAGCTACATGCTAAATTTAAACTTTTAGGCATTGAATAGAAATATATTTCTCCATTACTGTATTTTCTGGAAACTGCTGAAATAAAATCAAAGATGTGAGAATATTGTCTCATGGCTTCATTAACCATGCATTAGACCAAAGCTTATGAGAAAGAAATTTAGTTCCAGAGCTTTTTTTGTGTTCTTTTTTTTCTCAGATAAAAACTTTATACAGTAGAAAAATTGCAGACACTAATGCTACCCAAATACTAATGTATATTAGATTTGCCACCTTCCATTCCTTTTTAAAAAAAATCTGCTGCTTTATTTCTGTAAGGATACACTGAGATGTTAGATGATAAGAGTTAATGAATATCTAACTAAACTCTTGAGAAACAGTTTTTATTCTTTTTCTTTCTTCTGCTTCTTTAACAATATAACAAGAGAATAACAACTCTTAAGACGCTGTAGTCTTCCTCAGCATCAAATGTAAAACCAGTGTGTCTCTGAATTTTATTTGTGTGTGTGTAGCTTATAAATACTCTTGTAGGAGCTATTCAACCTAAGAGTAGTATTCAGGAACATTTTTGCTATTTGTATATTAAAATGAACTAAAAGAACTAGAGTGGGGTGTTTCTGCCCCTTAAATATGCTGTGCAGCTGCCGATGCCCTTTGTCAATAGAATGAAGTACTGACATATTCAACTGCAAATCTTCTTTTAGTGGTGATGACGTAAAGAACCAAAGGACACATCATTTGCCAAAACTTTGGTGACCAGCTAGTGAGCTCTGCATGTTGTTCAGGAGACATTCTTGACCTCTCTTTGATTAAAATGATTAGTTTTCAATGAATAGAATTCTAAAAGTGAAGAGGTGGTCTATTATTTTAAAAAAATATTTTTAATACAAAAATAAGTCAGCTCACTGTAAATAACAGAAATAAAGATGTCAGGAATTAAACAATACTGTCCATTATTTCACAATGCTGAGATGACTTTCTTTAGTTTCTCTATTTTAACATAATCTCTAGCCTGTGAGTTCACTTGTGTAGATTACCTTCTTTTATATATGTGTGCATCTTTAAAAAATACTGATTATTTTTAGTTTTTTTTTTTTTTTTTCTTTCCACCTTACAGATTCCACAAAAGCTAGGAACTAACTCCCCCTGCCTTTCCCTGTTGCTTTCCTCCAATAGTTTAACAAATATCTGTTGACTGTTTTGCACCAAGCCTGTTTTGTGTGTGGATCCCGGGGGTACAGTATGAACACAATAGACAAAAAGCAATGCCCTCATGAGTTTGCATTCTAGTGGGAGGAGAAAGACAAGAGATACATGACTAAAATGTGCAATCTTTTAGGTGGTGATTAGCACTGGGGAGAAAAGGAAGGCCGGGAAAGGGATAGGGAGTCCAGGGCCGGTTGGGAGATGCACTTTAAGTAGATCAGGGAAGGTGTCCCTGACAGTGTGATGTTTGAGTAGAGGTCTGAAGCAGACAGGAGCAGGTCTTGCACTTAAATAGAAGATTGTTCTAGAAGGAGGGAACAGCAAGCGGGAAGGCCTGGACATGGCAATGTGCTTGTGTTCAGGAAACAGGACTTAAGGAGTCAGTAAGGTGGAAAGTAATGGAAAGGGACTGCACAGAGCTACCACAGAGCCAGCTCATGCAGGGTCTCCCAGGCCATGGAGGGGACTGGACTTTTACACTGAGTGAGGGAAAAAGTAACTGTAGGTCTCTTCGTCAGAGAGCAGTATGGTCTGACTTAGTTTTAAAGTCTACTACTAAGAAGACTCGAACGCAAGTTTTGACCATTTGGAGGCTAAGCAACTTCGTTTTGCTTTTACCTCAAACTATCTGTGGCTTCCGGGCTTGATCCTTGCCCATCTCTCATTTCTGCCAGTCGCGCATGCCACATTGTACCATCTTCATGTCATGGTCTGCACATGTACAAGGCTTAGTGTTTGTGAGATCCTGAAGCCTTGTAGACAAGAATATTGTGACTTAGGAGATAGATGAGAGTGGGGAGTTTTCTGCCTCTAGTTCACTTTAATATCCCAGATAAGCTTAGGAAAGTTTCAGAGACACGTTACATGGTTAATAGATGTGCTACTGTTGTGTGTGAACCATTAACACACACAACAAATTACTAAAGTCAGAAGGGGGAGCACATGACATTCAAAATATGGTTATGGAATTCAAAGTCTGTTTTCAGAATGACACTTTGTGTGGCAAAAAACCCTCCAATTTTATTGGTATTTTTAATATGAATGCATATGTGTGATAGCTACTATTAACGTGCATCTTACGTGTGCAGGGCCCCTACGTAGAGGTTTCACATTCATCTTGATAGACACTCTCAATATTTAGCCTCATAGCAACCCCGCAATGTACATTTATTTCATCTCCATTTTACACATAAGAATACAAAGAATCAGTGATAAGAAGTACCTGGCCCAGAGTCAACCTTGCACAAATCTAGGTACCTGTCAGATTCTCAAGTGTATGCATTTTCTGTGGAAGCAAGTTTGTTATTTCCCCACTTCACTAGGTCAGGCCAGTGTTTTCGGGATTCTGTGGTTGGTTTGTCTCTCTCACTTTCCGTCTGCATCTCTCATGCAGGCTATAAATACAAATTTAAATTCTGAAACCTCAAGAACATTTTCAGACAAACCTAGGTAGTACTGAAATTATTGGAATCAAACTGAGCCAGCCTGGTCCACTTTAGAGCAGAGCCAGCTATTTATCTTGGCTGAGAAGAGGATCACTTTGGAAATGGGCTGTTGTTGAATTTATATACATTGTGAATGGTAATAGGACAGTTGGAGCTTTGAATATGATATCAATATTTCATATCCTCTGTCCATAGTTATTAATATATGCTACCAAGAATTTTCATAGGTAGAGTAAATCATGGAAGGCAGCTAAATATCCTGATTTTGTTACAAATTGCTGATTTGCCTGATTTGGGGTCGTGTTATTATGAGTTTCTAGTACTATGTACAGCTTTATAGACATTGGATTTAAAATACCAGTATATCACCAAATATTTCCCCTTCTCTAATGATAGAACAACCTGTTTTGTAACTGGTGTGTTTTACTTCACAGCCACTGGATGTCACTATAGTTCCCCAGATGGAGTCCCCTGCCTTTACAATTATTGTAAGAGGATGGTGGGTGGGTGGGGGGAAACTTCAGTTTTAAGTCTTCTAGAACTTAATGGGATCCATGTTTGCTTTGCTCCCATTTTGATTCCTAATTGAAGCCATGGTATGAAGCAGCGGCAATTAACACAATACCTCAAGCGCATACCTATAGATTCCTCGGGAAGTGGAATTAATTGTATTTTAGTGTCATTGCTAGGGACCGCTGAGATTTCTATTGTGAGTATCATTGTGGAGTGGCTTTAATAAGCAAAATGAATGACTGCAGGCTTTTAATGAAACCATTTTTATATGTGCAGCTAAACCCACATGATCTCTTTAAGACTGAAGCAATGCACAGCAGCGGTGAGGGAACACTTCACAGCCTCCTGCTTTGAAGCTGCTCCTTCACTTTTTTCTTCTTTGCAAAAGAAACAGAAGTGTTTTTTTCTGTTGTCTGGCACTGATACTGATATGTAGTTGTACTTTCTGTGCTATTTGGAACCTACCAGCCATCAGAGTTGTGACCATCCTCATCACCAGTGGAAATAATTGTGAAACCCTTAGGACATGTGTGCTTCCTTCTCTATCGAGACTTATGTAGCCCTGATCTGAGGGTTAAGGCGACATGTGCTCTGGTAGCACACTAAGGCTGGAGATGGGACATGTGAAGCCAGCAAAGAGTGCTCATAACTAAATCTGCCTTGTGGTCCAACTGATTTTTCCTTTTCAGTATTCTCATAGCCTGAGTTCAGCTCTCATCATCTCTCTTCTCAGGAATTCCTTTAGCCTTACTGTTGGTCCTTCCTCTTGCCTCTGGTCATACCAAAGTTATTCATCTGAGTGCAGACCTTGATTCACCTTGCCTTAGGGTCCAAGGTCCTTTGCAGGCCTTGTAGTACCTGTGACCTGACTACCCTTCCTACCTCAAGCCTTGTGTCTTACACCTCCCTCCTCTAAGTTTATACATTAGAGAACTGCCTGTAGTTGCCTGCATTTCTACTCCTTGGGTTCCTTGCTCATGCTGTTAAGATTCTCAGGAAGCCCTTTCTCACCCATCTTTACCTGGCTAGCTGCTATGCATCTTCCAAGGCTTACTTGGAATGTTAGTTAAAAATAGCAATAAAGTATAACTGTATAATAACTGCTAGCCATTTCCTAAAAATTCCTATGAAAACAAAGATGGAACCCCTCAGCTGTCCAAGCTGACTGACAGCTAACCTAGTGCCACGGTCTGGGGAGAGGAGAGATAGAAGAGCCGTTGGAGGCATCCCACGCTCAGTCTTATGAAGTAGAGTCACCCTTTCCATTTGAGAGCAGGTAGGGAGACACACCTGCCCCTCTCATATGCCTGGGTACAGACTTTGGCTGCTCAGAAGCTACTTGTTTTTTGAGGCAATTGGCATACTTGCTGGCACTACCTTTTCTCATACATCCATTAGGAAATTACAACCTCCCCCCAACACCCCTCCCCCCAAAAAAGAGTGGTGCAGGAAGCACTAGGAGTGATAGAGGTAAATTGTGTCCTGGGAGGTGATTTTCCCACAAGTACACACTATAGGTGGGTGTGGAGAACAAGCAAATCTGGATAAGAAGCAGATTTAAGGCTGTTCAAGCAGGATTATTTACAGTATCAATTAATGAGAAAAATAAAACCTAATGCTATTATAATAGGGGAATGTTATAAATTACAGTATATTAATAGGATGTAAGTTATGCTGCTTTGAATCATGTTTTTGGAGCTTTTCCTTTGAAAACTGATGTGGACAAATGTAAGATTGCAACAGTGATTGAATAAAGTATATATTTTTCACAGCATTTAGGAAACATTGTATATATGTTTATATGTGTACAGTGTTTCCTAAATGCTGTGAAAAATATATACACATAAACTCACATAGTCCCAAAGAAAAAGACAATAATGTAATGTTAAATGCTTATTCCTGACTGACAGTTTTAAAGATGGATTGTGATTGTCGGCTGTGTTTTCCGAATTTTCTGTAATGGAAATGTATTATTTTAATAATCAGGGAAAAAAAGAAATAAACACAGTTTTTAAAACTTATTAAGAGATTTTTAAAGACTTAGTTCAGACAACTTGTTGAAGCCCCAAGTTGGATCAAGTACCCATCTTCTACACTGCTATAACATTTTCTGCAACTGTCTTAATAGTGATCATATTATTAAAACTAGGCCATAATTCCATAAGCAATGGAACTCTCTGTATATGTACATCTTTGTAACCCAGGGTCTAGGACAAATAAATGGCTTTTGAACTAAGGTATACTAAACTGTAAGTTGTTATATCAAGTAGTTCAAAGGATGGATTACAAAGTACATAGAAGGAAGAGACTTGAAAAAGAAGCCAAAGAAATCACATGCCATGCCCAGATGGAAATTTACTCTGAGTCCTTAAAGGGTTCATTGGATAACTTAGAATTCATGGAAGCTGTTTCTAAGCTCTTCAGGTATTAACAGTCAGCTTGAGATAATATATATGCAAACATTTTGTGGAAAAATAAGGCTTTCTATGAATACAAGTTGTGATCATTGAGTCTGAGTTAATATGAGGACTGTTTCACTCTGTTGAAGAATGATCCACAAGGCCTTTATACCCATCAGCTTTCATGTCAAGATTTTCCTATTATTGCACTTGGGAAGCTGAATCTGGCAGTGGCAATTTTCCAGGGAATCTTGCTGGTATTAAGTAGTTTTCTTAGGTTAAGGAAACTTTTAGAAATTGAGCCTTGCTTTATTCTTTGCTTCTCCAGTTTTTGTTTTGCTTGGTCAGAGGCTGTTCATTTTTATCTGAAAATAAGATTGACAAAATGTATGTAGTTTCTACCTAGCACAGAGAAGTACAAGGACCATTTGTCTCCTGGAGTTTCCTGTAACAAAGGTATACAAAGAATTGTTTTCTGGGTGAATTAGAGCTAAAAGCCACTTTTGTTTCTTCTCTTATCAAGTGATGGGAAGAGTAGGGACTCCAGTTTCTATTTGATCCTCACGCTGTACTTTCAGTAGATTCAGTGAAGAAATCCAGGTAGAAGGTCACAGGTGAACACTTTCCATTCTGGGAGGATTGAGGTTTTTTAAAAGACTTTGAAGTTAAATCAACAGTTTCAGAAGAAACTTCTCTCTTCTATTTTTTTTTAAAAAGAAAAAGTTTTGTGAAAATTAAATAGAAAACAGAATTATGTGTAGTTATCACTGTTCGGTAGTATTTCATTCTATTAATGTAAGACTTCACTGATCTATCAGAAACAAAAATAAAACTTAAAGTGATATGAAGCTTTTGTTGTTGTTTTAAGAAAGCTTTTTTTTCACTCTTTTTGAAGGCTTTTTTTCTTTTTTTCCTCCGTTTTGGTTGCTGTCTTGAAGTGACTTAAGACAGCTTCTCTCCTATTTTTCTACCTACGTAAGAGTGATATTTGATCATTGTAATAATTCACTTTACAATCCCTGAAAAATTCTTCAGAAAGCTTTTTAAATAGACTTGTATCTGTTAAATTTTAATAATACATCTTAATATAGTATTTTACATGAATTTATGAAGTTTTAAAAGTAAGGTTTTTTTAAAGAAAAATCACGTTGAATTTATTTGAATTTTACCAGGGGTCATTTCTCAAATGGTAGCTCAAAAAGTCTCTAGTTCATTCTGGGTGACAGCTCCTAATATTGTTTTTTCAAACATTACAGCAAAAAGCCCCTAAATATAGAATTAATAATTTTTTTTGATAATTAAAAAATATAAGTTACTTAGTAGAATTACTGAGTTGGTTAAAGTCTGCTTGGTTTTAGAATGGGGCTATAGAGGAAGAGTCAAGAGAAAGTTATGGGAAGCCATCTAGACAAGGGTTTTGTTTTGTTTTTCCTTTCTTGGGTGTTGGTGATGATGTCTTATACTACGCTTAGTCCTTGGCAAAACAAAGCTGGTCTTCAGCCACTTTTCACCTCCCTTTTAAGCATTTTTCTTTTCCTCTCAAAGTAATCCATCTAGGCATCTCATATCCTCTTGTTGAACTTTCTCCCTGTTAAGGTCTGTATTTAGTTCAATATCTGCACTCTAAAAAAACACAAATTTTGGGACTTCCCTGGTGGCGCAGTGGTTAAGAATCTGCCTGCCAATGCAGGGGACACGGGTTCGAGCCCTAGTCTGGGAAGATCCCACATGCCACGGAACAACTAAGCCCATGCGCCACAACTACAGAGCCTGTGCTCTAGAGCCCGTGAGCCACAACTACTGAAGCCCGTGCGCCTAGAGCCCGTGCTCCGCAACAAAGAGAAGCCACCACAATGAGGAGCCCACGCACCGCAATGAGGAGTAGCCCCCACTCACTGCAACTAGAGAAAGCCTGCGTGCAGCAACGAAGACCCAATGCAGCCAAAAATAAATAAATAAATAAGCTAATTTTTAAAAAACCACAAATTTTCTGTAAGATGTGAATAGCTGATAATCAGGCCTCTTAGGGTTCTTTCAGTTATTTATTTATTTATTTTTAAATTTTATTTTGTTTATCTTTTTATACAGCAGGTTCTTATTAGTTATCCATTTAATACATATTAGAGTATACATGTCAATCCCAATCTCCCAATTCATCAAACCACCACCACCCCCTGCCACTTTCCCCACCTTGGTGTCCATATATTTGTTTTCTACATCTGTGTCTCAATTTCTGCCCTGCAAACCAATTCATCTGTACCATTTTTCTAGGTTCCACATATATGCGTTAATATACGATATTTGTTTTTCTCTTTCTGACTTACTTCACTCTGTATGACAGTCTCTAGATTCATCCGCATCTCTACAAATCACCCAAATTTGTTCCTTTTTATGGCTGAGTAATATTCCATTGTATATATGGGCCACATCTCCTTTATCCATTTGTCTGTCGTTAGGCATTTAGGTTGCTTCCATAACCTGGCTGTTGTAAATAGTGCTGCAGTGAACATTGGGGTGCATGTGTCTTTTTGAATTATGGTTTTCTCTGGGTATATGCCCATTAGTGGGATTGTTGGGTCATATGGTAATTCTGTTTTTAGTTTTTTAAGGAACCTCCATACTGTTCTCCGTAGTGGCTGTATCAATTTACATTCCCATCAACAGTGCAAGAGGGTTCCCTTTTCTCCACACCCTCTCCAGCATTTTTTGTTTGTAGATTTTCTGATGATGCCCACTCTAACTGGTGTGAGCTGATACCTCATTGTAGTTTTGATTTGCATTTCTCTAATAACTAGTGATGTTGAGCAGCTTTTCATGTGCTTCTTGGCCACCTGTATGTCTTTTTTGGAGAAATGTCTATTTAGGTCTTCTGCCTATTTTTGGATTGGGTTGTTTGTTTTTTTGATATTGAGCTGCATGAGCTGTTTATATATTTTGGAGATTAATCCTTTGTCAGTCGATTCACTTGCAAATATTTTTTCCCATTCTGAGAGTTATCTTTTCATCTTGTTTGTAGTTTCCTTTGCTTTGCAAAAGCTTTTAAGTTTCATTAGGTCCCATTTGTTTATTTTTGTTTTTATTTCCATTACTCTAGGAGGTGGATCAAAACAGATCTTGCTGTGATTTATGTCAAAGAGTGTTCTTCCTATGTTTTCCTCTCAGAGTTTTATAGTGTCCGGTCTTACATTTAGGTCTCTAATCCATTTTGAGTTTATTTTTGTGTATGGTGTTAGGGATTGTTCTAATTTCATTCTTTTACATGTACCTGTCCAATTTTCCCAGCACCACTTATTGAAGAGACTGTCTTTTCTCCATTGTATATCCTTGCCTCCTTTGTCATAGATTAGTTGACCATAGGTGCGTGGGTTTATCTCTGGCCTTTCTATCCTGTTCCTTTGATCTATATTTCTGTTTTTGTGCCAGTACCATAGTGTCTTGATTACTGTAGCTTTGTAGTATAGTCTGAAGTCAGGGAGTCTGATTCCTCCAGCTCCATTTTTTTCCCTCAAGACTGCTTTGGCTATTTGGGGTCTTTTGTGTCTCCATACAAATTTTAAGATTTTTTGTTCTAGTTATGTAAAAAATGCCATTGGTAATTTGATAGGGATTGCATTGAATCTGTAGATTGCTTTGGGTAGTATAGTCATTTTCACAATATTGATTCTTCCAATCCAAGAACATGGTATATCTCTCCATCTGTTGTATCATCTTTAACCTCTTTCAACAGTGTCTTATAGTTTTCTGCATACATGTCTTTTGTCTCCTTAGGTAGGTTTATTCCTAGGTATTTTTTTCTTTTTGTTGCAGTGGTAAATGGGCGTGTTTCCTTAATTTCTCTTTCAGGTTTTTCATCACTAGTGTATAGGTATGAAAGAGATTTCTGTGCATTAATTTTGTAGCCTGCAACTTTACCAAATTCATTGACTAGTTCTAGTAAGTTTTCTGGTGGCATCTTTAGGATTCTCTATGTATAGTATCATGTCATCTGCAAACAGTGACAGTTTTACTTCTTCTTTTCCATTTGTATTCCTTTTATTTCTTTTTATTCTCTGATTGCCATGGCTAGGACTTCCAAAACTATGTTGAATAATAGTGGTGAGAGTGGACATCCTTGTCTCGTTCCTGATCTTAGAGGAAATGCTTTCAGTTTTTCACCATTGAGAATGCTGTTTGCTGTGGATTTGTCATATATGGCCTTTATTATGTTGAGGTAGGTTCCCTCTATGCCCACTTTCTGGAGAGTTTTTAAAATAAATGGGTGTTGAATTTTGTCAAAAGCTTTTTCTGCATCTATTGAGATGATCGTATGGTTTTTATTCTTCAATTTGTTAATATGGTGTATCACGTTGATTGATTTGCATATACTGAAGAATCCTTGTATCCCTGGGATAAATCCCACTTGATCATGGTGGATGACTTTTTTTTTTTTTTTTTTTTCGGTACGTGGGCCTCTCACTGTTGTGGCCTCTCCCATTGCGGAGCACAGGTTCTGGACGCGCAGACTCAGCAGCCATGGCTCACGGGCCCAGCCGCTCCGCAGCATGTGGGATCTTCCTGGACCAGGGCACGAACCTGTGTCCCCTGCATTGGCAGGCGGACTCTCAACCACTGCGCCACCCGGGAAGCCCAATGATCCTTTTAATGAGTTGTTGGATTCTGTTTGCTAGTATTTTGTTGAGGATTTTTGCATCTATATTCATCAGTGATATTGGTCTGTTATTTTATTTTTTTGTTGTATCTTTGTCTGGTTTTGGTATCAGGGTGATGGTGGCCTATAGAATGAGTTTGGGAATGTCCTTCCTCTGCAATTTTTTGGAAGAGTTTGAGAAGGATGGGTGTTTGTTCTTCTCTAAATGTTTCATAGAATTCACCTGTGAAGTCATCTGTCCTGGACTTTTGTTTGTTGGAAGATTTTTAATCACAGTTCAGTTTCATTACTTGTGATTGGTCTGTTCATATTTTCTATTCCTGGTTCAGTCTTGGAAGGTTATACCTTTCTAAGAATTTGTCCATTTCTTCCAGGTTGTCCATTTTATTGGCATAGAGTTTCTTGTAGTAGTCTCTTAGAATGCTTTGTATTTTTGCTGTGTCTGTTTTAACTTCTTTTTCATTTCTAATTTTATTTATTTGAGTTCTCTCCCTCTTTTTCTTGATGAGTCTGCCTAATGGTTTATCGATTTTGATTATCTTCTCAAAGAACCAGCTTTTAGTTTTATTGATCTTGGCTATTGTTTTCTTTGTTTCTGTTTCATTTATTTCCTCTCTGATCTTTATGATTTCTTTCCTTCTACTACCTTTGGGTTTTGTTTGTTCTTCTTTCTCTAGTTCCTTTAGGTGTAAGGTTAGATTGTTTGAGATTTTTCTTGTTTCTTGAGGTAGGCTTGTATTGCCATAAACTTTCCTCTTAGAACTGCTTTTGTTGCACCACATAGGTTTTCGATCATCGTATATTCATTGTCTTTTGTCTCTAGGTATTTTTTGATTTCCTCTTTGATTTGTTCAGTGATCTCTTGATTATTTAGTAAAGTACTGTTTAGCCTCTGTGTGTTTGTGTTTTTTCCCTGTAATTGATTTCTAATCTCATAGCGTTGTGGTCAGAAAAGATGTTTGATATGATTTCAGTTTTCTTAAATTTACTGAGCTTGATTTGTGACCCAAGATGTGATCTATCCTGGAGAATGTTCCATGCACACTTGAGAAGAAAGTGTAATCTGCAGTTTTTGCATGGAATGTCCTAAAAATATCAATTAAATCTATCTGGTCTATTGTGTCATTTAAAACTTGTGTTTCCTTAGTAATTTTCTGTTTGGATGATCTGTCCGTTGGTGTAAATGAGGTGTTAAAATCCTCCACTATTATTGCATTACTGTCGATTTCCTCTTTTATACCTGTTAGCAGTTGCCTTATGTATTGAGGTGCTCCTATATTGGGTGCATATATATTTATAATTGTTATATCTTCTTCTTGGATTGATCCATTGATCATTATGTAGTGTCCTTCCTTGTCTCTTGTAACATTAAAAGTCTATTTTATCTGATGTGAGTATTACTACTCCAGCTTTCTTTTGATTTCCATTTGCATAGAATATCTTTTTCCATCCCCTCACTTTCAGTTTGTATGTGTCCCTCGATCTGAAGTGGGTTTCTTGTAGAGAGCATATATATGGGTCTTGTTTTTGTATCCATTCAGCTAGCCTGTGTCTTTTGGTTGGAGCATTTAATTCATTCATGTTTAAGGTAATTATTGATATGTATGTTCCTATGACCATTTTCTTAATTGTTTGGGGTTTGTTTTTGTAGGTCCTTTTTTTCTCTTGTTTTTCCCACTTAGAGAAGTTCCTGTAGCATTTGTTGTAGAGCTGGTTTGGTGGTGCTGAATTCTCTTAGCTTTTGCTTGTCTGTAAAGCTTTTGATTTCTCCATCGAATCTGAATGAGATCATTGCTGGGTAGAGTAATCTTGGTTGTAGGTTCTTCCCTTTCATCACTTTAAATATGTCATGCCACTCCCTTCTGGGTTGCAGAGTTTCTGCTGAGAAATCAGCTGGTAATCTTATGGGAGTTCCCTTGTATGTTATTTCTCATTTTTCCCTTGCTGCTTTTGATAGTTTTTCTTTGTCTTTAATTTTTGGCAATTTGATTACTATGTGTCTTGGCATGTTTCTCCTTGGGTTTATCCTGTATGGGACTCTCTGTACTTCCTGGACTTGGGTGGCTATTTCCTTTCCCATGTTAGGGAAGTTTTCGACAATAATCTCTTCAAATATTTTCTTGGGTCCTTTCTCTCTCTCTTCTCCTTCTGGGACCCCTGTCGTGCGAATATTGGTGTGTTTAATGTTGTCCCAGAGGTCTCTTAGGCTGTCTTCATTTCTTTTCATTCTTTTTTCTTTATTCTGTTCCGCAGCAGTGAATTCCACCATTCTGTCTTCCAGGTCACTTTTCCATTCTTCTGCCTCAGTTATTCTGCGTTGATTCCTTCTACTGTATTTTTCATTTCAGTTATTGTATTGTTCATCTCTGTTTGTTTGTTCTTTAGTTCTTCTAGGTCTTTGTTAAACATATCTTGCATCTTCTTGATCTTTGCCTCCATTCTTTTTCTGAGGTCCTGGATCATCTTCACTATCATTATTCGTAATTCTTTTTCTGGAAAGTTGCCTATCTCCACTTCATTTAGTTGTTTTTCTGGTGTTGTATCTTGTTCCTTCATCTGGTACATAGCCCTCTGCCTTTTCATCTTGTCTGTCTTTCTGTGAATGTGGTTTTTGTTCCACAGGCTGCAGGATTGTAGATCTTCTTCCTTCTGCTGTCTGCCCTCTGGTGGATGAGGCTATATGTAAGAGGCTTGTGCCGGTTTCCTGATGGTGGTGGGTAGAGCTGGCTGTTGCTGTGGTGGGCAGAGCTCACTAAAATTTTAATCCGCTTGTCTGCTGATGGGTGGGGCTGGGTTTCCTCCCTTTGGTTTGTTTGGCCTGAGGCGACCCAACACTGGAGCCTACCTGGGATCTTTGGTGGGGCTAATGGCGGACTCTGGGAGGGCTCATGCCAAGGAGTACTTCCCAGAACTTCTGCTGTGAGTGTCCTTGTCCCCACGGTGAGACACAGCCACCCCCGCTTCTACAGGAGACCCTCCAACACTAGCAGGTAGGTCTGGTTCACTCTCCTGTTGGGTCACTGCTCTTTCCCCTGGGTCCCGATGTGCACACTACTTTGTGTGTGCCCTCCAAGAGTGGAGTCTCTGTTTCCCCCAGTCCTGTCAAAGTTCTGCCATCAAATCCCGCTAGCCTTCAGAGTCTGATTCCGTAGGAATTCCTCCTTCTGTTGCCGGATCCCCAGGTTGGGAAGCCTGACATGGGGCTCAGAACCTTCACTCCAGTGGGTGGACTTCTGTGGTATAAGTATTCTCCAGTTTGTGAGTCACCACCCAGCAGTTATGGGATTTTTATTTTATTGTGATTGCGCCCCTCCTCCCATCTTATTGTGGCTTCTCCTTTGTCTTTGGACATGGGGTATCTTTTTTGGTGAGTTCCAGTGTCTTCCTGTTGATGATTGTTCAGCAGTTAGTTGTGATTCCGGTGCTCTCTCAAGAGGGAGTGAGAGCACATCCTTGTACTCTGCCATCTTGAACCAGTCTCTCTTTGGGTTATTGTAGCATTAATCCTTTAACATAATGAGACTTGGTTGGGGGATGGTATTTATGACAGAACATCTAAATGGGGATGGTGATATATAAATGTAAAAAAATTATTTAATATTTTCAAAAGCCAGATTCTATAATAAGTAAGTTGTATCTCCATTACGAGATGAGTATAAGAGGTGAAAACCTGTAGCTGCATTTGATCCTCTGGATTTTTATTTTTACATGTTTTCTGAATTTTCAATAGAATAGTGCCAGAAATCTTCTTTGAAGGAATGGGAAATATGTCTTTTCTTTCCCACTTACTCTAGTTTTAGCCAGCTTTATTTGAAGACATTTTTCTGCTTAAGATTACCAGGCTATTTTCCTGATGCTAGTAATTGCATTATTGAAATATTTGGTGTTATAGTTCTATGAAATTTTCTGCAAATATTGTATCCCTTATTTTTTCATTGTAGATTGGTATGCTGGGCTTTATTTGTGTGTAGCCAACAAAACCCCAACTAGACTGCTGCTTTTTTTGTGGCTACACATATTACACTAGTTTTTTTGTGACACATTTGTCATAGCTGTTCAAATGCAGCTTGGTTTTTCCATTCTTTGTTTTATTTTCTTTTTTGATGTAATCCAAATTCAAATGATTTATGTTACTTTCATGTGAGGTTAAGATTGATAATAATTTGAAATATTGCCTGTTAAATTCTTTCCCCTTACACTCAAAATGTGGTGGTTTGTTTTCAATTAATTAGCAAATAGTTATCGAACACATTTCAAGATAAAAGAATTTGAGGCAATCAAATTTTGAGAACTGAGGAATGTGAAAGAGATTTGAGCTGATACAGAAAGAATGAGTAGGATATACACAGGGGATGCCCTTCCAGTGGGAACTGTAGTGAAGGCAGAGGCAGTGCTGTGCAGAGGAAGGAGCGGAGACTTGGGGTCAGACATGTGGTAGGCATTCAAACCCTGAGACGTTTGCTATCTGTAAAATGGAAATAGAATTTGCTCTTTAGGTTATCCTCTTAGTTTCCTAAGGCTGCTGTAACAAATTACTGCTAGCTTAAACCAATAGAAATGTCATCTTTTAACAGTTCTGGAGGTGAGAAGTCCAAAATTAATTTCACTGGGCTGAAGTCAAGGTGTTGGCAGGGCCACACTCCTTCCAGGGGCTTTATGGGGAGGCTGTTCCTTTCCTCTTTCAGCTTCTGGTGGCTGCCATTATTCCTTGGCTTGTGGTCACATCACTTGAGTCTCTGCCTCTGTGGTCACATTGCCCTTTCCTCTTATTTCTCTGTCAGATCTCCTTCTGTCTCCTAAAAGCATACTTGTGTTTGGATTTAGGGCCAACCTTTGTAATCCTGGATAATCTCCTCATCTTAATATCTTTCAGTTAATGACATCTGCAAATGCTTTGCCATATAAGGTAACATTTAGATTCCGGAGATTAGGACCTGCCGTCTTTGGGGCCATATTCAGCTTACTTCAGATACTATAAGAATTAAATACAGTAATGAAAAAGGTCTCAGATTGAGATATGCAGAGATGTAACTTCCTTTATTTTTATAACTTGAATTAATTTCTAACTCTGAGTCTCCTTGACCTCTTAATGGCAGACAGTTTAATCTTCTGTTACTGGTTTGCTTTATGGATTGTTACAGTCTTGTTGGGGTAAATAATCAATTCAGGTTATATAAATGAGTTACATACAGGTTTAAGATAACACTCAGTTGAAGGTTAAGACCTAGTTTCACTCTTCCAACACTCTGGTGGGGCATTTAAGTCCCAGGAAGGGTATTTATCTAACTTCTATCCAACTCTTCTCTTCGTGTTCTAGAAACTCTTATTTCTCTCAAGCTTATTGCCTGTATCATAAAGCCCCCTAAATTCATGGTCTTATTTTAGCCCTTCCACACTTCTTCTGGAGAACTTGGTTCTGCAGTGCTCTTTCCTCATACTTGGATGCTACGGACTCATCTTCCTCAGCATTGCACTTAGCTATTGCTTTTCCGCCATGTTAGATGCAGGGCTTCTACTTGAGGGTAGAAGCCTCCTAAGGCTACTCTTTGGTGTGAACCACACACCACCATTAAACTTACCTGGGATTTTATTAGCAACAACTGCTCATCCTGAAAGGGTCCTAGTTCCAGAAGGGGCAGGATATAGGGTCACTGTGACCTAAACCATCCAGTTACTATCTAGCCTCCTCTCAGGCTCCACTCCACCCTTTCCTCCACTAACCCCTTAATTCCAGATCCTTTCCCAGAGGACAGAGGGTGCATCCCTGTATGAGTCAGTGGAGGATTGGCTGGCCATTATTCTCCCCAAGTAATCATATTTGTCAAAGACTGATAAAGTCTAATTTGAAGCTCAAACGTAAAGAAAGTGCATCTCTGTCATTTTTTCCTCTCTGTATAGTTTATCTTCAGGGCAGAACATGTGCTGTTTCCTTAGTGGTAGAGATAGGTGATGGGTACAGTGAAACACAGGTTGGTAAAACAAATAAGCAGACATATTGCTTAATACCTTGCAATTTTCTCCCACTGTGGTTGCAATAAATACAGATACAGTGCGTAGCACATAGTATATTTAATAATGTGAACCTGTGTTTCATAAGGTTGAAAATATCAGTTGGGGTTGTGTGCGAAGTAAACAAAAGTAAGGATAATAAAGATTGTTAGGGATGCAACTTCCCACTCGATATCTCGGTGACTGCTGGATCTCCCTGCAAACTGCTTCTCTTACAGTCTTCTTAGCTCATTAATGGCAGTAGTCCTTCCAAATGCTTAAGCCAAGAATCTTGGTGTCTTCCTTCACTGCCCCCTCTCTTTCACTCCACATCCAATTTGTCAACAAATCCTGTTGGCTCTACCTTCAGAATACATACACACAGATTCTGTCTACTTCTTACATGCTGCCACTCTCATCCAGGCCACATCATCTCCCCTTGTTAATTGCAATATTCTGCTAGATGGTCTTCCTGTTTCTACCCTTGAGCCTTTTGAAATCAGTTATCCACTCAGCATCCAGTGTGATCCAATGAAAACGTAAGTCAGCTCATAGTAGTCTTATGTTCAGAATGGATTCCTTTCCCTTGTGCCCTCCTTTTTCCCTCCTCCCTGATCCATTTTTCTCTGTAGTGTTTATTGCCACCTTTTAAGATTTACATGATTTATTGTCCCTGTCTTCCCATCAGAATTGAAGCTCCATGAGGCAATGACTTCTGTCTTGTTCACTACAAAATTCCAAGCCCCACAATGACTGTCTGACACATGGTAGGCCTTCAATAAATATTTGTCGAATGGACAGATGAATGAATAAGTTAAAACTGCCAGACTATATGGATTTATCTCATAACAAGTAGGAAGTGGACAAGTTTTTGAGTGGGGGTCACATTGATACAAATGTTTTATGAGGTTTCCTGTGATATCAGGATCCAGGTTGGATTGGAAGAATGAGAAAAACAGAGGTTTGGAGATTAGTTAGGAAAAAGTGAAGGTCTAAATGGGAATGGTGATAGTGGGAATGGGTTGGGGGTTGTTGGGTGTGTGAGAGACACTCAGACAAAGAGTCTGATATCTGGGGTAACAACTGGAGGATATTGGAGTGGACATAGAGAAAGTTGTAATGGACATTGGAAAATTTAGGAAAAAGCAGTTTGAGAGAGAAAAAGGAAGATACTTTGTTTCATTGTTTTACATTTTTTACAAATTTTGGTAGAATGCATGTAACATAAAATTTACCATTTCATTCATTTTAAGGGTAAAGCTCACTGGCATTATGTACATTTATTTATATTTATATTGTTGTACAACCATCACCCCCATCCACCTCTAGAACATTTTTATCTTCTCATACTGAAACCCTGAACCCATTAAACAATAACTCCTCATTCTTCCCACACCCTGGTCCTTGACAACCACCATTCTACTTTGTGTCTCTGTGAATTTGTCTGCTCTAGGTACCTCATGTAAATGGAATCATATAATGTTTTTTCTTTTGTGTCTGTCTTATTTTACATAGTGTAATATCTTTAAGGTTCATCCATGCTGTAACATGTGTCAGAATTTCATTCCTTTTTAAGGCTAAATATTCCACTGATGTCTTTACTACATTTTGTTTATCCATTCATTTGTTGATGGACATTAGGATGTTTTTACTTTCTGGCTATTGTGAATGATGCTACAATGGACATTGATGTACAAGTATCTGTTCCAGTGCCTGCTTTCACTTCTTTTGGTTATGAACTCAGAAGTGGAATTGCTGGAATTGTTTAATATTTGGAGGGACCACCATACTGAACTTTGGTTTTAGACAGATTCTGTTTGAAGCGGTGGAACGTCTAGCAGTTAGGATTGGAGTGCTAGTGAAAGCAACTGTAGCTGGAGATTTCACTTCAGGGAACTTGACAGACATAATGGCTGAGGAGGGCAGAGTTAATTAGTTGAGAGAAGAGAAAAAAAAAGAGTCCAGCCAAGGACTGCATCTTAGGTGGGAGAAGGAGCTACCAGAGCTAGTCAATGAGACCGAAAAAGAGCAATCTGAATTAGGAACAGAACCCGGGAGTGCTGATACACACTTAGCTCCAACTCATTCTTATTCATATATTCATTCAGCACTCTTACAAGAACTCCCTTTCAGATGAATAAGCTTCTATTTAAGTGTGACATTACTTTCAAGGGTTTGGGTGCTGCAGGTCACAGATTACTCCTGAGTGTTGAATTTCTGAGACATAGGTACTTTTCAAAAAGGTCCTAGAAGCACCTAAAAAAGCAGGGGATTTCTATATTTCTTGTTTGGCTGTTCTCCATTTCTTATTTTGCATTAATAATTTCACAGTCACTTTTCTTTAACCTTTTATTGAAGTATGACATACCTTAACATAAGTGAACAAAGGTGGACAACTTGGTGAATTCTCAGATATTGTTTCTACCTGAGTATCCAACACCCAGATTAAAAAACAGAATATTTCTCACCCCCAGTGGTTCCCTCATGCCCCTGCTCAGTCACCCACTATCCCTATTATCTTGATTTCTAACACCATAGATTTATTGTATCTGTGTTGAACTTATATAAGTGGAATCATGTAGTATGTACTCTTTGTGTCTGACTTCTTTCATTTAGTATTATGTTTGTGGAATTCATCCATGAAGTTGTGTTTTACTGTAGTATATATTCCATTGTGTCCTTTACACAGTTTATATATTCATTCTCACGTTGATAGGCATTTGGGTAGTTTCCAGTTTGGGGCTATTATGAATAGTACCGCTATGAACATCACAGTTTCTTACTAAAATAGGAAATCTGCATGGTATGTTCACCTCTTTAAAGTTGCCATTGCTTTTTTCATTTAAGTGCCTTTCCTCCTAAGTGCCTTCCCACCCTGCCTAATTATCTTCATTGGTAATACAAACTACATTTGCCTGAACACTAGTTTTGAAAGTAAAAAGTGCCACAAGAAATCAGGTTTCTTAAAAAATTGTATGTCCTTGCATTAAAATTTTCTTTTTAAAGCATTTATTTCAGTTTTTCTCAACTATCCAGATTATGTGTCTTAAACGCATAGTGAACCTGTCAAATTTTTTCAGCTCTTAATGGGATGAATTGTTCAACCTTGAGGCAAATATTTTAATTTTGGCACCATGATGAGTCGGAGAAAAAGAATCGTTCCCATATTCTTAATGCAGTTTTGTTATCAAACTTATAATTTACATAGCAATAAAAGGAGACTGAGAATTAGTAAAAAGTGCATTGTGATATTTTATGTCATTTTTCTCTTCGGGTTACAATCTGCTTTGGTATAAAAATCAACATTACTAATTCAACATTAATGAAAATTTTATCAATCTGATTATTCCAGAATTGAGTTGAAATTTTCTATGTTTAATAAAGATACGTACATAATATATTTTATATATTTGTATGGATATATACGTCCCTATGTTTATTTGTCTACCTACCTGTCTATCTTTCTATCCATCCATCCATCCATCTATCTGTTGACATGCTCACTGGAACATTCTTTACAGAAAGAACAATAGAAGACCACGAGCTGGTGATTGAAGTGCTATCTAACTGGGGAATGGAAGAAGAAAATAAGCTATACTTTAGAAAAAATTATGCCAAATATGAATTCTTTAAAAACCCAATGGTAAGTGAAATCCCTATTAATAGTTATAGAAAATGAATGAGTTTAGTTAAATTTTATTTTATTTTATGTGAATAAAAATATCACTATGGATAAAATACAAGTCCCTATTTGGTAAACTGTAGGTAAGAATTCTGGCCCTTTAAAATTATAGTCACACTTCTTCTTACTCTAACAATGATTAGCCAACATCATCACAGAAGTTCATATGCATGGTTTTGGGGAACTACTGCTTCTTTTCTTGCTTTTTAAGAAAAAAAACTACATTTGATTTGGGGAATTATTAGATATCTCCAAGCAGGTTCCAAAATATTATGGTTTAACTCTTTTCACAGAATTTAGGAAATTAAACAAGAAAAATTCTAAAGGAAAAACAGATTGATGTTTGTTGGGAGTGTTGAAACTTAGCCAGAAGTTTAGATTGACATGCATCTTGCTGTTCCAAACTATTTTGTTTTCAGTGCAATAATTGAGCTAAGTAGAAATGAGATAAAGACCAGTGCATTATCTAGTAACTAGTAAATACTACTTTCATTATAGTTCTTTTTAAAAGAAAGTAAATGTATGTCACATTCTAATGAAGACTAGTGATCTAGAGAAGTCAGAATAGCCTCTGGGCTCATTATTTTAAATTGTTTTTGACTCTGCAGCTGTAGCATATTTTTACACTAAGTTTTGGATAATTGGATTGAAATGATACTTTATGAAAAATATCTGATACACACCATAATAGAATATTTTCAAACCCTGAAAGACCTCTTATGCTCTCTTTTATTTGAACTTATTAATAGAAACATAGTGGGATGATCTTTGATAAAGAAAATACGAGTCCTAATAAAAATTAAATAGAATTAGAATTAGAAAGGAAACTGTTTTCTTATTATGAATCTTTATTAAAAGCAAGAATTTAAAAGTCATAGTTAAAGACATAGGGTTTAGTGCTCATTTTTAGTTGTTTTTTTTTTAAAATTTATACAAGGCTATAGATTCATTTTGTAGACTTAGAGTAGTGGTTCTCAACTGGGGGGTGATGTGGTAATGTCTGGAGACATTTTTGGTTGTCATACTGGGGGGATGGGGGTGCTGCTAGTGGGTGGAGGCCAGGAATGCTCTAAACGTTCTGCAATGCACAGGACAGTCCCCCCAACACAGCATTATTAGACCAACATTAATAGAACTACGCTTCAAAAGCCCTGTCCTAAAGGAAGTATAGTGGCATACATTTTCCTAAACTTGCCTGATCATAAAAACTCCCTGGGGAAGGGGATAGTGGTTGTTAAAAATACAGGATCCAGGTCCTACCCTGACCTACTGAATCAGACACTCCAGGAAAGAGGCCTCGGAATTCCTATTTTTAAACAGCTTTCCTGGGTGAATTTTATGATTAAACAGGTTTGGAAAGATAGTGGGTGGACAAGACTGTCATTTTAGCTCCCTGGCCCTCTAGTTTAACTCCTTGTTCCTCTACTCTGTGGGCTGTGACCTTGGGTATATATATATCCTTTACTTCTATGAGCCTTGACTTTATAAAATGGAGCTGATAGTCCTTCAGTACCTGCTAGAGTGGTTGCAGGACTCAGGGAAGACGTATGGGAGCTAGCACACTGTCAGCCTGAGGGCAGTGTTTGTAACTGGAGGTACATGGATCTCTGTGTATCAGCACCATCTGAGGGTGTTTGGCTAGTCTTCGGGCCCTGCTCCTACCTTCTCATTAAGATACCTGCGGGTAGAGTCAGGGACTGGCATTTTTAAAAGTGCTTTGGGTGAATTTTCAACACACTGATTTAAAGAGCTTTTGCTTTAGATGACTGTGTTGGTCATAGTTCAATCTTTTCTGGCATGGCTTTGGGATAATATAACATGTATCTTTTCGTCAGTATTTTTTTCCAGAGCATATGGTGTCTTTTGCAACTGAAACCAATGGTGAAATATCCCCCACACAGATTTTGCAGGTAAAATATATATTTTCATTAAAATATGTAAGTACTAAATAATGAAGGGAAACTGTAAGGTCCTTATTTACTTATTTATTTATTTTTCTAATTTTATAAGTAGATATACTCACTTATCTTGCATTTCCATGCCTTTTTTTTTTTTTACTTCATGAGAGTTGACAATATTCTTTTTTTAAATTGAAGTATAGTTGATTTACAATGTTGTGTTAGTTTCAGGTGTACTGCAAAGTGATAAAGTTATACACACATATAGAGTTATTTTTTTTTCAGATTCTTTTCCCTTATAGGTTATTACAAAATATTGAGTATAGTTGTCTTAGCTATACAGTAGGTCCTTGTTGGTTATCTATTTTATATACAGTAGTATGTATATATTAATCCCAAACTCTTAATTTATCCTCCCCCTTCCCCTTTGGTAACTATAAGTTTGTTTTCTATGTCTGTGGGTCTATTTCTGTTTTGTATATAAGTTCATTTGTATTTTTTTTTCCTTAGATTCTAATATAAGCGATATCATATGATATTTGTCTTTCTCTGTCTGGCTTACTTCACTTAGTAGGATAATCTCTAGGTCCATCCATGTTGCTGAAAATGGCATTATTTCATTCATTTTTCATGGCTAAATAATATTCCATTGTATAAATATACTACATCTTCTTTATCCATTCATCTGTCAATGGTCATTTAGGTTGCTTCCATGTCTTGGCTATTGTAAATAGTGCCGCAATGAACACTGGGGTGCATGTGTCTTTTCCAGTTATGTTTTTCTCCAGATATATGCCCAGGAATGGGATTGCAGGATCATATGGTAGCTCTATTTTTAGTTTTCTGAGGAACCTCCATACTGTTCTCTATAGTGGCTGCACCAATTTACATTCCCACCAACAGTGTAGGAGGGTTCCTTTTTCTCCACACCCTCTCCAGCATTTATTATTTGTAGACTTTTTGATGATGGCCATTCTAACCAGTGTGAGGTGATACCTCATTGTAGCTTTGATTTTCATTTCTCTAATAATTAGTGATGTTGATTGAGCATCTTTTCATGTGCCATCTGTATGTCTTCTTTGGAGAAATGTCTATTTAGTGAGGTCCATATTTATACATGTTCAGATTTTGGATGGTATGCCTTGAGTGGTTAATTTTTGCTGGAGATAAGGTTGGAAAAGAGAAGAAGAGGAAAGAAAAGAAAAGAGCACAATCTAGATAAAGAATTCTGTAAATCAATAAAGACCCCTAACTATATTATTCTTCCCAGTTTTGAACAACTGTCAAAGGATTTTAAGCGTTTAAAAAATGTGTATCATGAAAGGAAACTGGCAGAATTTTGCTCTGTGATGTATTTAAAGATTGTTAGTCTTCGAAAAAATCAAAATTTCCAGTAAATTATAGACATTTTACCAACATATATTTAGTGTTAACTTTTATAATAAATGCTCTCAATCCTATTTATGATAAAATATTTAGCAATTAAATGAAATATTATCTATGATGGAAACACTTGATTGAAACATGAAATAGCTGAATTAAGAATACTAGTTATGGGCTTCCCTGGTGGTGCAGTGGTTGGGAGTCCGCCTACCGATGCAGGGGACACGGGTTCGTGCCCCGGTCTGGGAGGATCCCACATGCCACGGAGCGGCTGGGCGCGTGAGCCATGGCCGCTGAGCCTGCGCGTCCGGAGCCTGTGCTCTGCAACGGAAGAGGCCACAACAGTGAGAGGCCCGCGTACTGCAAAAAAAACTAGTTATTTAATTTAAAACTTCCTTAGTTTTGCATCTATTGAGCTCATTTCTTACAAACTGGCAATGGCTGTAGGCTGTAATTTTCTTAAGACATTTTCATTACAATAAAATTTTTCAGTTATTTTATTTTTGATACTATACTTGTTAACAGGTTAATGGTGAGCAATGTCTTTATAATGGTTGCTGTTTGATCTAAACCCCAGGCCTCCCCGAACCCACTCAATAGTCTCTGATCTTTAATGAAGAAAACTTTTAATAGTTCCAGTATAGATATTACTTTAAATATGTTGGTATTTGAATATACTGGTAAATATATTGGGTATCACAAATTTGTTTTCTATGGGCTTTTTATTTGTAATAGGTTATATTTCATTTTTTGCTTCAGAATATTTTAGAACTATGATTAGCCTCAGGATTTCTCTAAAAGCTACTTATATGCTACTAGGCTGTCACAGACACCCTGTAGAATGTTAGGGTGAATGGCAGCAGCGGCAGTGCCCCAGCACCCCTAGCTCTCACGCCTGTTTATACTTTGCCTTTGGATTATGACAGGGCGGTGGATTGGAGTTTTTCTTCTGCCTCCTTTCCCAAATTCTCCTATAATTTAGTTATATTACTTTAATGTTAAATTATAAAAACAAGAAAAGTCATAGCTTTGGAATCAGATAGTCCTGCACGTGCCCCTGACCTCTTCTCTCCACTGAGGCAATGTTTCCACTTTTTAAAACGTTCCTTCTTTTTCTAGTGTGACCTCTATGACTCCCTTTTTAAAATTTAATTGGTTTGGTTTAATAACTTGGAAAGCACTCAAACTAAAAAACCTACTTGCCTGCTTTGCATGTCAATTAATTAATATCTGTGGCTCATTAAATTAAAAGTTTTTTTATTAATTTACTTAAAAAACATTATCTACTCTCAGCATTTCCCCGAATAGCCTTTTAAAACTATGTTACGCTGTTTTAGCTAATATTTTCTCTTAGTTTCAGTTTTAACATTTTGCATTCGTTTATTCATAGGGATTTCCATTTCCTTCTTTTAGTGAGACACTAATGCGTTTCCACTGTCTTATTAAGGATGCTGAGCACAGCCACTCAGAGCTATTCCTTTTCATTCTCAATTTCCTGACCAACACATGCCTGCTGTCTCAGTTAATTATCACTGGGTAACAAACTATTCGAAATCTTAATGGCTTAAGTACCCACTCATATTTTGTCAACAGTTTTGTAGGTTGGTATTTGGGAAGGGTTTAGCTGGATGGATCTCTGAGGCAGATTGACTCCCAAAGGGATTGTGGATCCGCTTCTTCTGAGATAGCTTTTCACTACATGTGTCTGGTACTCCTTGGCCCCTCTCTCTCTCTCTCCACATGGTGTGTCATTTTCCAAGACTTTTCCAGTTGCGTTGTGCTTCTCACCGCATAGCCATCTCAGGGTAGTCACGTTTCTTATATGAAAGTTAGCTTCCAAGAGTTAAGGAGTGGAAGCCATCAGGCTAGTTAAGGGACTACAGTTAGAACGGCAGCCTGTTCCTCCCGCCATATCCTATTGGTCAGAGCAGTCACAAGCCTTGCCCAGATTCAAAGGGCTGGAGAAACTTCACCTCTTGGTTCAGTGGCAGGATCACATTTGCAGAAGAGCATGTGGAATGAAAGATATTGTTGCAGTTCTCTTTGGAAAACACAACCTGCCCATACCCACCCACAACTGAGAACCATAGAGGACAAAGACATTGTTTACTTTACCTTCATCGAGGAGGTGAACTTGGCTCAATTTCTTTAATAATTGAATAATGGAAGTCCAGATCATGGTCTTACATATACCATAATGAAGTTGAAGTTGATAGGTCAATCTATAATCTCAAGGAAAATCATAGACAGGGATGAAAAGTATCAGGACTTAACTCTGTAGACAAAGTTCAGCTTTTCAAATGGACATTCAAATAGCTTGTAATTTTGGTGTTTGACTAAGTACTGATCACTTAGAATATATATTTCGTGAGCATATTTTCATTTGGAACTTGCCTCAGATTTTCACAAGACTGATTTATTTTGTTATATATATCGCTATTTCTGTAATGGTGTATAAGTGGTATCAATGCTGTTTGATTTTGCACGTTTCTATTTGAAATATAAAACTACAATATCATTGATTCAGAAACTGTATGAGAGTATCTGATTTTTCTTCCAGATGTTTCTGAGTTCAAGCACATATCCTGAAATCCATGGCTTCTTACATGCAAAAGAACAGGGAAAGAAGTCCTGGAAAAAGATTTACTTCCTTTTAAGAAGATCCGGTTTATATTTTTCTACTAAAGGGACATCAAAGGTAAATTGGAATATCAGTGATGTGCTATGAATTATATGGAAGTTGTAAGTTAAAATGGGTTTTACTTTGTTTTATTCATTATCTTATTGCATGATGTCAATAGTTGGTAATTTTTTTTAGATTCCAAACATTTGCCATAATCTATTTAAAAACTAATTATTCAGCTTTATTTCCCATTAGTTTCAATACACATCCTTTGATACCATCTGGATGCTCTTGTTTCAGTACCACATTCCTTGCCCATTTCTCCCCCACTCTGAATCTACCCCCATTCTCCTTATCAAGGCTGGGATTTTGAAGCCCAACAGAGTTCACATATTTTCTTTTTACCCAGGTCATACTACTGACCTTGCCCACCTCTGAACTTCTGTTGATGCAGTTAGTAACACTCAGCTGAGTCTGTAACTGCTTATTAGTTCCTTTGTGTGTGTTAGTTTTGTCTCCTCACCTAGATGATGAATTCCTAGAGGAAGTTATCATGTTATGATCAGCGGTGGATGTATGTGTGTGCTTGCTTATGTATACCTATGTATACAGTTACGTAGACATTCCTGTGCAGATGTTCATACACACATACATAATCACTTATGAATGTGATTCCCTTAGCACTAGCACGATGTAATCTGTTTCTATGTAGTCTAGTTGTTGCCTACTATGCCATATGCCTGTGTTTTATGTCTTGACATTTTATGCAATGCATTGATTCCCTTCAAGTAAAACTACTTTTGAGAGTGTTCATGAGAGTTTAATTCTATGTTCATGCATCTGTTCTGTCAGTGACAACACTGTTGCTTCTTTATGGGTAATCTGTCATTTTTCTTTGGCTCTTTTTCAAATTTTATTATCATCATTGGTATTTAGTCATTTTCCTGCCATATTTCTAGGTATGTTCAAATATATTCTGCTATACATACCTTGCTTGATTCTTAACATGCACATTCAATCTTCAAATTCATATTTTTCTTTTATGCTGAAAATGTTCATTATTTATCTCTCATTCTCAATATTTGATCCTTTAAATTTTTAGTAGGATTTTCTGTCTTGGCTAGTCATGGCCCTAGGTGTCCCTTTGCTTGTGGCTGCCTAACTCCAGTCTCTGCCTGGGTCTTCACACAGCCTTCTCCTTTCTCTGTGTGTCTCTGATAAGGACACTTGTCATGGATTTAGAGCCCACCCAGATAAGCTAGGAAGATGTCATCTCTAGATCCTTAGCTTAATTACATCTGCAAAGGCCCCTTTGCAAAACAGATCACATTCACAGTTTCTTCATGTTAGGACATGGACAGATCTTTTAATTTTGAGTGAGAGAGTGAAATGATCATGTTGTAAGATGAACATGGCCACAGGAAGCTTAAAAAACCAACTAGAGAGACAGAGAAACGGAGAGGGGAAGGGAGCAGGGGAGGCAGGAGGGAAGGGATAAGTGGGCAGGAAGGGAGAGAGATTGATTGATTGAGTTGAGGCACAGATGCTAATTAGTGCTAACTAGATGATCATTTCAGTAAGCAAGGGTGGAGGCAATGGGATCTAACCTAGTATGAGCAGTGGAGAGAGAAGGGGATGGATGTAAGATTAAATGACAAATGGTCAGATTTTGTTGACTGGTTGATATGAAAGAAGAGGAAGCACTTAATGTTCTTAGAGAAAGACTTAAGGAAAATAAAGAAATAGAAAATGATAGAATAGGGCTTCCCTGGTGGCACAGTGGTTGAGAGTCCTCCTGTCAATGCAGGGGACACGGGTTCGTGCCCCGGTCTGGGAAGATCCCACATGCTGCGGAGCGGCTGGGCCCATGAGCCATGGCCGCTGAGCCTGCGTGTCCGGAGCCTGTGCTCCACAATGGGAGAGGCCACAACAGTGAGAGGCCCGTGTACCGCAAAAAAAAAAAAAAAAAAAAGAATAAACAGGAATAGGAGATTTGAAGAAATCAAATCTTAGAAGAAAGATACTGATCTTAGTTCTAGATATATTGTGTTGGTGGTGAAGTATCCAAATGGAAATGCCCAGAACACAGCTAAGGATAGAGACTAGATATTTGGGCAGTGGTATGGAGATATGGAGTTGCAAAGGAGTGATACTTCCCATATTTTCCCCAACTGTTCTTACATAGTTTCCTCCCTTCCCTGATACACAGTTTTCCTTTGCTGCTATTCACATGTGTGTGCACACACATGTGCAAGTGTGTGTATGTGTGTTTTAGGTTTAAGTGGTGGAATACTTCATGGAAAAGGCCTCTACTTATTTAGTAATCCATTCCTTTACAGAAATCTTTTATTTTTAAGTATATATAGTTTGACTACTAGTGTTCTATCGTATAGAAGCATTTAATTTTTCTTGAGGATTTAAACCTAGTTTTCAAATTGTTATATTACAGATAATGTTAGGATGAATAATTACCCATTTTTGTAATTAAGGTTTTAGACTTTTTCTTAACCTTTGTAATGAAGTTTCTCTTTTCCCAGTTTTCCTCATGTATGAAGTAATATACGAAGGTGGTTTTAAACAAATGTGTGCTGGATCATCTTTTTACTTTTAGCATCAGAGAAAAGTGGCTTCTAAATCCAGTAATCACATTTCTTTGACTGTCTTCCCAGTGATTCTTCCCTGGAAGATATGACAATATCTCCTTAATTCCTGATTTCCTAATTCTTTAATAGGTTTCGCATGAAAATCCACAGCCCATTGTCTTTTTACTTCACCCTCCACCTCCTTTCCTTTCCCACCTATTACATAACAAGACAGCTCCTATTCCATCTACTGAAGCGATACTCTTATCCTTGCAGTAGTCCCCCCTTGGCTGGGCAACATTACAGGCATCAAACCTCTGTTCTCAGGTCATACCTCAGCTCTCCTCAACATGGTGTCTAACTTTGCTGTGCATCGTACATAATAGTGTTCTCTCTAGCCTGTGCTGAATGAGCATGTGTTCCATAGTCTATATATATGAAAATGATTATACGTTCCCCCTTAAAAACGAAATTCAAGATATTAGATAAACTCAAGGATTATGACCTCTATAAAAATCATATAGGTTATCTAATGTCTAATATGACATTTCTACCTGGCAAAGTGACCATTTCCTGCCCTTTTTCTATGAGAAGTGTCTTGATTTATTTTACTTTCTAAAGATGTAGGCTGCATGGGAGTTAGATAAACACTTACACAAGCCTTGGCGGTGTGGCTATGACTTACAGAGAAACATCTAAGTACCCTGCTCTCCAACTTCCCCCTTATATACACGTTTGCATGCTTACCTTTCGCTAACCGTGCCAGCTCAGCCTTAGTCTTGTACTGTCATAAGCTTTGATGTGTCTGCAGTAATGGAACAAAAATTAGTCAAGAGAAGAAACTCATCATGTCTCTTATGTCCTTCCAGTATTTCTTAAGCTGCCTTTTTCTCACGTCCAAATGACTCAGCTACATTGACTTCTACAGTATCAGTGGGCAGGGATGGTTTTATTCCATCTTCATAGAAATCAGACATTTTTACTAGCAAATCAGTTTCTATCAAGGAATAAAGTTTTAAAGGCCTTGCCAACAAGAGTACTTTTCTCCCTTCTCCTCCCTTGTTCCAAGGGCCCTAGGCTGGGTCTCTTTTTTTTTTTTGCGGTATGCGGGCCTCTCTCTGTTGCGGCTGACTCCGGACGCGCAGGCCCAACGGCCATGGCTCGCAGGCCCAGCCGCTCCGCGGCACGTGGGATCCTCCCGGACTGGGGCACGAACCCGTGTCCCCTGCATTGGCAGGCGGACTCTCAACCACTGTGCCACCAGGGAAGCCCTGGGTCTCTTAACAATTTTCTTTTCTGCCTCATTCTCCCATGGAGTTGGGAGCTTTAGTCATCCATTAGATCAAAATGCCTAAAGAACAGTGACACACAGAGAAACAGTTGCATACACAGAAGCTCTTGCTCTACTAATCATCACTGATGGAATAGCCAGCCTACTGGCCAATGACTGAAATTTTTTTGGATTTGGATTTGAATGGGTTGCTCAAATTGCTGAATGTTCTGCTTTATCTTTTTGTTTAAGAGCACTGCTTCTCAAATTTCAGTGCCTGTGCATAACGTGGGTTCTTGTTAAAATGCAGATTTTGATTTTGAATCAGCAGATCTGGGGTGGGCCCTGAGATTTTGCATTTCCAATAAGCTCCCAGGTGATGCTGATACTGCTGGTCTGGGACCACACGACTAGTAGCAAGGTTTTAAAGAACCAATGCGTTGTGGTCAGTTTTGATTACACATTCAACCCCAGAATTAAGCATTTCTCCAAGTTATTAACCTATCACAGAATAATATGACCCAGTGATTTCCCATGACCAGCTCTAAATCTTATGGATTTCCAAGAGAAGAAATAGCCCTTCATGATTCCACTTTGCCTTGAAAATCAGACACTTTCCATTGCCAGGTAATTTCCCTGAATTTATCTGTACAGACTTCCTTCCTTTTGTAAAGGAAGGTGGTCATGCCGCCTGTTTCATTGCTTGCTGTGGTACGAGAGGCAGTACACAAACATGAGGGACGATCATTTCTCAATGAAGCAGGAATCATCTGTTTTTTTTTTTTTTTTCCTTTAGCTGCTATAGAAGCTCAAACCAACCTTCTTCCCTTTGTGGAACTACCATTATTTAAAACCCAAATAAGAAAACATTTTCAAAAGCCATGCTTTGCTCTCTTCTCTCCCTCAGATTCCTTGAAGTGGTGGTTAAAGCAAGTAATTTTAAAATAGGAAGATATATTTTTTTGTATATTGGAAGTTAAATTATAAACAAATCACTACTTCTCAAATTAAATAATCTCATATCCAGCTCCTGGTTATTTAAGGATATAGTGACTTAGTTTTCCTTTCCTTTTGTATCTGTGACATTATTTGGAATAATTTTTGCCAAGGTATAAGTTATGTAACATAATAGAAATACAAAAGGTAGTGTAAAAATATGTATCCATTTCAACATACATATATATTTTTTTAAGGAACCACGGCATTTGCAGTTTTTCAGCGAATTTGGCAATAGTGATATTTATGTGTCACTGGCAGGCAAAAAAAAACATGGAGCACCGACTAACTATGGATTCTGCTTTAAGGTACAGGCTTAATATTTTGCTAGATGAATAAAGCAAGCCTCAGCCTTTTAGGTAAGCTTGAGTTTCTTTTAATTTCTTTTAAAAAGAGACAGCTTTCTCTTATATATAGGAGAATTTTAGTGGCTTTTATTTCAACAGGTGTTACCTTCAAGATATGCATTAACGATAAACAATGTGCTGTGGCCTTCTAGCCTAACAAAGCAGGAGGGCCTCGAGACCTGAAAATGCTCTGTGCAGAAGAAGAGCAGAGTAGGACGTGCTGGGTGACCGCGATTAGATTGTTTAAGGTAATCTCACTGCAGGTGTGAATTTCTATTAAACATTGGGAGTACCATCAAAGTTTGAAAATACTTGTATTTCAAAATTCAGAAGACTCACTATGAATGCACGTGGGTATGTGGGGAAGAAGAAAAATAACTACCACCAAATGCGTGTATTTTATTTTTTATCTGAAAGATAAACATTTCCAGAGTAGAGTGCAATAACCTAATACATTTATCTTGTGTGTGTGGAGTATTCCATTTTTAAAAATGTTCTGCTTTTTATTTTTTTGTAAGAGTATTACATATATAGCAAGTATAACTGATTGAAATTTCTCCTGTCCATGACTTAGTCTGCATTTTAAAAACATTGCCATCAATCCGATGTGAAGTATATTTTAAAATGTGCCCACCTGGATATGTTTAGTGCAGTTGTTTTATGTTTTATTTAAGTGTTGTGTGAATTGCTTTCTAGTTTAATGCAAATTATTTTATAAATTTTACTACAGCTGTATTATTCAAACATTTACCTTTGTGCTAAGTAAAAATTACCGCTTCTATAAGCAAAATTTATTGGTAAGCATCTTGACAAGGAGTAAGAATGTTCTAAAAGTAGGTAGGGGGAGAGAGACACAGAACTGATTTCTTCCAGGATGTATAGAAAACACGTTTATTTTTAAAACTTGTATGCTAGCAAATTTAGCACAACTTTAAATTTATAATTATAAAACTTATCGACCATTTCCTTTTAAGAAGGACAGAATAATCAGAATCAGAATTACTCATTGTCATACCAGGTTTGCAAGAAAGTTTTATTTTCTTTTACTTTTTTTTAATTGAGGTGAAATTCACATAACATAAAATTAACCAAATTAACTTTTTTTTTTTTTTTTTTTGGTACGCGGGCCTCTCACTGCTGTGGCCTCTCCCATTGCGGAGCACAGGCTCCGGACGCGCAGGCTCAGCGGCCATGGCTCACAGGCCTAGCCGCTCCACGGCACGTGGGATCTTCCCGGACCGGGGCACGAACCCGTGTCCCCTGCATCGGCAGGCGGACTCTCAACCACTGCGCCACCAGGGAAGCCCCAAATTAACTATTTTTAATGTGAACAATTCAGAGGCATTGAGTACATTCAAAATGTTGTGCAATTGCCACCTCTGTCTAGTTCCAAAACATTTTTTTCACCTCAAAAGGAGACTCCATACCCATTAAGCAGTTACTCCCAGCCCCATGTTCTGTCTCTATGGATTTACCAATTTGGATATTTCATAGAAATGGAATCATACAATATGTGACATTTTGGGTCTGGCTTCTTCACTTAGCATAATGATTTGTGGTTCATCCATGTTGTAGCAGCATGTATCAGTACTTCATTCCTTTTTATGGCTGAATAATATTCCATTGTATGTGTGTTGGTTAACATATATATATGTTAAATAAACAATTTTGTTTATCCACTGTTGGGTATCTGGATTGTTTCTACCTTTTTACTATTGTGAATAGTGCTGCTATGAATATGTCTGTACACGTATTTGTCTGAGTAACAGCTTTCAGTTTTTTTGATATATACCTAAAAATGGAATTGCTGGTCATGTGGTAATTCTATGTTGAACTTTTTGATGAATTGCCAAAATGTTTTCCACAGAGGCTAAACCATTTTACATTCCCACCAGCAATGTATAAGAATTCCAGTTTCTCCATATCCTCACCAACACTTGTTATTTTCCACTTTTTAAAAAAATACTCATCCTAGTGGGTGTGAAGTGGTAGGAAGAAAGTTTTTTAAAGTAATTTAAAGGAAGCTTTTGGATTAACTGTGAAATTTTCTTCCTTTAGCTGTTATGGCAGAAAGTCACTATGGTTACCTTTTTATTAGAGATTTGTTTCTCAAATAGTCTACTGTCAAAATGGCTGTCATGATTTTGGTTTCAGCAAATCTTAGAAATCTTGATTCTTTGAAACCCTCATGTTAAGTAGTCACTTGTTTGCTCTCATTGTCATAAAATGTAAAACAAACAAACAAAATGAAGAAGAGAAGAGTACTTTAGAGGGTCTTGGAAACCAACCAGTCAAAGCAGTAGTAACTAGGTAACTAGGGATATGCATTGGAATCACCTGAGGTGCTTTCTGAAGCTCCATGTGCCCAGCCCCATCCTGGGGGATCCCGAGTTAGTGACTTGAACTCCAGGTGTCGGCCTGATTAAGAAACGCTGAGTTCATCCAGCGCTGTCCTTTTATAGATAAAGAAGCTGGCACTCTTTGGTAGACTTTACTCCATCACAGTTATGGTAGAGAAAATATCTTGAGGTCTCAGGTTTTCTCTCCCCTTCCATCAGAACCCTGTAAGTCCAGCTATGCTGGTGGAAGAGATACTTTCCAACCTTGTTAGCCAAGTCTTTCTCCCTTCTAAGGGCCTCAAATTCAAACACCCAACACAGAAGCAGGTGGTAAACCCACTTCCTTTAATCAGTCTTTCAGTGACTCTGACATGCCATTGATTTTACTAGGATGTTCTATTATTTTTTGTGTAATTAGATGAGAATTATGCCAATAAAATTGTGATATGATGTTTCATATCACTTATAATTTTTATTTTCATTTGAATATTTAGGTTTATTTAGGCCTATAGTCCTGATTTTCATCATTTTTGTTGATGTTATCAATTTTGTGTATACACACAGATATATATGTATGTGTATAGATATACATATATATGAAATAAGTTAGTTGAGGTATTCTTAAAACTTCTTCATATTCTCAATCTGGTTTTTCTGAATCATTTTCATCTCAGAGTCATGGATACTCATATTTTCCACAGATTAACCAGCTCTGTGGTTCAAGAGCTTTTGGGAGGCATCATCTCTCAGATGAGTGCTCTGCCATGGTCCATGGGGTTGTCTTTCTAGCTCCTGGCATTCCTTTTGCAAGGTTTTCATGCTAATGACTTCTTAATCCCATATCAGTTTCAGGCAATGGCAAGTCAATTCATCCACAGTGAATATGAGATGCCATAGATTATAATACAGATTGTTAGTTTGAAAACAAATGTGTGTCTAAGAAATGATGAAATGTACTAAAAGCTTTCTTTGTTCTTTCTATATCCAGAATGCTCAGTTTCTGGAAGACTGTCTCCTTCTTACCTTTTTTTTCCTCTCGTTTGACTCTTCTCAAAGCCTCTTTCAAGTCACGGATGCCCAGTTTAAAGATGCTCTGTTGTATTAGTTTTCTATAGCCGCTGTAACACATTACCACCAACCTAGTGGCTTAAAACACAAATTTATTATCCTATACCTCTGTCATTCAGAAGTCTGAAATGGGTCTTATTGGCCTAAAAGCAAGGTGTCAACAGGGCTCCGTTCTCTTTTGCAGTCTCTAGGGGGAAATCCATTTTCTTGCCCTTTCCAGCCTTTAGAGGCTGCTCATGGCAACTTCCTCCACCCTTAAAGCCAGCAATATCCAGCTGAGTCCTTTCCATGCTGCCATTTTTCTGGTTCTCTCTTCTGGTTCTGGATAAGGACCCTTGTGATTACATTGGATCTACCAGGATCATCCAAGATAATCACGTCATTTCAAAGTCAGCTGATTAGGGACTTCCCTGGTGGTCCGGTGGCTAAGAATGCACTTCCACTGCAGGGGGCACAGGTTTGATCCATGGTGGGGGAACTAAGATCCCTCATGCCACGTGGTGCGGCCAGAAAATAAATAAATGAAAATAAATGTAAAAAAAAAAAAGTCAGCTGATTAGCACCCTTAATTGTATCTGCAACCTTATTTCCCCTTTGCCAGGTAGCCTAATATATTCACAGGTTCTAGGGATTAGGGTGTGGACATATATGGGGACCATTATTCTGCTACCACATCTGTGTTCCCTGTTTATTTCAGTTATGGCAAAGTGTTTCCAGATGAGGCTGGAAATAGAGGCCAGCATCAGTGAGGTCCTTTATCACGGAGCCGATGAGAAACCACCACGGTTTCAAATAGGAAAGTGATATGATCTGTTTTACACTTTAAAATAATCAGTTACAGGAAGCCTTGGCCTGCCAGCACAGACACATTTGAGGCTCTCTAATAGGGGACTGGCAGCTTGTTGTCAGTGGGGCACTGGTTTGATCCCCCTGGCTGGTGCAGCTGGGCTCACCTGGTGTTAGAGGTAGCTTTTGCTCATCTCCTTTGGTTGTCTATCGTGTTATTTCCAGAGTTTATCATTGTACCTAGTATCAAGGAGCAGGGAAAGACTAGTCTATGTTATGTTGGCTGGACCAGAAGTGTCCTTCTTCTTTTCATTATGTGTTATTTATTGGATATAGCCTCCCCCAAGAATTTGGCCCCTTGTTTTATTTTCCTTTCTTTTTCATATACACATGTAAACTCTTCATGTAGCATCAGATAGAGATATTCCCATTCTCTTTGGAGAAATTCCAGTTACATATAGAATCAGAAAAATCAGAAGACTTAGAAAAGGGGAGATTTGCTCATGTACAGTGTCCTAGTTACATGTTGTCTTTTCCCCTTCCCTTCAGTTAGAACTCTGCTAGTTTCTCTCTAACACATTTTGGTCCCTTATCTGCCCCTCCATAGGACAGGGAAATGTTAAGGTGACCCATGCCCTACCCCTTAGCCAGAGTTAACTTTCAACAGCACAGAAGCAACTTCCTAACACCACAGGTACCAGGGACAATACATCTTTGAAGGAAACAGTCTTATTAGTAGGTAGCAGGCTTTTCACTGCAGGTAAATAAAAGGTGTCCAAGCAGCATGTCCTTGTGAAAGTGTGGTTGCAGGCTATTGTATATTCTCCAAATGAACTTGACTAGGAATTAAGCTCCTCTGTCTTCTTTTTAAAGTTACCGTAGGCTTAGAGTTGATTTAAAATAAATTTCATTAGGTCCTATTAATGTCAATCAAACCTTAAATTAAAAAATAATTTTTATAAGTTGGGAAATAATTGGATAAAGAAGTCAACACAGAGAATTTTAAATGACTGTATTCATGTTAAAAGCAAAATCTTGAAAACAGTGACTCCCCTCACCTCCCTCTGATTTTCTGCCTAATTACCAAATATATCCACTTTGCTGCAATTGCTTTTAAGAAAATAGTTTTTAGTAGAGAAACAGCTCTGTTAGAATGTTTAAATGGAATTCATCCTAAGGGTAAGATTGGTTTCCATGGTGTCTCTTCAATCTCTTCTATATCAGACCTACTTTTAAGTTCATAATGGCTCCATGAAATGGAGAGAATTATAGAGGGCCATGGCAGTTGGCGTTCTTAATGTTTCTCAAACTAACAATCCAATTATACTCTAGACCCACTTTCCAATTGTAGCCTAGCAGTCCAGTTCTTATGATGCTACCTCTTGAAAGTAAAGCCTCTGTAGTTCTTATCTACTGCTCTTTACACTGTATGCCATGACTCTTTGTCTGAAATTAGCCTGATTCCCCACCATTTTGACTTCCCTGAATTTAAAGCCAAAAATTAAACAATGCCCTAAGAGTACTGTTACCAGAGGGTGATACAGTGCCAAGAATCTTCAAAATAGGATCAAGTTTATGGATTACAAAAGACAATGTAATTCATCAATCAGTCATTGAAGAATTATGGTAAATTTTACCCAGTTCTGCTTAGGATGTGTGTCAGATCCTCAGAGTCTTTGTACCATAAAGTCGGGCACCCTTCCCAAGTGAGCTTTCTTAGTGCTAAGCTCCAAATGGTTTTGGTGCTGTTGACACTAAGAATAATGAGTAGGAGTGTCAGTTCCAGATCTTTAGATTGTGAGCTAGAACTTACGTGTGGGTCCAAATAAAAGACACTGTCTTTTAAACTGTACTATTTAGGACACTAAAAGTTTACCATTCAAAAGTATGGCTGCTTTACTTGTTTTAAGGAAAGCTTATAATTTTCAGTTTTTATATTGATGATGTATAATTAATGAAAGTGTTGATATTCAAAAGTTGTAGTAAAACTCTGTGTAGTAAAAGTGGCGGGAATGTGTTTTTATTATTCTGCAGTATGGCATGCAGCTGTACCAGAATTACATGCACCCATATCAAGGTAGAAGTGGCTGCAGTTCTCAGAGTATATCACCCATGGTAAGCACCAAGTTTTTGAACCTACATTTTATTTTATATTTACATTAATTTGCAATCACATTACATTATAAATGTACATTTCCATTCTTTCCTTTTGGTCAAGTAAAGTAACTTTTTGGCACCATCCTACTATCATGTTATATTGAACTATTTTTTTTTTTGGATTTTATATGATTGCAGCCTATGTGATAAAATCACAATAATCGAGCACACATGAAGTATTCAGTTACAGTCATGTTTTATGTTATAGAGAAACTTTAAATATTTGAAAGAACTATGCGAGTGATTCTTTGTCATTACATTTGAGGATTAGATTTTAATAAGATAATTTAGAGAACATTGTCCTTGAGATTGTAGATCTTTCTTCAAATTATTGATTTGATGGTGGGTTTATTTATTTATTTAAATATTCATTCTGGGATTATCATAGCCTGTGAGCTCTTTTGCATTCTGACTTTCTAACAATTAAATTTTTGAAGTTCCAGGTCCTTGAAAAGCATACTGCTCTCCAGGAAACCCAAAAGATGCAAGCCAAAATACAGGTCGTGCATTGCGTTAAGACTAGCACCGCTTCACAGATTTATACTAAATGCCACTTGGATATTTACAGGCAGATACATTTTTTCCCCTTTTTGGGACCTAATTTTAATTTCCTGTGCATTAACACAAGAAATTTATTTCTGAACTCCAAGTTTATGTTCTGCTATTTTTGCTTGTGCTCCTTAATATTGAGTGTATTAGGAATTCAGAAGTATGAGCCCATATTACAGTCAGCTAACGTGCTACATTTCCACTTAGGTTAAAACATGTGTTTCATGCCTGTGACCAAAGAAGGTGCATTTCCCTACATGTAACGTAGCATATAAATGCTCAGCTCTAGGAATGAAGCATGAAATAATGTTGATTATGAAGTCCGATAGACTAATATGGAAAAAGAACTCCAATGCTGTAGTTACGTTGCTTTACGTTATGGAAGAGTAACTTTTCATCTTTGTATCACATTACTTTTTAGCCCTAAAATAAGAAACTAAGGAATGTAATGAGTTTTTATAAAAGCAATAGCTTTAAGGTGAGAATTTTTACAATTTGTCAGCATACTGTAATCTTTTAATTCATATATGTATATATGAATAATGAATTTTATTATCTTAATCCTTTCCTAAATCCTTCTAAATTTCTTTTAAAGTCATTAGGATGAGCATGTTAATAGCAGCCATGATTTGGAGGTAGTTATTATTTGGTGTCCTCTTAATCATAGAAAAAAATGTTATAAAGTAAGTACTTTCTAGTCTCATCACTGTCATTAGTGTACAAGTATGGTATTATTCTTGCTTCTTTCCGTTGCAAGTGATCCTACTGTTGATCAGTACGTCTATGGCATTTTGGATGATGTAGCTTTACTTGTTCAGCACCTTGTATGAGAAGACATTCCTTGAATGAATTGGCTGTAAATAGGGATAGAAGGACAAGAGGTTTAAGTCTCTGTGTGGTGAGGAAGATGACCTGTCCTGTATGGCAGTTGACATGATCAGAGAGAATAGCATCAAGAATTCTATCTCTACTCTTCTTAATTTTCATGAAGGAAACTAAGAAGGTTGGGGAGGTATTTGCGTTTATTTTGGTGTCTATACAGAATCCCAGGATAATTTCTACATTATCATGAAAGAATCAGTGACCTATATCCTGGATGCCAGTGTCTCTCACCTGCCTCTGCTGGTTTTCATTGAGGCCCCATGTTCAAGGAACAACAGGGAAAAGTTCACATACTTAGTTATAGTTTTAAAGGAACAATATTGTCTTCTTTTCCAGGGATTCATTTTGAGAAGGGAAATGAGAAAAAAATTATCATACCATAATGAACATCATAACTATATATAGCACATAATAGCCATCCCATCAGCCTTTGAAATGAGAATCATCAGCAGATATTTCAAGAAGCCAAATGTATTTGGTCCTTTTTAGGATAATAAAAGGGATTCATTTAAAGGAACATCTGTTAATATGGTCCTGGCCAGAACAAGGGGATGGGAAAAACAAGTCAACTGAAGTTCTTATTATTTTTCACATTTGACTCTGAGCTAGACATCCCAAACTGCACTTTCTTCCCTGTACCTCCCATTCTGTGGTACATAAAAGAACCTTAGATAGGGCCTGTTACTATCTTTACCGTAAGCGTGACCTTGATTGAGTCACTGCCGTCCTACAGTATAAAATAAGGGGGACAGTTGCGTGATCTCTAGAATCGATTACACCTCTGATGTCCTGTGGCTCTGTATGACACTGATGAGAGAACAGTGTCTGAGGAAATTCTGTGCCCTCTTACTAAGGCCTGTGCTACACGTTTATGTAGCTCTTTCAAATGGGGTGACAGGGAGTGAGTGACTACGAGTTGCTGCTTAGCTAAGCTGCCTGAAAAACATTTCATGTTCCAACCTCACTAAAAGTGTTTGGATCTGATCTCGAGGTGTGGTCTGGATAATCCAGGATATACCCAAGCCTCTTCTTTCTTAAAAAGAGAGGCATGCCATTAAAATCATGGACCCTCTTTTAGGGCTTGCCCTATTTATCCCACCAGAAGGAAGAAGTAGAAAAAGGGACAAATATTTGAGAAATACACTGATTCTGAATGTTATCAACATCACTTTTCTATGTGAACGAAATTGAGCTGAAAATGACCTTTTGGTTCAAGTCAGATTTTGCTTCACTTCCATTTCTTTGTCCACCAAAGGTAAACTATTAATTTTTCATCCACCACCTGCCATTCAGTGGAAAACATTTTCTATATTCCTGTGTTTTCCCCTAGTGTAATGTAGCAAATGAAAATACTTATTTGTATCGTAGACTCCCTACTTAGGTCAAGTAATTATGTAACATGGGATCTTATTTTACATTTCAGCCTGTCATATTATAGGAGAAAAATGAAAAAAAGAATAAGAACTGGTTATGTTTTTGTTTCCTAACGGTATTTTTATGTTATCAGAACCTTGTGATTACAGAGCCCATCTTGGCATGTGAAGGCAGAGATATTATAAGGATAAAGCTATCATTATGATTGAGATTAGTTACTCTCTGGCTTGGGCAGGTGGAAGCTTTTCATTAATGTCAGCAAAGCAAAAGTATATCCATCTGGTCCACAGCCCAGCACAGAAGATCACGGGGTGAGAAGGGCAAAGTAAGGTGTGACAGCAAATAGAGATTACAGAGACAGCATCTGTTTGGAAAGAGCAGCTGTCAGTTATGAAGCCTCCTATAACAAATGAAAGATTGCACGTCGAATCTCCAGAAATAAAGATGAACCGTAATAAGATTGTGGACCACTACAGCAAGGTTTCAAGAGGAAATAATAAATGCTAATAAAGTGGGATGTGTAATGCAGTGATAAATTATCCCCCCTCCCATTTTTGTATGAACCAGGTTTTGTTTCAAGCAGACTTTTGTTCGTTTGTTTGTTTGTTTGCGGTACACGGGCCTCTCACTGCTGTGGCCTCTCCCGTTGCGGAGCACAGGCTCCGGACAGCGCAGGCTCAGCAGACATGGCTCACGGGCCTAGCTGCTCCGCGGCATGTGGGATCCTCCTGGACCGGGGCACGAACCCGTGTCCCCTGCATCGGCAGGCGGACTCTCAACCACTGCGCCACCAGGGAAGCCCCTCAAGCAGACATTTGACTAGAGTCTGTTAGACCAAGCAGGGTATGGCTGAATCCATGTGGAGAGAGAGAAAATGGTCTTAAGCCAGGAGACTCCAGGTGTATCTTGGCTGATCCTTTACAATGAGAACTCCGGTTTTTGTGTTGCTCTTCTATTAATGACGAGTGGGGAAAAACTATTAAACAGTGTTCATGCTGGTTTTGGATGTTTTGTCTTTTAAGAGTTTTAATTCTTACAAATTGAGTGACACTTTTTTTTAAAAAAAAATCTTTATTGGAGTATAATAGCTTTACAATGGTGTGTTTCTGCTTTATAACAAAGTGAATCGGCTATACATTTACATGTATCCCCATATCCCCTCCTTCTTGCATCTCCCTCCTACCCTATCCCACCCCTCTAGGTGGTCACAAAGCACCGAGCTGATCTCCCTGTGCTATGCGGCTGCTTCCCACTAGCTATCTATTTTACATTTGGTACTGTATATATGTCCATTCCATTCTCTCACTTCGTCCCAGCTTACCCTTCCCCCTCCCCATGCTGAGTGACACTCATAACTGAAGATTCTGACAACTGTTTTTTTTTTAGGATGCATGACTTGGGTTGGCACACCTTTTAAAAGATGGTTACAAAGTAGAGCCCTAAACAAAGAAAAAAATAAAAATAAGGTCCAGGTTTTGGATGTTTTATTTTCACCTTCAGAGACTATGAATACAAAAAGTAATTCGCAAAAAAGATGACTTTATTACTTGTTTAAAATCATGTTTGTTTACAGAGTATGTCTTCCTTTTATATCAGTTCTTCTTTTGTCATTCAGACTTATTTTTGAAGCTCTCATTTTGCCATGTTCATGCTCACAAGATGAAAAAACATTCACGTATCAAATCATAGAAATTTTAGTATTATGGAGTTACCTGAATTATTTCACTAAATTTCATTTTCTAAGTTAGAGAAAAGTTGATGTGATAAACTTTTAAAATACATATTGTTGGTTATAAAATATGGGTACTATTTGTTTCTAAAGAAGTGATGTAAGTCAGTCTGTTACAGCTTTAGTGTATCTTGAATCTTAATAAGTAGATAGATTTGACATTTAAATGATCATTGATGAATCTCAAAGCATAATAGAGAGGTGAGTTTGGAAGTGATGGATCTTCTTAGCCACAGGAAAGGTTATTCTTTTCTAAATATGAAGAGATTGGGTTGCTTTAGAAGAAAGACATGCTTACCTTGAAAGCTTTTAATCTCTTTATTCAACACTTAATTCAATGACCTTAACAAATAACTGTATAACTTATTTAACCAAAATATTTTATAGCACCATTTTCTGTTGAATATGTATTGTTAACTTTTTAATTTCCTGCTAGCCACCTTTGGAACCACATCCTAAAATGGAAACGTACTGCCAGCAAAGCACTGAAAGGTAACTTCAAAGATGTTTTCAAGGTAAAAAATGTGCTTTTTTTTCCAGAGAAGTATATCAGAGAATTCCCTGGTAGCAATGGACTTCTCAGGCCAGAAAAGCAGAGTTATAGAAAATCCCACTGAAGCCCTTTCAGTTGCAGTTGAAGAAGGACTAGCTTGGAGGGTACAAATTAGCTTCATGTTCTTCAAAATATTTATGATTTGAATTTGTTTCTCCCCGAAAGTTAAAATTTGTTTCCCTCTTCCTTGCACAGAAAAAAGGATGTTTACGCCTGGGCACTCATGGTAGCCCCACTGCGTCTTCACAGAGCTGTGCCACAAACATGGGTATGTCTCTGCATATTCAGTGTGACTAACTGGGTGGCAAGATGTGCATTTAGATGTAGTCATTGAGGGGTTAGGGTAGAAAGTACACATAATTAAATAGTGATCATTTCAAACAAATCTTTGTATTCCTCCACTTTATTTCTTCAGCTATCCACCGGTCCCAACCATGGTTTCACCACAAAATTTCTAGAGAGGAAGCTCAGCGATTGATCATTCAGCAAGGTCTAGTGGATGGGTAAGTTTGATTTTGAGTAGCACTGATTTTGATTTCTCCTATAATCAGTAATGACTTATTCAACACACACAGAGAGTTTTGACTTCAGCTTATTAAAACAGAAGTGACTTTATTCTATAAGGATGGTTGTCATTGAATCCTAGCAATACCTATACGGTTCCTGTTACATAGTGTGTGCTTAGTATTTGCGCATAAGGAGAAGATAGCTGAACAGGATGCTCTGCTCTTAACCAGTGATCACTAATATTACCCATTCTGTGCATCTCAGGTATTAATTGATGGGGGGAAAACTGAACTTGTTTTGGCGTGTCAACATTTTGATTTGAACGAGTAATATGTTTGCAAAGTATGGTTTGTGTCATGACACTATCTTACGTATTATACATTTTTTTAGGTTTGATGCAGGGTGTGTTAAAGTAAAAAGCTGTTTCTTACATATTTAGACTGTCTTATTTTTTTCTTTCTGTTTAAATCCCTATTTTCTTTTCTCTAAATTTTAACAGTTTAAAGGAATATAAACCTATGAAACCAGTACTTTTTGACTTTTCTCATGTTATCTTTTAGTGGGATACCACAGAAGAGACAGGAGAAACAGAAAATTTATTATGCAAGATTTATGATCTAAAGAATTTTCTTTTTCTCAGATTACTCAGTATTTCAGATATCAGTACTTCCTATAACACTAGCTGAATTCTCTTCCCAAATGCAATACAAGTTAAGGAGCTTATATTGAGGTTTGGATGAGAAATAAAACCAGCATCAATTTAAACAAGTGGTAATGGGATCTTATATCTTCATGGGTTGGCTTAAGATGATGGCAAAATTTCAAGGTGATTTAATACTGACATTTGGATAAAAATGCACCTTCACATGGAAGATTATTAATAGCAAGTCGGCATTTCAGTAGAATCTAAATAAGAAAAGATTTCAATATACTTCTCTGCATGGAACACGGTCTTTTCAGATATAAATCTGAGCAATCAGCAGAATTACCATCTAAGACCAAGAAAAGAAGTAAATCACAAAGAATTGTCAAAATGTTTTGGAGGATTATAATTTCCCTTATTTCTGAGCCCATTTTTTGTAAATTGAATGAAATAATTGCATAAAGAATGACAGTATCTTTATTTTTTAAAATTTTTAATTAAAAAATGGGTTATTTGGGGTATTCTTTTGGAAAGATGTGATGATGCCAGGCAATCCACTAGGTGGCAGTGGTGATCTACTCAGGAATGGGGAGAGAATTAAGCTTGATTGACCAGTGAAACTCCCTTTTGTCCCATCTCCTAGAGATGTAATGTCGGAATCTCACACAGCACAGATGAAATGGATAATCTCATCAGACATCTGTGATGGCTCAGATTTGGCTGTCTCTTCGCCCAGGCACAGTGAGATTAGTATTGGAGTCACCAGTGGGGACTGTTTGCACAGTCTGTTTGCCAACAATTAATATAAAGCTGGTTATGCACTGAATTGCCAGTTAATAAGAATCCACGCCTGGCAGCATTTTTCTCAGGCCATTAGGCCATGTCTTGTTTTTCTAGCCTGTTATAGAGGCTTTTCTACTGCATTCTTCAAGGTTAAAGTATATGTTGTTTGAGTGTTTCTTTTACTTAAAACATTTTGCTCAAACATTTAATAAATGATTTCAGGATTGATTTTTTAGAATATATTAATTCTCACTTTCTGTTGTGTATGTAATAGTAGGAACCAGAATCAAAAGAAAGGATCCAGTGTAGAAGAGGGGGTTAAAAATTATTTCACTCTAAATAATTTTCTTTTTTTAGGGCCTAATATGACCCAGAAGTTAAAATAACAATATGCTAATGCCTTATTCCCTGTACCAAAGAGTTACATGTGAATACCCAGCTTTCCCAGTGGAAAAAGGACGTAGCACTAATTATTGATGCCAGCATAGCATTATATTGGTTATTGTGAGCAAGCATTCTGACAAACGGCTGTGTATTTATCCTATTAAAATTAAATTAGCTCTGATGATAGTTTTATAGTATAAGGTTTATGTTATACCATATTGTTTACCATGTTGGATAATCCCATCATTGAATACATAGTAAAGGAAAATTCTGGCTACATTTATGAATATACTTCCTGGATTTGGTACAGGCTATATTTCTATGAAATCCATGAGTAAATGTAGAAAAATATTGAAATCTTTCTCTCTCTTTAGAGTTTTCTTGGTACGGGATAGTCAGAGCAACCCCAAAACTTTCGTACTGTCAATGAGTCATGGACAAAAAATAAAGCACTTTCAAATTATACCAGTAAGTAATTTGTGATTTCATATTCGTATATTAGAGATGATCTTAATGCATAAGCTTTTGGAAACTTTAGTTTTTTTTTGGTTCTTTTATTAAATATAATTTGGGAACTTGTGCTTTAACTAGAGTTAAGTTTGGCAGAAATGGTTTTATGAGCCTGAATTAATATAAGAAATACAGGAATTGCAAAAATTAAATTTCCCTTTTCCCATGAAATATGATTTGGTAATATTGTATAGACCCCATGCCACCTATTGTTAAAAGGTTACTGAAAATTCCTTCTCCTGAATTCCTCTAGTGGTTCTTTAAAAATCGTTATTTTCAAGCCCCTTCTCCTCTGTTGTCCCCACAATGCTTTTTTGGTGTTTTTTGTAGTTTTGTTTGTTTTTAATCATTATGGATAGGTACACAGGTGCTGTGGAACTGGAGATCATTATTTAAACTATTCTGAGCACATTTAAAAATTTTCTGTAATTCTGCTTTGATGTGGCACAACTTGCTTTGGGATTTTTTTGTTGCTTCTCCGTGTGTGTGTGTGTGTGTGTGTGTGTGTGTGTGTGTGTGTGTGTGTGTGTGCGCGCGCGCATGTATGTATGCACGTGGTCTGTGTATTGGAACCAGATAGTGTGGAACAGAGATTCAGTCTACTTTCAAGAAGGTATTACATCAGATTGCTAAGTTGCTAGTGTTTTCTTTTTTTTGAATGACTTCTTTTTGGAACTATCCAAAGTCCACGTGAAGTATCTTCCCTACTTCATTGATTATGTGAGCGATGTCCCTGGCACGTATGAATTGCTTAATGCCTGAGATCTCACTGCAGAAAACAAAAACAGAAAAACCCCAAAACGCTGTCATTCCACTAACACAGTATTTGATTGCTCCAGAATCAGTTTACTGATACAAATTATGGTGAATATTCATTTTTAATATATTAAGTAAGGCTTTAGGTAGACAACAACTAGAAATGGAAATTAATTTCTGTAGGTGGGAGTATTAAAATTTTTTGTTTACTTTTATACTGAATAGTGCCGGTTTCTCACTGTGCACTGTATTGATTCAGAATAATCCTACTATTCTAACTACTGAACGTTAAGAGAATTTAGAGACAGAGAAAGTAGAGCCACACTGCTTACCTTAGGATCAGATGGTATTTCTTTTAAATGCAAGTGAAGTTACAAAGAAGAAGTGGACATGCCATAACATTCTTTTCACTGTCCTTTAGTATTATAAACACATCAATTTTGGCATTTAAAGATGCGGTATGCAATAGAATATGATTGTCTTTCTGGGTATTTTGCCCTTCTTACCAGTTTGTTGTTTTTCCTGTTGCAGGTGGAAGATGATGGTGAAATGTTCCACACCCTGGATGATGGGCACACAAGATTTACGGATCTAATCCAGCTGGTGGAGTTCTATCAACTCAATAAGGGCGTTCTTCCTTGCAAGCTGAAACATTATTGTGCTAGGATTGCACTTTAGCCAAACAAGAAGTGACTTGTTAAACTGCTGAAGAAAAAGGACTCAAGAAAAAGGAAGACCATAAATAAGGGTGAAAGCATTGCCGTGGTGAAAAGAATCTATTTCTCTTACAAGTTACAAAAAATAGTTTGTGCATTACAAATAAGTAAAGATTTGGATTGACATTACCTTCATCATTTAAATATTAGTTAAAATTAAACCTCCAAAAAAAAAAACCTGGTGTGTTCTTGTGTGATTTTCCATTACTATAATATTTTCTTCAATTATGCACATTTTAAACATCTTTCTGTCCTTATTTACTATAGCAACATTAGAATTCTCAACCACAAAGTATGAAAAAAAGTTGGGGCTCAGAATGAATTATTTGTGGACTGAATTTCAATTAAGTACTGTTTTTGTAACTTAAGAAGTATGATAAAAAACCTGAGTTAACAATTAAAAGAAGCTACTCACAACCTGTTAATAAAACTAAAAACTATTTTGAATTGTATATTTTCTGAGTTTATTATAACCTTAAAATCAAATCATATTTTGAAATAGCAGCTTAAAATTATTTTGAAGTATTGATATATTGATTTTTTTTCAGGATGACTTTTATTACATATTAAATTATTAATTATACTATAATATTTACACTGATACTGTACCTATTAGTGACACGTTATTCACTGCATTTTTTTCATTCACTTAAGAATTGACTGGAACTATCTACTTGTTTTTAAGGAAATGATTAAAATATAGAGGGGATTTATATAATTTGCACATGCTTTCTCATGGCATGTAATCTGTCACAGTGTAACATTTTTCACATTAATATTTCACATTTGCCCCACGCTGTAACTTTCAGAAGTTTCTTTAGATCCTTATACAACTAGATGATTAACCTGATCAAAATGTTAAAATCAAAGATGCAAAATCTATTAAGGTCCGAATAGGTAAATCCATGCTATTCTCTTTGCCTACTCCCTTTTCATCATCTTACCTTGGCAATGTCGGTATGGAAAAGGTTTTGGAAACATGAGGCACCCACCTCCCTTATCACCTCACTGAGACCATCTAGAAAGTTTTTGTTGGGATTTATAACTCTGTTTTTCCTACTTTTTGTGAGAAGGGTATTCATTGTTCTACAAAAAGATGAGAAATAAAACATTAAATAAACGTTAAAATCATACAAAATATTGCTCATCCCCTTTGATCCTCGTAACAACATTTTGGGAAAGTTAAGAAGGTTTTTTAAGAACAATATTTCAAAAATGCATACTGTAGTTTTAAATAAAAGCTATTCATTTTTGGTAATAGAGCATCTGAAAACATTCATACAATGCTAATAAAATCAATTATTACTGAAAAAGAATTACTGGCAGAATTTTAAAAATACTCAATTTGCTTTTAGCCAAAGCAAACCTAATTCTTAAAACACTGAAACTTAGAACATAAATCTGATGCTATAAACTATCGATCTGGTGTCTACAAAGGCTTGAATGACACATAGGACCCTAAATAGAGGAGCAAGAGGTAAACACACTTGACCCTTTCAACCTTGTAGAGTATTTCTGATTATTTCTGACTTATTTCTGATTTATAAAAATATTTTGTGTTTTGAACTGATATGCATTTTCTTATTTTGCACCAGGGTCAAATTGACAATATCAGAAAATGTAATATTTTAAATGCTAGACTCTCATAAACTGACCAATTTTTGCTTGTCTTTGTTATTTGTGCCTCTAACTTCATTCACAATCTAAATTTATTATTGTGGAGCCCAGATTTTGTACGTAATTGCTCATTTTGGTCTTAAAGCATGAGCCAAGAAAAATTATTGAGGAAGGGCTGACATTATCCTTCCTGATTCCTTCTGATAAAGGGTTTTGAACACGTGTGTATGTATGTAAATCTTATATGAAATTAAATCTGAGAGTGTCAGACACATCAAGAGTTAGTACAGTATTAAAATGGATTTCCAAGAAAAATGTGAATTACCTTTGGATTATTTTTCATTTTGGTTTAGCCAAGTTTTGCTATCTTGCACCATTTTAGAGTGGGATTAGGTCAGATTAGCTCTATGTTTTCTTCTTTTATTCTTTTCATATGTTGGAGTTAGTATACTTTATCCTCCTAGAAAGAAAAAAAAACCCAGCAGATCTGGTCCACATTGTTCTTTTTCGTTTTTTTAAATGGAAGAATTATTTATTTTGAAACATTCAGGAAAACTAGGTCAAACAAGATAAAAACTATGAGTGTTTCAATTCAGAATAATTACTTGTTTCACATGTATAATGGTGCAAAGACCTGACTGATTTGAGTATATTAGTTGGAAATTTTTATCTTAGCTCTATTTTAGGGTGGTGGTCAGCATCAGTTAATCAGAGGCCCATGGGGTCTCTAGCTTCTGATCACCAACAGTGCCAACTCTACATATGGTAGTCGTGTTACGGTAGGGACACCAGACTATCACCTGGATTATGATTTCTCTGAAGAGGAAAGATTATCATTGGTTATGGGTACAATTTGGTGTTTCAAGCTGGCTCCATATTTAGAAAGCTCTTCCCTCTGTTGCCAGGCATTCTTAAGCTTTTCTGTGCCTTGGATCCATCTAGCAGCCTCGTGAAATTTATGGACCCTCTTCACAGAATGTCTTTAAATGCAGAAAATAAATAGAATTTCAAAGCACAGTAATTATAGAAACATAACTGTACAATTGTATATGTAGGTGGACCCCGGGTGGAAACGTGCTGTAGCGTGGCCTGCTGTGTCTCCTGGCTGTGTTGACTGTTGCCCATATAAAGCCTCTAGTTTTCTGTCTCACGTTCTGTAGGGAATACAGGAGCTGATTCTCAGTCAGTGTTAACCCACACCAGTGGGGCACAGAGTAGTTTGCTTGAGATGCAGGGTTCTTGTAACACTTATTGAACACTCAACCAAACCTTCATACCTGCTTCTTGTGGGATTATCACCTCCTGCCAGTGCTGGCTCCTACACTTTTACCATCTGTGACACTTAGGCATGCTCATAACCAGGGCACTGCTTGTAATGTCTCTAACTGCATGTATCTCAGACCACAAATTATAGATGTGAACAAGAGAAAGGCAAGCCTTTGGACTGAGCACATAACTATACTGACCCAAAACGTCATTGCAGAGATCCCCCAATTTGAGAAAGGGATCTGAGTGAATTTTTAACCAGCATAAATACTTGTTTCTACAGTGGGGTATCAGGTGACTAGTCCTTTACCATGCTGGTTCGCCTTGTAATTATAAAAAATTCACCAGTTCCTAATTCGACCCCACGTGATACACAAGGCATTAGAAGCTAGAATTAAGATTATAGCTCTGAGGTTAGACTTTGCGGATTTGGATTCCAGGCCATTACATAGTAGCTATGTAGCCTTGGTCAAATCACAGTTTCTTCTTTTCTGTAGAGGGTATTACAGTCACCATCACCACCACTTCTTCAGTGGGGGAGGCGGGGGTGTGTGTGCGAAATGAAATCATTGATGTAAAGTGCTTAGCACATGGTGTAGAATCTTAATCGATGCATCTTTTATTATATTAGTGATTGTACATTTAGGTACTCCACCTCCCTGGGACACTGCCCATTCCACCACTGAGAATCTTTGCTATGCCACCACTTGTTTGCCCTTCCTGCCAAGAACGACATAATATACGTCATACATCGTGCCTCTGCCCTGGTTTCAGTCCTTTGTATAAGACTGCTTTTGTGGAAGTAGCCACAGTTATAGTACAGTGGGGGGTACCCAGACCATCAGTAGGGACTCTGTGGACAGCTGTCCCTAACTGCACCGGATCCTACAGACTCCCGGGCTTCCTTCCACTTGCTGATTAATAAATATAAAGTGAGATTTGAGATTCTCATACTTTCCATCTCCCTCCCCCCAAATAACATTGATAGGATGGGAAGTATAGAAGATTGAAAACCTGCTCCAGAGACCCCCACCTAGACAACACAGGAATTGAGCTAACACATGGCTGAGTGGAGGAAGAATAAAGGACTCCTAGGTGATGGTACATCTCTGGGAAATTAGTAAACTTTCACTGAATAAATGTGTCCCTGGTTGTACACTTAGAGTGGATTCTGTTCCCCTCAGAAGCTCTTGTAATGTTGGCAATCTGATTAGGAGCTGAAAACAATGCTGTCACCTTGTGTGCTTGTTAAGTTTACTTCAGCATGTACTGAGTGCCTATTATGTGAAAGGCACTTTTAGAGATGCAGAATTGAATATTAGAGTATTGGATACACAAATATGTGTCCTAGAAGCCAAACTGGATAAGTGTTATAAACACAATGGGAGAGAGACATTGGTTACACTTGCTGAATGATGGGAAGAATGAGATGGGTCCTGGAAGGCCTGTAGGATTTACATTTACAAAACCTTGGAGAAAGAGCCGACAGTGTCGTCAAAGGGGGAGTGGAGGCAGCATGGAAAGTGCACAGATTGAATTTAAGAGTTTTTCAGCAAATGACAGCTTCATTGTAACTGAAGTATACAGGGCATGTGACAGAGGGGAAGGCCATGGCTAATAGGACTGGAAAGGCAAGCTTGGCAAAGTGGTTTACATTTTAGTTAAGGAAAGCCACAGCCAGGCGCCCCATTTCATTTTTACCTGGTTGAAATCAGGAATGGGCTTTATTAGTCTTTTTATCTCTTTTAAACCAAAGAGCTCATCAAGAAGCCATTGCAATAATCTGGGCAAAAATCAGGAGAGACTGCTCTAGACCCATAGGCATGAAAAAATGATTTTATGGAGGGGGGAATCATCAGTGTTATCAGACATTGGAGAGAAGCAAAGGGAGGAGTTGAAAATTATTAGTAGGTTTAGGGTCAAGGAAACTAGGAAGATTGTGATAATTATGATGGTAACAAAGGTCCAATTTTAACATGTCACTGGAATTCTTTGAAAAATAATTCTCTTTATTTAGAACCTCTTTATACAGGAAGGTGAGACTGAAGGCTTGATGCTAAAAAAAATAGGTAAGTACAGAAAACTTCATTTTGCATTGGAAGATAATTTGGGCATGGAAGTAGACTGGGAGGCAGCAACAGAATGAATCAAGGGGCCTAATGAGATGGTGGGAGGCTGGAAGCTCAGGAGAAAGATGGCCGTTGGCAAAGTCCTGAGACCAGGCGGTAAAAAAGACTCCTAAGAACATGGATATTGAGGACATATTTCTTGGGATGTTTGCTGTGTGGTTCTACAATTTAACAACCTTTCATTTTCCCAAACCTGATATGAAGTCTCCACACATACAAATGACTTGGAAGAGAGTTATGGTAGAAAGTCCAGAGAAAGGACCATGCTCCACATCAAGGTTTAGGTGGAACGCAAGCAAATAAAATTTCAGCAGAAATAGGAAATTCAAACAACAGGAACAAATGTCAGAAATTTTGAGTTGGGCTTCGGCCTTCCAAGTAGATGTAGATTGTTTTACAAAAACCAAAAAGCAGTCTGCCCTCAGCTAAGATATAATTTTCACTTTCTGTAATCGTTAAAAAAAAAAATCACTCTTTGTTTGCCTTAGCAGCAACCCTAACTCATTCCCTGCCCTCCCCCTTTATAATGTACCTTCTTGCGCATCACCGTTTCTTCACTTGCTGTGACTCAATCACTGACATTCCCCCCACCTCCCTGAAACTGTGTGGCCACATAAAAGGAAAATATTCAGACCTTTCTTACATGCTCTTTCAGCAACTTTGGTGCTGCTAACCACTCTCTCCTTGAACCATTCCCTTCTTTTGTTTTCCATGTCAACAAAATCCTTACATTCTTCCTATCCTGCTGGATGCCTCTTCTTGGTCTTCTTTACAAACTTGTTGCCCTTTTTGCTCATCCCTTAAATCTTGCTATGCTCAGCTATGTCCTAGGATTAATTTCCCTCCCTCCTTATTTTACTCCAACCCTGTAGACTCTTCCCTTTATTCTCATGGCTTCATATACCGTCTTAAGTGGCTTTAAAACTTGTGCTTCCTTTCTGAACTTTAGATCCATTTATTCGGCTACTTGTTCAACCTCTCCATTTGTATATCTTATAGTTACATCAAACTCTACATTTCTATGGATCTCTTTATCTTCCCTCAAGACCTGATCTCCTCCAGAGCTTCATAGCTCAGTAACCGTGCTACCACCAGCTTTCCAAACAGCAACCTAGAAAGTATCAAGTGCTGTAAAATGTCAATTATATCTGTGTATTTCTCTCCACTTCCATTGCCATTGCACAAATCTGGGCCACTTCCTTTCCTAGACTACTATCGCAGATTCTTAGATGGTCTTTCTTTTTCTGATCTTTCTCTATACCCACCCTCCCTCCTCAAGTTCATTCTATACAGAGTGATCTCTCAAAAATACTTGATCATACTACTCACTCCCCTACTTAAAAACTTCAATGGCTTCCTATTGCCTTTGGATAAAGCCTTTTTAAAAGGGCTATGAGGCTTTCATGATTTGGCCTTTGTATTTCCAGCATTATCTTTAGCCACTCATCCTTGCATTCTATTTTCCAGCTAGCCAATTCCCTGGAATAGACTCTATTCTGACATGTTTTCTTTGGCTTTGGCCCTTGCACATACTGGTCCCTTTATCTTGAACACATTTCTTTACTGTTCTCTCCAACCCAGGTAACCCTTTCCCCCTTCTGGGGCTTACGTAACATACTATTTCTTCAGGAAAATTTTCTTGACTATAGATTAGGTTAGGTTACCCAACAGTATGTTCCTCCCACTTTTCCGTTACAATGCTCGTCACGTTCTATTGAATTAGTCATTAATTTTTGTTTTCTCTATTGAGTCTAAGTTCCTGGCAAGAAAGGAGTTTGTTCATGGCGGTAGCCTCAGAATTCAGCAGAGTATCTAAGGCAGATATTAAGTGCTCGGTAGAGATTTGTTGAATGAATCAATACAATGATGAGGAAGAACAGAATATAAGAGCAGTTTTTGAACTCCTAAATCTGGAGTCCCTATGGAACATCCATGAGGAAATGGTTTCAGACATTATAAGATAAAAGTCAGAATTCAGGTATACCCTGTGATCATTTACCTAATCATGATAATGATATTTCAGTTTCCCTCCATCCTTATTCTTCTTCATTGAAAATTTATACTCATTAAAAATTGCTTTCACATTGAATCCAGTTGAAAACATCCAGAATTCCCATCGTGTTTTTCTGGGCTGGTGGCATGGTATCTCTCCTATTCTGCTTTTAAAAACTGCTGGAGGGCTTCCCTGGTGGCGCAGTGGTTGAGAGTCTGCCTGCCGATGCAAGGGACACGGGTTCGTACCCCGGTCCGGGAAGATCCCACATGCCGCGGAGCGGCTGGGCCTGTGAGCCATGGCCGCTGAGCCTGTGCGTCCGGAGCCTGTGCTCCGCAACGGGAGAGGCCACGACCGTGAGAGGCCCATGTACCGCAAAACAAACAAACAAACAAACAAACAAAACCAAACTGCTGGAGTCTCAGTACTCAGCAAACCTATAAATTCAATACAACCCTCATCAAGATCCTACTGGATTTTTTCCCATGGTGTAGTAATGATTCTAACTTTGTCCAGAAAAATAAACATATAAGAATAGCCAACAGTACTCAGAAAATGGGGGGGGGTTCTATAACATATTAAAACATACATAAAGTAAGAGTGATTAAAATAATTTATAAATCAACTAATGTGATTATTGTGTAACTGAAACTGAGCAACCTGTTTTTGGCTCTTGTTGCTGAGGACTCACAAGAGAAGAAAGCTACTATTTTTCCTATCCTTACTTCAGAAAGCAGAGACTAACATTGTGATTGTAAACATCTGAGCTACCCTCACACCTGAAAAGAGGTGATAAAACCTTGTCCTTTAGAAGTATTGAAGAGTACTAAAAGCTAGATTATCCAAAGAGGAGAAAAGATATTTATTTATATGTTGCAAGAAGTGGAAACGGCCTAACCAAAGGGGAGATATAGTCTAGCTGAAATTGAGAAGCAGATGGTGGTTTGGGTTTTACTTTTGAGTAGCAGAAATCTGTGTCCCTCTTATCCACAGCTCTGTGGATGGGCAGATGATTGGAGAATGCCTGGGAGATGAGACTCTAAGTATTTTTTCTCAGAGAGCAGAGACAAGGGCTTCTGTGGCAGAACCTGGAGACAGGAGACTGCTCAGAGCGCCAAGAGTAACCTGATGGCAGAAGATCCATGTGACAGCAACATATTTTAGCAAAAGGATCAAATGGTGCTAATTGCCAAAGAGGAAGATCAAGCCACAGCCTTTGGTGCCTGGGACAGTGCCTTGGATTTCTATAAAGGTAAAGTTTGCTTCACTCAAGTGTCATTGAGCAAATTCACATTTCTTTAAAATGGAAAAGAGAAGCCAAAGAAAGAATAAAGAATATATATGGAATTAGAATCAATGAGGAAACAGTTGAGTTTTTTAGGTTTGATGGGACAACTAATATTTCACAACTCCCTACTTTACTCTTTATGCCATAATAAATTTCAGATAGTTCAAAAAACCTAAACATAAAATATGAAGTCATAAAGAACTGGAAAAATTATAGAGGAATATTTCTGTAAAACTGTGGTTGTATTTGATCATTAAAGCCAGAAATAAAAGAAGCACTGAAACATACAAAGTTAAAGTCTATACAAAAAACGAATACCACCACCATAAATAAGGCTTAATAACAAAAGAAAAATTTGATAAAATATTCATAACATTATTAACAAAAAATAAGATTAACATTGCTATTGTGCAAAATGCCTTTACGTAGCAATAAACAAGACATGCATTCTAAGAGAAAAAAGGCAAAGAAATAACTAACAGCCAATTTAAAAAAATAGATTGCCAATTTACATATAAAAAGAAGTTCAATCTTATTAGCATTCAGAAACTAAAATTTAAATTTTGATCAGTTATTTCTTTTTCAAATAGACTGGCATCAAGTATTGTCAAGGATGTGGAGGGAAAAATTAAACATCCCCACCATGTTATTGGTGGGAATTTCAAGTGCTCCATACTTTTGGTAGAATAGTCAGGCAATATTGTGTTTGCGATTTAAAAAACTGAGCTATAACTGACATATAACATTTTATTAGTTTTAGGTATACTCAGATACACAATTTGTTATATGTATATATTGTGAAATGATTACCAAAATAAACTCATCCATCACTACCCAGAGTTACAATTTTTTTCTTGTGAAGAAAACGTTTAAGATCTACTCTCTTATCAACTTTTAAATATATAATACAGTATTGTTAACTATAGTCACCATACTATGAAAGTTTATGCCTTTTGAACACCTTCACCTCTTTCACCCAACCACCCCACACCTCTGGCAACCACTAATCTGTTCTCTGTATCTATGAATTCAGTTTTTTTTAGATTCCATCATTCAGTATTTGTCTTTTTCTGTCTGACTTACTTTGCTTAGTATAATGTCTTCAAGGACCATCCATATTGTTGAAAATGGCAGGATTTCCTTATTCTGTGGCTGAATAATATTTGGCAATATATACATAAAATAGAAAATGTGAATTCCACTTTATCAAGAAACGCTATTTCTAGAAATTTATTCTAAGGAGAAAATTGGTCAAATAGTGCATCTAAATGTACTCATCAATTCATCTGTTTACTTATTCATTCACACAACAGATATTTTGTTGGTGCCCACTGTATGCTCAACTATGAACAACTGATGTATATAAAAGACACAATCACTGATCTTGTGGAGCTTATTTTCTGGTTAAAGATACAGACAAAACAGAGAAAACAAATTAAAAATAGATTCAAATGACATGTAAGGAACTACTAACAAGAATAAGAGAATAATGGATAATGTACATTCGATAAGATGGCCAGAGAAGACCTCTTTGGGGAAGTGTCATTTAGGGGGAGACAAATAATTAAATATATTTACAATATATAAACAATGTTTATATATTTTGTTCTATGGTTGAAGAGTTTTCCAAGCAGTGAAAAGAACACATGCAAAAGCCCAAGATAAAACAAAACATTACGTACTTGAGGAACAGAACGGTTGGGCATGGTGTGGAAGGAGTGAGTAGCACAGATGATAGTAAAGACAGGTAACATTCAGATCACACAGGCCCTTTTAGGCCATGGAAAGGAATCTGGATTCTATTCTAAGGGGAATGGAAAGCCTTTGATGGCTTTTTCTTTTAATTGGAGTGAAATTGCTTTACAATGTTGTGTTAGTTTCTGCTGTACAATGAAGTGAATCAGCTATATGTATACCTATATCCCCTCCTTCTTGGACCTTCCTCCCACCTATCTAGGTTGTCACGGAGCACCGAGCTGAGCTCCATGTGCTATACAGCAGGTTCCCACTAGCTATCTATTTTACACATGGTAGTGTATTTATGTCAAACCTAATCTCCCAATTCATCCCACCCTCCCCTTCCACCGGTGTCCACATGTCTGTTTTCTATGTCTGTCTCTATTCCTACCCGACAAATAGGCTGATCTGTACCATTTTTCTAGATTCCACATATATGCGCTAATATATGATATTTGTTTTTCTCTTTCTGGCTTACTTCACTCTGTATGACAGACTCTAGGTCCATCCATATCTCTACAAATGACCCAGCTGCATTCCTTTTTATGGCTGAGTAATATTCCATTGTATATATATACCACATCTTCTTTATCCATTCATCTATTGTTGGACATTTACATTGTTTCCATGTCATGGCTACTGTAAATAGTGCTGCAATGAACACTGGGGTACATGTGTCCTTTTGATTTATGGTTTTCTCAGGGTATATGCCCAGTAGTGGGATTGCTGGGTCATATGGTAGTTCTATTTTTAGTTTAGTTTTTCTTTTTAATTTATTTTTTTATACAGCAGGTTCTTACTAGTTATCTATTTTATAAATATTAGCGTATATATACCAATCCCAGTCCCCCAGTTCATCCCACCACACCCTGGCACATCCCCCCTTGGTGTCCATACGTTTGTTCTCTACATCTGTGTCTCTATTTCTGCCTTGCAAACCAGTTTACCTGTACATTTTTTCTAGATTCCAAATATACGTGTTCATATACGATATGCTTTTCTCTCTCTGACTGACTTCACTCTGTATGACAGTCTCTAGGTCCATCCACGTCTCTACAAACGACGCAGTTTCGCTCCTTTTTATGGCTGAGTAATGTTCCATTATACATATGTACCACATCTTCTTTATCCATTCATCTGTAGATGAGCATTTAGGTTGCTTCCATGACATGGCTACTGTAAATAGTGTTGCAATGAACATTGGGGTGCATGTGTCTTTTTGAATTATGGTTTTCTCTGGGTATATGCCCAGTAGTGGGATTGCTGGGTCATATGGTAATTCTATTTTTAGTTTTTTAAGGAACCTCCATACTATTCTCCATAGTGACCATATCAATTGACACTCCCACCAATGGTGCAAGACGGTTCCCTTTTCTCCACACCCTCTCCAGCATTTGTTGTTTGTAGATTTTTGGATGATGGCCCTTCTAACCGGTGTGAGGTGATACCTCATTGTAGTTTTGATTTGCATTTCTCTAATAACTAGTGATGTTGAGCAGCTTTTCATGTGCCTCATGGCCATCTGTATGTCTTCTTTGCAGAAATGTCTATTTAGGTCTTCTGCCCACTTCCGGATTGGATTGTTTGTTTTATTGATATTGAGCCGCATGAGCTGTTTATATATTTTGGAGATTAATCCTTTGTCAGTTGATTCACTTGCAAATATTTTCTCCCATTCTGAGGGTTGTCTTTTCATCTTGTTTGTGGTTTCCTTTGCTGTGCAAAAGCTTTTAAGTTTTATGAGGTCCCATTTGTTTATTTTTATTTCCATTACTCTAGAAGGTGGGTCAAAAAAGATCTTCCTGTGATTTATGTCAAAGAGTGTTCTTCCTATGTTTTCCTCTAAGAGTTTTATAGTGTCTGGTCTTACATTTAGGTTTTAATCCATTTTGAGTTTGCTTTTTTGTATGGTGTTAGGGAGTGTTCTAATTTCATTCTTTTACATGTACCTGTCCAGTTTTCCCAGCACCACTTATTGAAGAGACTGTCTTTTCTCCATTGTATATTCTTGCCTCCTCTGTCAGATTAGTTGACCATAGGTGCGTGGGTTCATCTCTGGGCTTTCTATCCTGTTCCATTGATCTATATTTCTGTTTTTGTGCCAGTACCATATTGTCTTGATTACTGTAGCTTTGTAGTGTAGTCTGAAGTCAGGGAGTCTGATTCCTCCAGCTCCGCTTTTTTCCCTTGAGATTGCTTTGGCTATTTGGGGTCTTTTGTGTCTCCATACAAATTTTAAGATTTTTTGTTCTAGTTCTGTAAAAAATGTCATTGGTAATTCGATAGGGATTGCATTGAACCTGTAGATTGCTTTGGGAAGTATAGTCATTTTCACAATATTGATTCTTCCAATACAAGAACATGGTATATGTCTCCATCTGTTTGTGTCATCTTTGATGTCTTTCATCAGTGTCTCATACTTTTCTGAGTACAGGTCTTTTACCTCCTTAGGTAGGTTTATTCCTAGGTATTTTATTCTTTTTGTTGCAGTGGTGAATGGGATTGTTTCCTTAATTCTCCTTTCTGATCTTTCATTATAAGTGTATAGGAATGCAAGAGATTTCTGTGCATTGATTTTGTATCCTTCAACTTTACCAAATTCATTGATTAGCTCTAGTAGTTGTCTGGTGGCATCTTTAGGATTATCTACTTATAGTATCATGTCATCTGCAAACAGTGATAGTTTTACTTCTTTTCCAATTTGTATTCCTTTTATTTCTTTTTCTTCTGTGACTGCCTTGGCTAGGACTTCCAAGACTATGTCAAATAACAGCGATGAGAGTGGGCAACCTTGTCTTGTTCCTGATCTTAGAGGAAATGCTTTCGGTTTTTCATCATTGAGAATGATGTTTGCTGTGGGTTTCTTGCATACGGCCTTTATTATGTTGAGATAGATTCCCTCTATGCCCACTATCTGGAGAGTTTTTATCATAAATGGGTGTTGAATTTTGTCAGAAGCTTTTTCTGCATCTATTGAGATGATCATATGTTTTTTATTCTTCAATTGTTAATGTGGTGTATCACACTGATTGATTTGCGTATGTTGAAGAATCCTTGCATCCCTGGGATAAATCCCACTTGATCATGGTGTATGATCCTTTTAATGTGTTGTTGGATTTTGTTGAGGAGTTTTGCATCTATATTCATCACTGATATTGGTCTGTAATTTTCTTTTTTTGAGGTATCTCTGTCTGGTTTTGGTATCAGGGTAATGGTGGCCTCGTAGAATGTTTGAGAGTGTACCTTCCTCTGCAATTTTTGGGAATAATTTGGGTGTTAGCTCTTCTCTAAATGTTTTATAGAATTTACCTGTGAAGCCATCTGGACCAGGACTTTGTTTGTTGGAAGACTTTTAATCACAGTTTCAATTTCATTACTTGTGATTGGTCTGTTCATATTTTCTATTTCTTCCTGGTTCAGTCTTGGAAGGTTATACCTTTCTAAGAATTTGTCCATTTCTTCCAGGTTGTCCATTTTATTGGCATAGAGTTGCTTGTAGTAGTCTCTTAGGATACTTTGTATTTCTGTGGTGTCTGTTGTAACTTCTCCTTTTTCATTTCTAATTTTATTGATTTGAGTCCTCTCCCTCTTTTTCTTGATAAGTCAGGCTAAAGGTTTATCAATTCTGTTTACCTTCTCAAAGAACCAGCTTTTAGTTTTATTGATCTTTGCTATTGTTTTCTTTTGTTTCTATTTCATTTATTTCTGCTCTGATCTTCATGATTTCTTTCCTTCTACTAACTTTGGGTTTTGTTTGTATATCTTTCTCTAGTTCCTTTAGGTGTAAGGTTAGGTTGTTTGAGATTTTTCTTGTTTCTTGAGGTAGGATTCTATTGCTACGAACTTCCTTCTTAGAACTGCTTTTACCGCATCCCATAGCTTTTGGATCGTTGTGTTTTCATTGTCATTAGTCTCTAGGTAGTTTTGATTTCCTCTTTGATTTCTTCAGTGATCTCTTGGGTATTTAGTAGCGTATTGTTTAGCCTCTATGTTTTTGTGTTTTTTACCTTTTTTTCCCTGTAATTGATTTGTAATCTCATAGCGTTGTGGTTGCAAAAGATGCTTGATATGATTTCAGTTTTCTTAAATTTACCGAGGCTTGATTTGTGACCCAAGATGTGATCTATCCTGGAGAATGTTCCGTGCGCACTTGAGAAGAAAGTGTAATCAGCTGTTTTCGGATGGAAATTCCTATAAATATCAATTAAATCTATCTGGTCTATTGTGTCATTTAAAGCTTGTGTTTCCTTATTAATTTTCTGTCTGGATGATCTGTCCATTGGTGTAAGTGAGGTGTTAAAGTCCCCCACTATTATTGTGTTACTGTCTGTTTCCTCTTTTATAGCTGTTAGCAGTTGCCTTATGTATTGAGGTGCTCCTATGTTGGGTGCATATATATTTATAAATGTTATATCTTCTTCTTGGATTGATCCCTTGAACATTATGTAGTGTCCTTCCTTGTCTCTTGTAACATTCTTTATTTTAAAGTCTACTTTATCTGATTTGAGTATTGCTACTCCAGCTTTCTTTTGATTTCCATTTTTATGGAATATTGTTTTCCATCCCCTCACTTTCAGTCTGTATGTGTCCCTAGGTCTGAAGTGGGTCTCTTGTAGGCAGCATATATATGGGTCTTGTTTTTGTATCCATTCAGCCAGCCTGTGTCTTTTGGTTGGAACATTTAATCCATTCACGTTTAAGGTAATTATTGATATATATGTTCCTGTGACCATTTTCTTAATTGCTTTGGGTTTTTTTTTTGTAGGTCCTTTTCTTCTCTTGTGTTTCCCACTTACGAGAAGTTCCTTTAGCATTTGCTGTAGAGCTGGTTTGGTGGTGCTGAATTCTCTTAGCTTTTGCTTGGTTGTAAGGGTTTTGATTTCTCCATCGAACCTGAATGAGATCCTTGCCAGGTAGAGTAATCTTTGTTGTAGGTTCTTTCCTTTCATCACTTTAAATATATTGTGCCACTCCCTTCTGGCTTGTAGAGTTTCTGCTGAGATATCGGCTGTTAACCTTATGGGAGTTCCCTTCTATGTTATTTGTCATTTTTTCCTTGTTGCTTTTAATAATTTTTCTTTGCCTTTAATTTTTGCCAATTTGATTACTATGTGTCTTAGTGGGTTTCTCGTTGGGTTTATCCTGTATGGGACTCTCTGTGCTTCCTGGACTTGGGTGGCTATTTCCTTTCCCATGTTCGGGAAGTTTTTGACTACAATCTCTTCAAATATTTTCTCGGGTCCTTTCTCTCTCTCTTCTCCTTCTGGGACCCCTGTCATGCTAATGTTGGTGTGTTTAATGTTGTCCCAGAGGTCTCTTAGGCTGTCTTCATTTCTTTTCATTACTTTTTCTTTATTCTGTTCTGTTGCAGTGATTTCTACCATTCTGTCTTCCAGGTCACTTATCCGTTCTTCTGCCTCAGTTATTCTGCTATTGATTCCTTCTAGTGTATTTTTCAATTCAGTTGTTGCATTGTTCATCTATGTTTGTTCTTTAATTCTTCTAGGTGTTTGTTCTTAATTCTTCTAGGTCTTTGTTAAACATTTCTTGCATATTCTCAATCTTGCTTCCATTCTTTTTCTGAGGTCCTGGATCATCTTCACTATCATTATTCTGAATTCTTTTTCTGTAAGGTTTTCTATCTCCTCTTCATTTAGTTGTTTTTCTGGGGTTTTATCTTGTTCCTTCATCTGGTACATAGCCCTCTGCCTTTTCATCTTGTCTATTTTTCTGTGAATGTGGTTTTTGTTCCACAGGCTGCAGGTATGTAGTTCTTCTTGCTTCTGTTGTCTGTTCTCTGGTGGATGAAGCTATCTAAGAGGCCTGTGCAAGCTTCCTGATGGGAGGGACTGGTGTTGGGTAGAGCTGGGTGTTGCTCTGGTGGGCAGAGCTCAGTAAAACTTTAATCCACTTGTCTGCCGTTGGGTGGGGCTGGGTTCCCTCCCTGTTGGTTGGTTGGCCTGAGGTGACCCAGCACTGGAGCCTACCTGGCTCTTTGGTGGGGCTAATGGCGTACTATGGGAGGGCTCATGCCAAGGAGTACTTCCTAGATCTTCTACAGTGTTCTTTTCCTCACAGTGAGCGATAGCCACACCCTGCCTCTGTGGGAGACCCTCCAACACTAGAAGGTAGGTCTGGTTCAGTCTCCTATGGGGTCACTGCCCTTCCCCTGGGTCCTGATGCACACACCATTTGTGTGTGCCAAGCGTGGAGTCTCTGTTTCTCCAGTCCTGTTGAATTCCTGCAATCAAATCCCTCTAGCCTTCAAAGTCTGATTGTCTGGGAATTCCTCCTCCCACTGCCGGACCCCCAGGTTGGGAAGCCTGAAGTGGGGCTCAGAACCTTCACTCCAATGGGTGGACTTCTGTGGTATAAGTGTTCTCCAGTTTGTGAGTCAGCTACCTAGCAGTTATGGGATTTGATTTTATTGTGATTGTGCCCTTCCTACTCACTGCGGCTTCTCCTTTGTCCTTGGATGTGGGGTATCTTATTTGATGAGTTCCAGCATATTCCTGTTCATAATTGTTCAGCAGTTAGTTGTGATTCTGGTGCTCTCACAAGAGGGAGTGTATGCACGTCCTTCTAGTTCACAATCTTGAACCAATCTCCCTATTTTTAGTTTTTTAAGGAACCTCCATACTGTTCTCCATAGTGGCTGTACCAAGTTACATTACCACCAACAGTGCAAAAGTGTTCCCTTTTCTCCACACCCTTCCGAGCATTTGTTGTTTGTAGATTTTTGGATAATGGCCATTCTAACCAGTATGAGTTGACACCTCATTGTAGTTTTGATTTGCATTTCTCTAATAACTAGTGATGTTGAGCAGGTTTTCATGTGCCTCTTTGTGATTTTTATGTCTTCTTTGGTGAAATGTCTATTTAGGTCTTCTGTCCATTTTTTGATTGGGTTGTTTGTTTTTTCGATATTCAGCTCCTTGTGCTGTTTGTATATTTTGGAGATTAATCCTTTGTCAGTTGCTTCATTTGCAAATATTTTCTCTCATTCTGAGGGCTGTCTTTTCATCTTGTTTATGGTTTCCTTTGCTGTGCAAAAAGCTTTTAAGTTTAATTAGGTCCTGTTTGTTTATTTATTTATTTTTGTTTTCATTACTCTAGGACGTGGGTCAAAAGAGATCTTGCTGAGGTTTATGTCAAAGAGTGTTTCTCCTATGTCTTCCTCTAAGAGTTTTATAGTGTCTGGTCTTAACATTTAGGTCTTTAATCCGTTTGTAGTCTATTTCTATATATGGTGTTAGGTAGTGTTCTAATTTCATTCTTTTACATGTAGCTGTCCAGTTTTCTCAGTACCACTTATTGAAGAGGCTATCTTTTTTCCATTGTATGTTCTTGCCTCCTTTGTCATAAATTAGGTTACCATACGTGCATGCGTTTATCTCTGGGCTTTCTATCCATTAAGGGTAATGGAAAGCCATTGATGGCTTTTAAACAAACAAATGAAAAATGATAAAATAGGATTTATATTTGGACAAGATCACTCTTGAAACTTTGTGGATAATGAATTGGAAGTGGGCAAGAGTAGATGTTTACTGCAGCATCATTTACAATTGTAAAAACCAGAAAATACCTAGGGGATTGGTCATAATCATCATAATGGATGCTCATATATCTAAATTCATTGATGGGAAAAAAATCACAATTTTTGAGAAAAACTGTATGTGTGAGTGCACATGGTAGAAGGATGTTTACAAAAATGAGAGTAGAATTAGCTCTGCCTATGCTCTGCCTATGATATAAAATTAGTGCTATTCTTTGGCTGACTTTATATTTGGCTTTATATTTTTTTCTTTATTGCTTTTGATGAATGGGTATATTTTGTATAATCAGAAAAATCAATCTCTTTTCATTTTAGAGAAAAAAAAAGACTAATCAACAATGGAGAAAAGTATTTAAGTGATTTTATACTCTCTACTTTTCTGTTTGCCTATCTCAATTGTTTGTCATTTCTTAACATGAACTGGCATTCTTGTCTAGTAAAATATCCATGTGGATTATTGGGTGTCTTGTCCATCCGAACTAGTGTTTCGATCTGAGCATGTTACTCTTCTGCCAAAACATGTGGATTCCTTATTTCCCATTAATTCTCAATGGACAATGAACAGACATCTTGGCAGCTGCTTGACAATTCCTTAAGGAAGAAGAAAAGTCTAAATTTAGGCTCTCTCCCCAGGCTGTGGTTTTGTAACTCAAAGGAACTAGAGAATTTTCATTAAGAGACCTGTTTTTATTTTCTGAGGCTAGGGAGCTTCCATCTTTTATAGTGATAGACTAGTAAAGATTACAATGTGGCTTCAAAGTGGCAGGGGGGTTGGTGGTGGTGGGATGAATTGGGAGATTGAGATTGACATATATACAGTAATATGTATAAAACAGATAACTAATAAGAACCTGCTGTATAAAAAATTTAAAAAAAAATAGTTGCTTCACCACCAAACTCCTCAGTCCTCTTCCAGCAACATTATCCCAGACACACACAAACCCTACACAGGCTCTTGGGAGCCTGGAGGTGGCGTGAGCATGTTCTCTGAAAGGGCATTGCTTTTTTATTACTGTACTTTGTAATACTGTGACATTTTATTACAGTAAAAAGAAATAACCTACTTGGACTTGCAATCTACCTACTTAATTTTTAGTCCCTCCAAAATATTGAACATAGTTTTTCCCCCTCTAAGTTCTAGATGCTGTCCCTCCTGCCTTTACCATTTTATAACCCCATCTCTAGAACACCTTTTCCTTGGTTTATCATAGAAAATAGCTTAGCCTTTGTGCTTTCTTCCCCTTATGTCCTCTACCTTGTTGGTTCTTCTCAAAATTGTTCTTCACTCCAAGTCACAATTATTAATTTAAAGTTATTAAATTGTAGTTTCCAAGTAAATACCCAAACTCTCTGTGTAGTGATTCAGTTCTTAAAGGCACCCATGAATCTTCTGGTTGATTGAAGGCTCAGTTGTGGGATTTAGAATGATGTGGGAATGATGATAATAATGATGAGGATGACTGGTTAAATATTATCAACACTGCTGAATGTACCATTGAGTCCTCCCTGCATCCATGGTTTCCCCAGAACCTGTAGGATATGTTTAGCTAAACTTTAAAAAATAACATAAATAGCACATCTTCATTGCAACAAAATCAGACAAAAGTAGCAAAAAAAATTCACCCATGATTTTACCACCCACAGATAACACAATACTGCTAAGACATTGATATATATAGTGAGTATAAATTACATATTGCCTTTGAGTGTTTCACACTCATTACTCTTGACCTATTTAATTTCATTTTCTTTCTGGGGATCTGATTTCTATTTATAAACAATCATAAATTATTTCTGTCTTATATGCACTGCCTGGAAGATTTGAAAAAAATTTTTAAAATAATTTTTGAATGATATGATGATCAAATTACTGGAAGTGATAGAATACAAAAGTGATAGATATAATACAAAAAGAAAACATTTAAATAAGTTGTTCCACTGGTAAAGTTGAACCTCTCCCCCATGTTGCCCCCAGTAGGGCATCCAAAATAGTATGTGTTCTGCATTCTGCATGTAATTCCATGTTTGGAGCACTGAGGATAAGAAATTTTATTCTTAGGTCAGTATTCTTCAAAGCGTGGCTTGTGAGCCAAATGAATTAGAAAATTTTCTCAAAGATTCTGATGTAGCTCTGCAATGAAGCCCCCAAATCTGCAACTGTAATAAGCAATCCACATGGTTCTAATGTTTACTAAACTTTGAGAGCCACTACCTTAGTGCACTTGACCATTGCTACCCAGTGCTAGTCCTTGTCAAAAGCTTCACTGTTTTCAAAATGACAGCGGCAAGGCATTTCACCAAATTCCCATTAGTATAACACTACAATACTGATTTTCACTACCGAAGTGAAGATGTTTTCTCTTCTCACTATGTTTCCGTTTGTCTTCTCTAAAACTTACAGTGGTCAGGAGCTTCACTGGAATCACTCTAACTCAGAATACACAGAATGATTCCCATCTATTATTGAATTTCAAGCTTTTAAAAATTGGACACATGATTCACTCAATGTAATGGATGTACAGGTTAATCCAACTAATGTTATCATTAAAGAAAGGCATAAATATGTAAGACCTAATGATTTTTTTTTTTTACAAGTCTTACACTAAAAATTCAAAGAATCTGAACAATGCCAAGGAACTGCCAGTGGATGTCAGCAGTGTGCCATAGATTTGTAGAACCAAGTACTGTTTTTGCTGCTACCTCTCAGAAATAACTATGGCTGGTGGTCTTATACCTTCGTAACAGCCAATATTTTTTTTTCCTTACCTTATAAATTATTGACTAATTTTGTACCAATTAGTTCTACCGGTTGGTAGGTTTGTTATCACGTTAAGCTTCAAGACAAGAACCTGGACTCAAATGATTAAAAATTTAGAGGCAGTTGATTAAATATGCAGATAGTCTGTGAAGCCACTTCTTGAAACAATTATATTGCCTTTTAATACTAATGATTTGTATAATTAATAAAAAAACAAGCTTGAAAGCATTAAAAAAGAAGTGAGACATTAAAGGGGATTGGGCTAAACGTCAAGAAGTAAGAATATAATTTGATCTGGACACATTTACACTCTAAGTCAGATCTAGCTGGGTTTTTTTTTAATAATATGGTTTCCTTTTTAGCAAAGACTATGTACTGAATTGTACAACTGCTTTGGAAATTACGTGTTGGATCAGTGAGTGGTCTGAGGGCTAATTAAATACATTTTGCAAATTGTATACTTTTTCTTCCAATTAAAAATCTTAATTACTCCAGTGCATTTTCCAATTTGAAGGTTTGTTGTGAAGTATAAGCAGTGAAGTGTAGATGTCCAGATCAAACTGGGACTGCTGTTGAGATCCCTTGGCTTACAATAAAGCTATTTTTAGTTAATTATAAAATTATGAAATTGCCCTAGCAACTCTGACCTCCAAATATGTTTTTAAAATGCTTTTTTCTCCAGATCACAGATTCTTCTCTGCTATGAACACAAATTTGGAGTCAGTCCAGGTCTTTCCATTGTGTGATAGAAGAAAAGACATTTAAACTCTTTATACTTCTGTTTTCTTAGCTGTGTTATAGGGCCAATCAAACAATACCAGGAGTAACTATTATTTTGGAGCTCTGCTAAGTTTCAGACACTATCATAGGCTCTTTACATGGTTTACCTCCTTTAACCATTGAAAAAAACCCAGATGGGAAGTTGTGCTATCCAGGTGTCACAGAAGAGAAAACAGAAAAGTAAAGTATTAGAGTTTGTTTTCAAATCATGAGTGCCTGACTCAAAGACCTAAGATCTTTTTCAAAAGATCTTTTCAGTAGATAATGCTGTTGTTATGTTTCCTAAGGCCCCAGTATTGTCCAGCCATGGCACTGAATATGTTCCATGGGTTGACTAAGGGGCTGGCAGTGTGAGTGCCAATGATGTCAAAGTACAATACTCCTGGACAGAAAGGTCTGCCAACCCTCTTCCAGTGTCCTTTGAAGGGGGCTCTGTCTGTGCCCTTCCATAGGATTGAATCTAGTTACTTACTCCTTGGAGACTATGTAGTCAGAGCCATTGTAGAACACTAATTTACTGTTTAAGTTTGGTGCCTTACTGTAAAAGACAGGAAACTGAAGAAGAGATTTTCAATCCTAATTTACAGATGGAAAAACCATGGTGAATACAAACAGTAGCCTCAAGGCCATCTCAAGAGTCTGGATTGAACTCTGGGATTGGCCAGGTCTTCTTACGTTGGACCCTGGACACCACCTGTTTGAGGCTGATTATGGAGATATTTTTCTGAAGATTACTTTTGTAACTCCAGTTCTCATTAGGTTATTATGAACTACGTGCTCTAACATTATCCCAAACTCAGCATGATACAAATATATCTGTGGGCAAACATTATGGGTGAATAAAATAGCAATTGTAAAATGATTTAAAATAGGTTCAGTGAAAAAAAAAAAAAAATAGGTTCAGTGATTAAGAAACGAAGGTTCTGGATTTGTAGAAGCGTGTATGTACGTTTAAGGATGCTGATGGTATAATTTGTTTTTGATTTCTTCATACTTCTGGGTTTGTTTGTTTGTCCAAAATTTTGATAAAACTATTTTACAGTTGCTTTTGCGTGGTGCTTTTCAATTGCTATTTAATGGTCAAATCTCTATCACTATCTAGCTATGTAGCTATGTATTGGGTTTTTCTGTAAGATGTTATATATATCTCTTTTGTTATTTAAAAGGTCTTTGTGTAGAGGACCCGTCACTGGATGTGTTGGTTGGAGGCAACTTCGGGAGGCAGTATGTACATGGTGGGCAAGGGACAGGGAAAAAACAAAACAAAACATGTGTTTTTGTTATAGAAAGACGGGGGTTCAAGTCCACTTAACAGCTCTGTGACTTTGGCACAAATAACTTCTCTGTACTTCACTTTCCTTTTACGAAAGGAATCACCACAAGGATTGAGATACTGTAGGTAAAACAGGAGGCCTCGGGCTTGGCACAAAATAACTCAATAAATGCTATCTTAAAAATCCTTTCCTTTCTCCTTTTTCTATGAGAACATAATAATTATTCAACAAATTTTGGTTAAGAGGATAAATGACTGCTACTGTATGCATAACTTTTAAGCCCATTGATTATTTCCATTCTTTATCATAATCTTTCAATCCCTACCTTCCAAATTGTTTTAGATGTGAGCCTGTTGTCTCCAAAATCTTTCTGGGTTCTACTTTTGCTCACCACTCCTTTTGTTTTGGGTAGGTTCTCATGCCCTCTTTTCATATCTACTTCCCTAAAAGTCGGCTTTTTTTTCTCACTCAAGGCCTCCTTCACTTATTCACAATCTTGCTGTACTCCAAAGCACAACTTGACATGTACCTTTTGATGAGATCTTCCAAGAGAAAAATAGTAGATTAACACAGCACGCTGTTCTCTCAAAATTTTACATTTCTGAGGGTGTGTTGATGTGGGCTTTGTAAAATCAGCATGTGTTTGAAACAGACTATATGGTCCTCATGAGTAGGAAATGCACTGCGTATATTAGTCTATCTTCTCGATGCTGCCTAGGCATTCAAAAGGAGGCACCCAAATATTTGCTGATTTGAATAACAGATACATATCCAACCAGACCACATCAGAAAGAAAGGGTATAAAATAATCATTCCTCAGAATTTTAGAAAAAATTTTGGCTACTGTTTTCTGCCTCCACCTTCACCAGTACCTCATTTTGTTTCTCCTTTTGAGGAATATGAAAATAATTTTAAGCCCATTTGCATGTAAGGAAATTTTCCAAGTTGGTTTTTGGTTATGATTATTTTCTCTACTTCCAATTAATCTATTTAACATTTATTGATCACCTCCTATGTCTTAGATACTGTTCTAGGTGCTAAAGAAATGAAACATAAAAGAAAACAAAACAAACAATAAAACAAGGTCCCTGGCCTCAAAGAACTCATGAAAACTGAGGACAAACCCAGTATAAAAATATGGTTGGTGCAGTGCTAGAACTCTGAAGTACAATGCGGGCACCCCAAATGGACAAGTTTAAGCTGCTTTTGGCTGCCATTCTTTGGGCATATTCTTGGGATATTCTTATCCCACAGCTTGCCCATGACGATTTTGATTTAGTGGGCCCATACCCTTTCTCTTATTACCACAGTGCTTTTTCCTATTGAATTGACTCCATAAAACCTTAACACTTTCATATTCCATGTTGGAAATTCTATCTATCTATCTATAATCTATTTATCTATCTATCCCATTCACAGGCTTTCTCCATGCTATGCATGAAATTACTCTCTAGATTTCCTCTTATGGCAATAGTGATAATATATAATATATTCCTATTCTTTTATTACATTACAGAATCATCAAGAATTTAGACAAGATCTTTCCTGACTGTCAACATCTGTAAAGACAATAGCATGTTATATTTCTATATCACTTCATACTTTTCAAGGCATTTTTATGGAGGTCTGAGCCTTGGGAGTAATGCTCGTCAGGATGTACCATATTTATAGCAGAGTATAATGGGCAGAATATTTGGCAAATGCCACATGTGGCAATTCTTCCCACACAAAGGCAGTCCAAAATGTTTAAGTAATTCTTGTCATGTCAGAAAGTGCAAATGTTCTTCAGGTATGGTTGGTTGATTTTATAAATGAGTTTTTCCACTTTCCATAGTTACGTCAACAGACATTTCATTTAATTATATTTAAAGGTTTGACAAGACAGTTCCTGTGGAAAGTACGTTAGCTTAAATTTCACCATCTTGTCACGTCACACTGTGACTGGTCTAAGTGTGGTAGAGCCTGAAAGGGTGGGCTTAATCAGCATGAACATTTGCAGAAAGTAATGAAATTTAATAATAAATAATTCCAAGAGGCCTCGTTAAGCTGGAACATTATTATCAAACCGAATATACATGTTGACAGCTATGCCAATAAATGTGAGAGCTGTGAACATTTACCACATAAAATAATGAAGGTCCTTTAAAAGGCTCTGCTGCTCTTATTCTAGGAAAAGGATTACTCCCTGACTTTGTTTTCTTTCTTTGTCAAAAAATGAAAAATGAAGGGGAAAAAATCTTCTCGGTTTGCTGTCAGAGACACGCCTGCAAGGAAATGCAGTAGGTTTAAAAGAACTGTAAGAAAATAAATTCCTGAGGAAGTTATCATATTATCTCTGCTATCAAAATTAAGACTACAGATCTAGCTGACCACAGCAATTTCCTTGAGGTTTTACATCTTATCAAATTGATATAATGCTTTTGGAGTTTAGTTATGAATAGGAATATAAGAAGATTACTTAATCCCTAGATCTTGATTCTGAATGCAGAATTGAACACAAACTCATTACAGTTGCTGCACTGAATCTAATAAAATTATGAGCCAATAATTAAATACTATGCTTGAGAACAGATTATGTTATTTTTGCAACTACCAATAGTTTTTACAAAAGATAAAGGAAGCATACAAACTCTGTTAGATTTGTTTAGAATCTCTTGTTACAGAACACGGATACATTTTGGCATTAAATTGCCTTGGATGTAAAAATACCTAGTATGCAACTTCACCTAGAGACTTGCCAGCACAGATGATTACAATTTAGCTACAGCCGGAAGAGAATCAAATATATTGCAGAAGCTATCGTATAATAAACGAATTTGGTAAAGTGACTCATCCAAATGAGATTAATTTTAGGCATAATTGCACAAACCTTAACATCACTGAAGATATATAATCCCCTTAAAAGATTTTTTAAACAATCTGCACAAAGTGTTTCTGGGACTTTAACAAATTTTCATTTTCTTGTACTGGATCTCATAAACAGAAGTGAAAGACTGAGAATGAATGACGCTTCTTTGATTTTTGTGTTTTCCCATAAACACATTAAATTATGGAAGACCTAGCACCTATTTTCCAATTGTAGTGCTCAGAAAAATAAAAGAGATCTGGCTTGAACTGTCTGAAAAAAAATTCTTGAAAATGCCTGTCCTGTGTTTCTGATTCAGAAGATCTTGTAACCATTTACATTGAAGTTCTATGCTAAAAGCAGCGGACTAAAACTATTTTCCCCCAATTTCTGTATGTCAATCAAATATTTGAATCTGAGGGTTATATTTAGGCAGGGGTTGGGAGGTCTGCTCCTTGTGTACCTTCTTAGCCTTCTTTTCAACCTTTCACTGACTCTCCTCTCCTGATGTCCTCTCTAGCTACCCACCTCCAACCCAGGCCTGCATTTTGGTAGATGTTACTAGCAGCCACCAACATTCCATATTCCTCCCTTTCAGGCACATGGAAGGCCAATTTCTGGGGTGAGTGGACCCTGTAACTTTTTCTGGCCAAAAGAGTATGTGGTGGTGAAGAGCTTGTGTGCCTTTCCCCCTTGCTCTTGAACCACAAATAGTATTGAGAAGGTTACATCTTCCAGATACCAAAGTTATGAGATGGTAAAGTTATGAGATGTGCAGTGTGCTTGACATTTCCCCTGGTATCAATTTATTTTATTTAGTTATTTTTTTTCACTAATGTTAGCACAAGTGCATTTAAGTAACTCTATCACCTGAGTTCCTTGGTGAAAAAGAGCTCTCCACCAATCTGCTTTGCACGTATAACATGACAAAGAAAGAAACATTTTTATGTTAAACCAATTAGAGTTTTGGAGTTGTTTTGGAGTTGTTCTCTACTAAGCCAGTCCCAGCCCAACCTAATTGATCAATGCTCTGACACAGGTTATTTCCTACTCTTATTCTTCCTATCAAAAGTTTCTTCATCTTAGCTTGCTGTTTCATTAGATTAGAAAGGGGTTAAAAAATTCCATGTATGTGAAAATATTAATTGCTACTGATGGTTAGAAAGAAGGTAGTGAGTGACAGTAGGTAGGAAAGAAGACAAGGGTGATCAGATGTAACAATACTGTTATCCAAGGAAATAACTGTTGGTAGAACATCAGAGCTCTAAGACTGACTAGTAGGAGAGGATACTTCAGAGGGAGGGCTTTTCCTTATTTCTGCCTGGGGTTTTAATAAAAATGCTAGTGCTGGGCTTCCCTGGTGGCACAGTGGTTGGGAGTCCACCTGCCAATGCAGGGGACACGGGTTCGTGCCCCGGTCCGGGAAGATCTCACATGCCGCGGAGCAGCTAGGCCCGTGAGCCATGGACGCTGAGCCTGCGCGTCTGGAGCCTGTGCTCCGCAACGGGAGAGGCCACAACAGTGAGAGGCCCGCGTATCACAGAAAAAAAAAAAAAAAATGCTAGTGCTTCCTGGATACCTAAATCTTCCACACCAGTTTTTATGTCTGTGTAAGCTCAGGAGTCAGTTGTTTCTGAAATGGTAGATATTTTAAGTTGTTTAAAGTAAAATTTATTCAAGTATTAATGTGAAGAATAACCATAACTCAAGTTCAGGGAGGTAAAGCTTGTGAGAAATGAGATCTGACATTAACTCCTTGAGTGCGTAAGAAGCAGAAATATTTCATACCCTTTCCTTGCAGCTTTAATTTCCATGGCTAACAACAACGCCCCTACCCCTGGAATTAATAAATAACATTTTGTCATATTTGCTTCAGGCTATTTTTTAAAGAAATAAAACATTATAGTTTTCCCCTTTGTTGTCCTCAAAGGTAATCACATTCACAAATTTTATGTGCATTTTTTATACTTTTACTACATATATAACTATCCATAAACAAGATATATTTTCTTCCCATGTGTTTGAAAAATTATGTAATGCTATCATCCTATACATACTGTTCCATAACTTGCTTTTAAAAAGTAAATAAACATTATATTTTGAGATCTATTCATATTGATCTACTTATTGTTCTTTCATTCTAACTAGCTGTGTGTGTGTATTTCATTTTTGCTGCTTTTTAAGATTATACCAAAATTTATCCATTTCCGTACATGTTATTTTTGGGGGATTGTTTCAAAGTTTTCATCATTACAAATAATGCTGCAAAAATATTCTAAGTTATGTCTTTTTATGAGGATTTTATTTGTGTTGTTTATGTTCTTGTTAGAGTATATACCTAGGGATTGAATTGCTGGATTGAAGATTTTGTACATCTTCTATATTACAAGGTACTTCGAAAATGCTTTCATAATTGGCCCTAATGATTTATACCCCTACCAGCAATGAACCAAAGCTACCTAATCCTCATCAACACTTAGTGTTACAATTTTTTTTGCCAGTCTGATTGGTGTGAAATAGTATTTTGAAAATATTAATGTATGTGAATAGCTTTCCATAGGATTGTGTTAATTGACAATTCAAGTTTCCTTTTCTGGTATTTGTTCAAATCCTTACCATATTTTACTATATTGTTGTGTTTTTATCACATATAAGAGGTTTTAAAATTTTCTTGATTCAGTTTCCTTATGATATGTGTTTCAAGTGTCTTCTTCCAGTGTGTGGCTTGTCCTTATATTTTGTTTGTGATATCCTTAGTGCACAGAGGTTTAAATTTTGATCTGGACAAATTAATTCATCTATTCCTTTATAACTCTTATTTCTTTGCCATCCTAAGGCCACAAATATTTCCTACTTTTATTTTTTGTATGTAAGTTTTAATACCCTTGGAATTTATATCTGTGTATATTGTTTGGCTAAGAGTCTGATTATATTTTTAATTATTATTGTTTAATATGTAAAGCTAATGTCCAAATGCTCTTTTTGGAATAGTTCATTCTTTGATAATGTGTTTTTAATATCCATTTTACAATTTAACAAGTTGATCTATATACACACCTCTGGTTCTGGGATTCCTATTCAGTTCTACTGATTAAACTGTCTTTTTCTACTCTAAAACCACATTGTATTCATTACCATGGTTTTATATAAAAATCTTTATTTCTGGTGGAGCAAGCCCTCTGTGTTTTCTGTGTTTTTTTTTTTTTTTTCCCCAAACATATTTGGCTAGCTTTAGAGCTTTTTTCCTCTATATGGATGAATCAGTTTATCAAGGTATAGGAAAAATCTTATTACGCTTTTAATTGAAATTGCATTGAATTTATAGTGCCCATGGAATTTTGATTTTGTCTACATAATACTAACATATTCAAATAAAGAGTCAGTACATACTCCAGCCTTTAATGCCAAGACACAAATAGCATGTATATATCACTTCCAAATCTAACTCTCAAGAGATGTGAACCTGTGTTGGAGGTACTTTAGAAAGAAGAGCAGGTGGTTTTTAAAAATGGAAAAGAATTTGGAGACGATTCAATTTTAAAAACAGAAATAGGAAATGAGCAAAAAAATATAACCATGGCAGGGAATGAAATGACATCTTATCAGGTATGTGGATGGGGCCAAGGGGATATAAGCAGGGAGTCTCACAAGAATGCTAGTTGCAGTGTTTGATTCTTCAATGTCCTGAAATTGGAAGCTTTTCGAATGTGTTTCAAAGTGGTAACCATTTCCTGCAAATAACAAATAAATTAGTTTCAAAACCACTGCCAAGTTCAAGCTCTAGAATCTGTCAGTTTAAATGGTCTGTGCCAATGCATTCTTGTATACCCCACTCCCTTCTGCCAGCTTCATTGCTGATTGGATACTGATGGATGGCATTGCTCGGTTCCACAGCAGCACTTTATAAATAACAATGCTGTGTGATCTACAGCACAATGGCAATGCCTATTTTTGCAGCAATTGGACTGGCTGGAAACAAATGATTTCCCTAATAGCAGGCCTTTGAGTGGATACTGGGCTCTGGATCCATCTTAATAAATGTGTTGACAAGGTATTAAAACAAGATGTATATGTTTTTATGAATGTGAACATTTTAGGCACAGAGCAAATTTACTACTTAAATGCACTTGTGCTAACATTAGTGAAAAAAAATAACTAAATAAAATAAATTGATACCAGGGGAAATGTCAAGCACACTGCACATATTTGCTAGATAAACATTACCGTGTGATGTTAACTATTGTCAGTACTTTATGTCCCTAGCATTTCTCTTTATTATTATACCTGAAGAATATTTATATTTTTTAATAGACTTGTTTAAAAAAAGATACCATAACGAGATTAACAATATTTGGGTGAGAAAAGTTTAACTGTCAAAAATTTGACCAAAATATAAGTCACCAAAATTTTAAAATTGTCTATTTACAAGGATATGGTCACTACTAAACCATAGTGACCATATTAAATGTGACTTATATTAAGCATAAGTCAAGAATTTACATCAGCTAATTAAGGATTCTGTAACAAGAATGCCAGGTGGCTAGCTAGATTAAAAAGACCCAAAAAATAAATTCCACCAGAACTTTATAATAGATATTGTAAAAATTGTAGACTATGGTAATTATTAGAGCTGCAAGGGGTTACATTACCATTTTGTCAAATTCTTCCAATTTACTAACACCACCACCAAGTACAAGTTATTCTTTAATTCAAAAATTATAGGCAAGATCATTTTAGTGTCATGGTGCATGACTCCCTCTCCTGTCATCAGTGAGACCTCCTTCCTGTACACATGGAGGCCCTAAACAACAAACTACAGAATACCTCAAAATGCTATGACTCTGTTGCACTCTCTTGCTTATAGGCTTTTGCAAATATCCCTTTACTTTAGAATGCCGTTTCCTCCACCACCTAATTCATGCTGATAACCTCCTACTTCTAGTTTGATAAAAATAGGAATTAGGTGGTCCAGTGGTTAAGAATCCGCCTTCCAATGCAGGGGATGTGGGTTCAATCCCTGGTCGGGGAACTAAGAGCCCACATGCCATGGGGCAACTAAGCCCATGCGCCACTGCTAGCCCACATGCCACAACTAGAGAGAAGCCCACGTGCTGCAACTAGAGAAGCCTGAATGCCGCAATGAAAGATCCCGAGTGCCGCAACTAAGACCGGACACAGCCAAATTAAAAAACAATAGTGTAAAAAAAAATAGGAATTAGTAACATTTATGACATGCTTACTATATGCCAAAGTTCTAAGCACATGACATCACTTTACTCATTAAACTCTCATATTGACCTAACAAAGCATATATTATCACCCCCGTTTGACAAATGGGAAAACTGAGACACTGAAAACTTAAATAACTTGAACAAGAACACAAAGTCAGATTATCAGATTAAAGCTCAGGCAATATACCTCCAGGGCAGGATATTATAATCTGTATGTTACACTGGCACCACAGATTCATCTCATACTTCGCTTACTGTTTATACTCTTCTCCTGTCCAGGAAATCTCTTTTCTGAGCTCCCACAGAGACCACTATATATAGCATCTTCCATGGTACATATTCATAGATTTTGTTTTGGTTCTCCTACTGTGATCTTCTTGAAGGCAATGAGCAGCATTTTATAGTATTAAGAGTTTGGACCTGGCACTGGACAGACCTGGATTTGATCCCAGGTTTATCACTTAAAATGTGACCTTGGTAAATTCCTTAAACTATTGGAGCTCAGTTTTTATCATCTATAAATTGGGGATAATAATAGTTGATTCATCATAATGTTATATTAGAAGGATTAAGCACATTAAGCACATTGTTGCTCAATATATATTAGCTGTTATAAAAATTATTACTTGTAGCCTCTAAGTTTATCATAATTGTAGATGCATATTTGTTGCATAAATAGGGCTGTGAGGGACACAAATGAACCAGATTATATTCTGAATTTACCAACTAGTGACACCCTTGTTTCATGAACTGTGGAGCTTAACCTTCAACATAGAGAAGTATCCCTCCCTTAGCTATGCTTTCTTCAGCTTAGGGTCCTCCTGGTAATGCACTTGTCATTTTAGTTGATATATCAACTCAGACCACCTAGGATATTATTTAGGTCACAGGGAATGTATATGTTTTTTTAATGCACTGATGTTTTCTGAACTGAAGGAAGGCTGGACCTAGAGAGCACTGAGTCCTTTAAATAGCTCATTGAAGCAGGGGGAAGGACCTATTGTAGAGGGGCGATCTGAGCCACTGAGTTGCTACATGACCTTCAAGGTATTATTCTACTTTTGCCCTAGAAAAAAGGAAAACAAAACTACAAAACTTTTGCTTCCCTTCATCCATCGCCCCTAGTGTGACTGTATGTATGTCTGTGTGTTCTGAGATGTGGCCACGCATCACCTTTGTCAATAAGGTTTGGGAGAGCTGGCTTAGTACTGCAGTGGGAGGTAACAGTCATAGTTCTGAAGTTTTTGCCTTTAAAAATATGACCTTTCAGTGATAAAACTGTAACTTATATGAACAAACAAACATGTGAGAAAGCAAGCCAAAAAGGAATGACCCTCTCTAAAAAGAATGACGCTGTTAATGAGAAAACACATTACGGATCCAGTGTCAAAGCACAAGGTACTCACCAGTATCCTCAGCATCAGTGCCCCAGTGTACTCTGAAGCTGTGATGAACACCATGGTGTGATCAGATACCCAGAAAAGTGAGGAACCCCCAGTGGGGTTTTCTGAGTGTATTGGATGAGGTCCGGCACTTATAAGTCTCCATGACCCATCTATAGTAGTCCCCCATTATCCGTGGTTTTGCTTTCCAAGGTTTCAGTTACCCAGGATCAATCCTGGTCCAAAAATATTAAACGTTAAATTCTAGAAATAAATAATTCATACGTTTCAAACCGAGCGGCGCTCTGAGGAGCTTGCGTGATGAAATCTCGCGATGTTCCTGCTAGGTCCCGCCCCAGACGTGAATCTTCCTTTTGTCCGGCGTATCCGGCACGTCAGTCCCTCAGTGACGCAGCTCGTTATTATATCGACCGTGGGGGTGTTACAGTGCTTGGTTTAAGTAACTCTTATTTTACCTAGTCATGGCCCCAAAGCACAAGAGTAGTGACGCTGGTAATTCGGATATGCCGAAGACAAGCCGTAAAGTGAAAAGGAGCAAGTTCTCGACTTAATAAGAAAAGAAAAAAATTGTATGCTGAGGTTGCTAAGACCTACGGTAAGAACGCTGGTAATTCGGATATGCCGAAGACAAGCCGTAAAGTGAAAAGGAGCAAGTTCTCGACTTAATAAGGAAAGAAAAAAATTGTATGCTGAGGTTGCCAAGACCTACGGTAAGAACGAATCTTCTGTCTATGAAATTATGAAAAAGGAAAGAGAAATTCATGCTAGTTTTACTGTTTCACCTTAAACTGCAAAAGTTACAGCCACAGTGTGTGAGTGCTTCGTTAAGATGAAAAAAAGGCATTACATTTGTACAATAAGATATTTTGAGAGAGAGAGAGACCACATTCACATAACTTTTATTACAGTATATTGTTGTAATTGTTCTATTTTATTATTTGTTAATCTTTTACTGTGCCTAATTTACAAAATAAGCTTTATCATAGGTATGTATATACAGGAAAAAAAATCCAGTATATGTAGGGTTCGGTACTATTTGCAGTTTCAGGCATCCACTGAGGGTCTTGGAATATATCCCCTGTGGTTAAAGGGGACTACTGATTCTCCACATAGCCCCCAGAATAATCTTTTTAAAATGGGTATATAGCCTATAACGCTTCTGTTTGAATCTCTTCAATGGCTTTCCATTGTTTCTTGCACTATGAATGCACTAGAAGTCATGCTATGATGCACAAGGTCTTCTGTGATCCAGACCATGCTTCCCTTTGCAATGTCATTCACTCCGCTTCTAAGTATGCTCCCAGACCCAGGGTCCTCTTTAAGTTACTCAGTGCACCCCGACTTTTCCTAAGTCAGGGTTGCAACACAAGCTGTTCCCTCCTCTCTTGAAGGTATCCATTTAAATGGTATCTCAGAGAGGCCTTCCCCAGCCACCTTAAACCCTGACTACAGTCTATTCTGTATCATTAGCCCAATTCATATCTTTATAAAACTCTTCATAATTTGAATTGTGGGATTTTGTTAGTTTGTCTATACTTGGGTATGGTATTTCTTCTCTATTAGACTATAAGCTCCAAGAGGGACCTTAATCTGCCTTGTTTATCGCTGTATAACCAACACTTAGCTTAGTGTTTAGAACACAGTGCGTAGGTAGGTGTTCAGTAGCATTTGTTGAGTGAAGAATGAGTGAATGATTAGTTCTAGTCTAGTCTCATAGAGATCTGTTAGGCGATCGCCTTTTTCTCCTTGCTCTGGCAAGTGCCTGAAGCCAGTTTTGAGAAGGACTCCAAATGGCAGTATGTCTGAATTCTGGTGAAGGTGGAGACTAATTGAATGGCTAATGTATATTTATTTGCAAGGCACTCTGCGGGATGCAAAGTTGAGCTAGATGTGATGTCTTTCCTGTCACATGTTACAATTTAGGGTGTGGGAGTGTTTCTCTAAATAGATAAGTCTAGTGTGAGTGTGGCAGACAGGTCAGCACCATGTGTTAAATACAGTTGTGCTACTGTGTTCTAAGGGCTGTGAGGGAATATAGGTAATACTTGGATTTTTAAAATAGCACTCTGAAGGCAGTGAGTCTATAGGCTTTTTAATTTAAACTGTTCTCTGTATGCAATGGGCTTTATGCATCTTTAGGCTTACATGCCATTACAAAACTCTAGAGTGGGACTGGTAAATTTATCTGTCTGCCATTCCCTTATTAAGTCAGAAAATATTCTTTGATCTCCAGCAGAGGAACAGGCACTGTGCCTAGTGCTCTAGGCACCAGGGATATTGCTGTGAATAAGAGAGACTAGCTCCCTGCTCTCACAATGCCCTTACATTTGTGAGAGAAAGACAGACGTTAGATAAGAACTATAATGTCAGATTTGGAAAGTATAATGACAGGAGAGTGATGAGATGCAGAACCACCGTGGGGACTGGGGGTGGGTCACTTTAGGTAGGCTGATGAGGAGAAGCCTCCTTAAACATGTGACATTTGACCTGAGGCTTGGGGGATGACCAGGAGCTGCTCATAGGAGAGCTTAGAGGAAGAGCCTTCCATTCAGAGAGGGGCAAAAGTAAGACCCCTGAGGTAGGACAGGGCTGTGTGTGTGAAAGACAGGGAAACAAGTCTAGTTGAGCCTAGTGGGGATGAGAGTGAGAGGAGGTCACAAAGATAGATCACGTAGGGTCTTATGGGCTGTGCATAAGAGTTTGAATTTGACTCTTAGCAAGAGTAAAGGGAAGTTATTGAAGTGTAAGTACACGATTGACAGAAGCTGATTTCTATTTTCAAAGGGTTATTGCCGTAAAAAGAGGTTGTAAAGGGAGCATGAGTAAAATAAAGGACTTGATCTTTGAGATCACTGTTAGACATGTATGTCCATTTATGATAACACAATTTAGCAGATGTGTGTTGAGTAACCTCTGTGTGCCAAGCACTGTGCAGGAAGAAGAAGTTGCTGCTGCTGGATTTCATCAACAATATGACTGGGTTTTTCTCTAGGGACATGACTGCCATATTTTTCAAAACTGATTTCTTCATTTTCAATTTCCTTTCCATGATTAGCTAAATCGAAAGCAAATGTTTGGGGTCCTTTTAACCTGCTCACCTCAAACCCTCTTTCTCTTTCTGAACAGGCCTGTAATTTCCCAAAGTGGTGCATGGCTGTGGCATATAGTACTTATCCTGAAGAAGCAGGTTCTGCTGGGGCTTCATGCTCGAGTCCATTTTTCTTATCTTTCTCAAATGGCCAAAGTTAACTGATTTGAAAGGGCCTCATTTTAAATTACATTCATTCAGTGAAAACAGAAATTAACACTTAGAGACATCTATATGCTAATGATTGTAGCTCAGGGAATTCACTTTTAACCTTTTCAAAAGGCACTGGTAAAGAGCCATTTCACTTGAAAGCAACTTAGTAAAACTGGTAGATTAATTAAATACCATAAAATTTCTTTAAAAATCTTTATTTCACTTATGATTTATGCTATTATTTTTTTCTTTTTTATGTGAGTTACCTTGGCTCGGGTCGTGCCTTCTAGGATGTATTATTTAGCAGATTATTTGACATGAATAATGCAAAATCCAAGAGCGTTAATGTAATGTCATGAGTTTGGAAGATAGTCAAAGAACAAAAGACAAACAAAGGAAATCTGTTCATCAAGGCCACTGCTAGCTCACATCACAGCTTTGAGCAAATGTTTTTTTAAAGTGCCCTTTCTTTTGTCAGTGAAGCCCTGAGTGAGGGCACAAGCCCAGGCTTGGTGGATGAAGTCTGGGTGCAAAGCTTCACTTGCCCCTTCAGTTACATGCACTTGTACAGTGAACAGATTGCACAGAAGTATATTACATCCTTTAGTGGCTCTGTGTCTCATCTCTGTATCTTACATATTTGTATTTACTTACCTTCCTCCATGATTCAAGGTCTTTAAATTATATTATCAGAGAGAGACAGGCTTTTCCCTAGTCTCCCTGTACCCTGAAGAGTAAAATCTACTCAGGATTATGGAGTATGATGCATTTTGTTGAACTGCATGAAAGGAGATCATGTACTTAAGCAGGGAAGTCCCTTCAAGGGGATAGATTAATTAAGTCAAAAGGACGTGGTGTTATTTTTCCACTCAGCATATTCTTTCTTTCTTCTGAATAAGTAGCAATAGTTTAGGGCATGAGGTTTTACAGTCAGATTTGCTTGTGAATCTGAGTTCTGCCTGACATTTACTGGTTGTATAACTTTGAGCATGTTATTTAACTCTTGGAGACCCAGTTTTTCTCATCTGTAAAATGGGTACAATAATACCTACTGGGAGAATTAAATGAGGAAATGCATGTAAAGTGCTTGGTAAGATGCTAGGCACAGAGTAAGTACTCAGTAGAGGGTAGTGCTTGAAGTGCTGAGGATAAATTAAAAAAAGAAACAATTGGAAATATTGCTGCTTTCAGAAGCTGTACTCTAGAAGATGATTTCCAAATTAAGTTGAAATAAGGGCACTCAAATACCTAAGCTGGCAATGTTGTATGGCTCTTTTGCTAAGTACCGTATTCCTTAGTCATGCTTACCTCATACTTTATTTCTCCTTGACCCATGTCCTCAAAAGTAGCATTCTATAATCATCAAAAGGAATCATATCAGTAAATTAGCCCATGGTATATTTATTTTTATTACTCCTACAATCTTATACAACTGTAAAATTGGATAAGTTTTGACCTGTATTTACACCCATGAAACCTTCACCACAAATTAATAAACATAATAAACACCCCCCAAAGTTTCTTCGTGCATTTTTGCAGTCCCTCCTTTTATCCTCCCATCCTCACCCGCAGCAAACCCCCTTGCCATCCCTAGAAAACCACTGATATGCTTTCTTTCACCATAGATTAGTTTGCATTTTCTAATTTTATATAAATGGATTCATACAGTATATACTCTTTATTTTTTGCTGTCGTTTTGATCTGCCTTCTTTCGCTCAGCGTAATTATCTCGAATTTTATTTTCAGGGTAAATATTTTGACCTCAGTGAAGGCATCTTTTCTGTATAAGCAGCATCCATGTTGTGTGTATTAACAATTTATTCCATTTTCTTGCTGAGTAGTATTTTGTTCTATAAATATTTCACGATTTATTTATCCATTCAGTAATAAATGTTGATAAACATTTGGACTGTTTCCAGGTTTCAGATATTACAAATTTGCTGTGAATATTCAAGTATCAAAACAAGTCTCAGTATGGATATATGCTTTCATTTCTCTTGGGGAAATATATAGGAGTGGAATGACTAGATAAGTCATATAAGTCAATAAGTGTATATTTCATTTTTGTTGAACTGTTTGCCAAAGAGGTTGTGCCATTTCATATTCTCTCTATTGGTGTATGAGAGTTCTAGTTGCTCCATCGCTTCACCAACACCGAGTAAGCTTGGCCTTTTTAATTTTAGCCATGAGTGATATAGTGGCATCTTATTGTGATTTTAATTTACCTAATGACTGTCATGTGCTTCTTTGACATCCTTATATCCTCTTTGGTGAAGTGACTATGCAGATATTTTGCTCCCCTCTTATATTGGATTGTTTTCTTATTACTGAATTTTGAGAATTACACACACACACACACACACACACACACACACACACACACACACACACACACACACACACACTTTGGATACAAATCCTGTAACAGAAATGTGATTTGCAAATATTTTCTCCCTGCTGTGGCTGCTTTTTTATTCTCTTGGTGATGTCTTTGAAGGAATGTTCTCAATTTTGATGAAGTCCAGTTTATCAATTTTACCGTTCATGGTTCATGGATTTTTGCCTAGGTCAAGGCTACAGAATTTTTCCTATGCTTCCTTCTGGAAGATTTTTGGGTTTAGGTTTTACATTTAGGTCCGTGATCCATTTTGAGTAAAAATATTTATATGGTGAAAGATCTGGATCAATGCTCATCTTTTTGGATATGAATATTCAGTTGTCTCAGTACTTTTGTTGAGAACACTATTCTTTCTGCACCGGATTGCCTTTGCACCTTTTTCAAAAATCAATTGATCATATATATGCATGGATCTATTTCTGGACTGTCCATCTATTGATATTTTTAAAGCTGTGTTATATTTTGTAACCTTTTAATTCTTAAAGCAGTTTGCTGAGCGCCATTCCATCAGTCTCCTCCTTCCCTGTAGCTCAAGTAGACAATTCAGTTTAATTTTCTCTTTCAGTGAAACTTAGCCAAGGTGAATTTAGCCAGTGATTTAAAATGGATCTAATGCCTCTCTCTACCCTTTGATAGTTTTGTTTCCTATTTTTAATTTTTATTTGGTTTGTGCTTTTTTTGGGTGGGGGGGCGGTGTGTGTGTGAGATGAAAATACCTTGACAGACTGTTTTCTGTTGCGTACAAACCTATCGAAATTGGCACAAATCGCTCATGGTGGGGTGGGGAGTGGCAGTGGAAGAATCAAAGGAAGAACCTAAAATAAACACAAACCCTTTCTAAAGGATTCCTGCTAATGAATGTGTCCATTCCTAAATTATAGCTAATATTTCTCCATCCTCTGCCATATCACAGAAGGAAAATGTTCACTTTTGCTTTAGACATTCTTGAAAGCAGAGGCAGGCCAGAAATCCCAGGACAAGATCCAACTGAGCCTGCTTGAGAACAGGGCTTTCTCAGGTAGGATTCCACTTGTAAATCCCAGCTGTCAAACTGTGACAGACAGTCTCAGAAGAGGAAAGAGCCGTTCTAAGGGAGGAGAGTGTGTGGCTAAGTGTGAGGCAGGGAAGGTGGTTATCAGCCCTTTAATAGGTCCAAGCTGATTGGTGAGCTCCTTGTTGATGCTAATGAGGCTATTTTTATACTGATAGCTATATTATTCCCAGCAATTGTCATGGTTACACGGACAAAAGGAGAAGGCGAATGATAAACTTTCTGAATAAAGGAGGTGGCATGAAATTGGAATCATTTAATCATTTATTCTAACAACAAAAACAGGTCCTTTCTAAGATGAGTTAATGAACTCTGTTTTACCCCTGAGACTATAATCCTCTACTGATATCAGTCTCCTCATCTGTTAAAATGAGGGGGTTGGACTAGATGATCTCTAAGGTCCCTTCCAGCGCTGAAAATTCTGTGATTCTATGATTACTTAATCTATTTCTCAGTGACTAGAGGTTTTGCATTTACTATATGTAGAAACAAAGGGGACTTTTAACTTGGAATATTTGATTTTTATTTGCATCACAAGCTGTATTTCAGCATAGAGAAGGAATGGAGATGTATGAGTTAAAGAAATGGGTCTCTAATATATTTTAGACCATGTATAGTAACCTGTCTATTTAGTGATGCATTGTGGGAGTAGGGCATGGAAGCATTAAAAAATCCTGCTAGTCCTGGTTAAAAGTGCAATTTCATATTCACGATAGGTAAGTTCTTCTCTCAAGAATAGCATGATATCTGTGTTAACTCTACTTCTCTTTCAAAATGGTTCTCACAATTTGGCTGCATGCATCGAACTAAGAGGTAGATGTGTTCTTTACTTGCCATTTGTCACACTGTGCTGGACCAAACCAGGATGCTTCTCTCCCAAATTGAGCAGATCCTGTGAAGACACTAAAAGAATGTGTCAGAATGCTCCCAGACAGGAATCTGCAAGCATATTATTGAGGTTGTTATGTATCTGGGCCAAAAATGGGCAGGACTTCATTTTATTCCATCATGTTTTCATATCATAGAATCTATAGAGAACGATCATAATGCTGAAATCAGCTACCTGAAAGTGTTAGCTCATTAATCCCCTATTTTCATTCATAAAATACCTATATTTCTTCCAGTCTATACGAACTATTTTAGGAGAAAAGCCAAAAAGTTTAGAGTCTATGTATACAGTTTTAGTCTTAGCATAGAGAACCTCTGTAGCCCTGTCCTCAAGGAACTTACAGTTTTCTTGGAGAGAGAAGACCTGATTAGTGGTGCATGATAATGAGTGCCCTTGGGGGGCAGGGATGGGGAGGGAGAGAGGACTTTGTGTAATGTGTAATGTTCACACTTTAGGTGCTTAATGCCACCCTATGTCAGGTACTGGGCATGGCACACACTGAAAAAAGATCGTATCATTTCTATTCTATGGATTAAAACACTGAGTCTCAGGGGATTAAAAAAAGAAACACAAAAGCCATGGTTACGCATCTAATAAACTTTTGATCTAGGGTTTGAATCCTGGTTCATCTGATGCCAAGGCTTGTCCTGTTTCCTCAGCACCAGGCATGGCAAACAGGTTTCATCTCACCTGCTCATGCTAAGCAAGTGATGGGACTAAGTGGAGTGTTGATTGAGAAAGTTTCTGAGTGTGCATCTGGGATCAGAGGGAAGTGCCTTGGTCTTTTGTGATGTAGCATGGATTCTCGAAATTTCCCATACTTGCCCTGGCACCTGCTGGCCAAATGAGTGGCACACACCTCAAATACTGAAGAATGAAAAGAGAAGAAAAGAAAAGAAAGCTCAGCAGAGTCTGCATGTTCAGGGAAATTTTCTTAGAAAAGCTGGGAGATAAGCCAGCCTTGATAAATGGGTAGAATTTGGACAAGTGGTCAGAAAGCAAACGAGCACTCCAGAAAGTGTTTGAGAAGTGGAGCAACAAGTGAGCAGACCTTTAAGGCAAAGATTTTGTCATTTTTACGAAGCTGAGACACTTGCCTGCACGCCTGTGTTTACCGCGGGGCAATGGAATACAAGCAGATTGTTTAAACGGGTTCAAAGCCTTTTCACATTTACACTGCTTGAACAGTCTTTCTGTGTTTCATTAGTTGCCAGTAAGTTATCCCTTTGTTTCTGTGTTTGGTTTTATGGATTCTATTGTTGTAATGATGAGAGCACAGGGAAACCATGTAATGACAGGGGGAAGCACTCGCTGGAGGAAAGAAAAACCACTTTGAATCAGTGGGGCTCCCTGGCTACATCTGGGCACAATGCCAGTTTTTCTCTAGCTGAGGAACTTACCACAGAAACAGCTGGCAGTGGCTATTTCACCTGTAATAAAGACAACTCAGCACACTAATCAATGATTTAATAATTATATCAGTGAAACAGACTATTTGAATGGTTTCGGGGGATTCAAGCCCCCCTCTGCAGTAGATGCTGGCTTTCAGAATGGCCTCGCCTTCTTCAACGGACTCAGAGCTTTCCCTCCAGTACTTTTATTTTAAGACTCTCCTGGTTACAACTTTTATACCAAAATATATTGGAACAGCATATACCCCTTAGACTTGTGCTTATAGATGCTTACGGAAGCGCCAGGAAATTCCAGTGAGTGAATAGAGCCTTTCCCTACTCTGTCTATCTAGGTTTGTAGAATCTGTCCCTGATGGCAGTACTGTCCCATTGGGGGTCGCAGAACATCTTTTCTTCAAACGAGCTGCTGTTTCCCGGGGTGCGTCACAGTTTGGTCTGGCTGGGGGTTTTGTCAGAGAGAGTATGTATTAGGTTCCATTGCATTTTGGGTTTTCTTTACTATCTCCTTCTTTCTCTTGTGAGGTGTTCTCAAACTCAGTCAAGGTTTTATCCAGTCATGAGTAGGGTTTCCTATAGAGGATCTGGATGACTTTTTCCTCCCCATTTACCACTGGTCAAATGAACAGATGCAATAAAATATAGGGACACTCAGTCTTGGCTCGTCCTGGCATGCATAGTAGACTACTGGCATGCAGGGTAGTGTGGGATGGCTGGTGGTCTCAGATGTTCTCATGATCACATTGCTGCCAGTCCCTCCTCAGGGAGTTTTCATAGCACTTTTTCTACCTTTTCTTTTTCGTGTCATACAAAGTGATTTAATTATCTGTCATCTAATCTCTCACATGTTAGTTCAACCTTGTAGATTTTAGGAATCTAAGCATTAATTATATTAGGTCCATTAGAATGAGGTCTTCCTTGGTGGTAAGCCTATCATGACATTTGGCTTTGATGAGGAAAAACAATAAGGGGTATACATCATTGTGTACCCAGCCCTACTTGTAGGTAGGTATCCAGGATCTCAGACAGGGACTCAGATATATTCAAAACATAATTAGGACCTTCCCCCCACCGGCAAGTATAAACAGGCTTAGAATTTTATAAGGAATCTGCTCTGGGTCCCCTTCCCAAAGCCAGGTTCCAGTGATTTGTTAAAGATACCAAACTCCTGCAGTGCTGGGAACAGGCTGCCTGGCCCCAATTGCTGGTGATTCCCTTTACAGTTTGAGCATTTTTTGTTTGTTATATTTAACTGTGGACCCTAATGCCCAAATAGAAATTTCCCACTCAACATTCTGATATGTATAATGGCCCCAGGCAAATTTTCGTATCTGGAAGTATATTTGTGTTGTATTATTTAAAAAACACCCCTCTACTATCATTCTCCTCATCCCTGGTTTATCCTGGGTCCCATTAATTAAGGGCCTAATCTGTGAGAAGATTGTGTCACTTTTTAAAGTATATGCATTTTAATAGGTTTGCTTAAGGCCTGAAAAAGATTCAAGATGCAAAGGATTGAGTTGATAATGGTGGGATTTCAGGCAGTATGACAGGTATTGAGAGATATACTTTTGGCCAGAGGCCCTCCCTCACTCCATTCAAATTTCACAAAATAGACAGTTGTATACTCCATAAGCAAATGGGCGATACCTTTTTCTTCTTTTTTCCCTTCATAATTTTGACATAAGCTAGGCAGTGGAAAGCAGGTACTAGCTGGTAGTATCCATTATGTATGGGGGCCAATTTTATTAAGGATCTAGGAAATCCCTCCCTTGGTGGCATATTTAGAAAGTACTATTGGCATCCCGTCCCTCCGTGTTACCAGTGAATGACATGTCAATGTCTTGATGCCTGATCTTAATTATTCACTCTCTGCCATTTCCAGAGCCCTGAGATGGCTTTCGTCTGTGCTGACACATGGAATATAGCAAAGAGCATTAGTGGATTCCAAATATGACTACAAAAATAAAAATAGAAATTACATGTATATATTTATAAAAAACATACATACATACACACCTCTCTACATATATATATGTATACAAATATATATATATGTAATTTTAACCTTTATATATATGTATAGGTTGATCATAAAACCAGTTTAGTGGCATCTAGCATATGTAGTAGGGAGCATCTTCTTATTCATACATGTAAGAAACCACAGTGACTTCTCTTTCCTGACCATCTTCCAGAGAGCACACTGGAGTATTTAAATGTTATCTATTCATATTTATGCAATGTTTTCTATTACATAATTTGTAGAGCATTCTTTTGAGGATAAAATGAGGTGATAGATTTGATTGAAGATTATAAGTTGTAAACTGAAAAGTATATGTCATCATAAATTCAACTATGATGATTTTCATGTTATCCATTTGGTCTCAAGTTTTGGATTACAGCTTCCTAGGCATTAGGGCTAATGTTAGTTGGATTTTCACTGTGAGTGCCAGAATGGCACCATAATGAAAAAAGCTCAAACACAGTGAAGAGGAGGGAACAGTGAATGCCAAAGAGCTTGAGTTTTATTCCCAGCTCTCTGGTAACAGATCTCATGCCTTGGGCAAATCATTTAATCTCACTAGGTCTTTGTATCCTTATCTTTAAAGTGAAGGGGTGGATCAGCCACTATTCCATCCAGATCAAATTTTCAGGGATCCTTGGAAAAACTTTTTTTTATTATTATTATTTACTATATGAAGCCAATCAGGCAAAATTGCTACTACAAATTCTTCAACCACAAAAATTAGCCTTGGTCCAGGTCCCATAATATGATAGGTTGTAAAAATTTAACAAAACTGAAATGTTTTCCAGAAATTGTTTTAATGCCAAGAGGCTATTATCAGTTGAATTGCTGCCAGGATATTATTATGTATGGGAAGAACCAGTATAAAATAAGAACACAAACAAAAACAAAAGCTTGGAGGGAAATCTTTTGCTGCTCAGTGAATTTTTGTTGTCAGTCTGACTTGTCTGACTATAAAGCAGTAGTAAATAAAAGTTTTTTTTCTTTCTTTAAATTTTTCCTTTCCCTTCCTACCTTCCTTCCGGAGCCCTATTCCTGATAGGAAAATGGGGTCAATAGAATCAATGTTCAAAGGTAATTTGGAGTGGTAGATATCTTTTCAGTTAGTTGTCAGAAGCCTTCTGAGAACCCTTTTTAGGCATTCTCAGCATTTGTGGAAGTTGAAAAGAATGTGACAGAAAGAAACTAGAGTGGGAAATGCATTTTAAACAGTCTCCTCCTAGGAAGCCATAGTTCTTTTACACTGCCCATATCATACACCTAAACTATGTCAACGTTCGGATTTTTCTCTGATAGGGTGATATTCTGTAAACAATTTACAACTTTTGTGATTTCTCCATTTTAAAACTGCCTTGATAAATTAACTGGATGAAACTAGTTGTAGAATAAACAGATGTATACATTTCCAAAGGTCTTAATAGTAAGGTGATATTTGAACAGTGAACTGAAGAAAGTAGGGAGCAAACCTCTCCTCCCATCTATGTTGGTGAAGAGCAGTCCAAGCTGAGAGGAGAGCATGTGCAAAGGCCAAGAGGCATTTCCTGAGGCATGAGAATGCCTGGTTGGAGGAAGAGCAAGGAGGCCAGAATGCCTGGTGACAATGAGGGAGGGATGGGGTAGCAGAGGATGATGTGAAAGATGAGAGGGGGCAGGCAGATCTTGTAGGACTTGATAGGCCATTGTAATGCATTTGGGACGTACTGGAGGATTTGGGCAGAGGAATGCCTTGAACCAAGAGATGCTGTAATGGAATACTTCTGGCAGTAAACAGAGAGGGACCTTAGGAGGTGATTAGAATAATCTAGGGGGTAGATGATGGTACTTTGGAACAAGCTGTTAGTAGTGGAGGTGGTGAGAAATGGTCTGGATCTATTTTGACAGAGAGCAGACAAAATCAGTTGGTGGGTAGGATAAGGGGTTTAAGAGAAAGAGGCACAGCCAAGATGACTCAGAGATCATGGCCTGAGATACTGAAACTGGGAAATTTTCATCAACTGACATGGGAAGATCAGGAATTTGTGGGTATAAGTTTTTAATCCCTATACGGGAAAGAAATGTTTTGTAAACAGTTAATCAGTACACTTGTATTGGGTAGCTATTTTCCTTCAATTTAAATTTAAGAAAGGAGATTGAGAAATGGAAAAAAATCCAGCACTAGCCCATTCTATTGATTTTATCCATTCATTCATTCAGTTAATATGTACTATAATCCCTTACGCATTTAAAACTAGATTCTAGGTGCTGTGAGACATAGAAAAGTGTTCAAATGTGAATTACGCTATCAGAATGCATGTGATTTAATAGTGGTACCTGATAGAGGGTGAAAATGTGTGTCATTAGTACAAGTAAGGTGTCATGGTGTTTGGGTAGGCAAGAGTGATTATGAGGGGGTAACATGTGAGATTGCCTTGTAAATTGGTTGGTACTTTATATTCTAGGAGGAAAGTTGTTACATCACCAAAGCCAGAAAGGCTATGGAAGAGGGAAAGGATTTTTGAAAATTTATTAATGACTGTGTGAGATTGTTGAAGGTAATCTGAAAGAACAATCTAGATCAGCCTTTCTCAAGAAGTTTCGAGTATTATGCCCTAATGTTCATTACAAGTAATGAATTTACTAGAATGCAACTAGCCACGTACCATCCTTGGGAGAATTGAGAAAATTGTTCTGTGGTTGAAGAAAGCTGAGCGAGTCTGTATGGGTCCTAAATTCAAGGTTATATTTAATTAGTATGGAACATCTCAGCTTCTTGTCAAACTTTCATATCTAACCCAGAAAGCAAATAAGATGGGTGGTAGACCTGATGTCTGGCTGAGTTTGATATCAGGTAAGGGGCTACGCAGATAAGTGAAAATAGCAAAAGAAATAAAAGAAATTTCTCTTACTCTTGAGAATTATATAATCTAACTGGGAGGATAAATACAAGGACAAGTAAATGAGAATAGCTTTACAGCACCATCTTAATATTGCCCAGTGATATCATAGTCTGACTGTGGACAAAGGGTAGGATAGTAATTTGCAGTAAAGAATAATCAAGGTTGGCTGGGTTGAAGCAGAGAGGACATCCTTGAGGGTCTGAATCTTAAGAAAATATTGACAAGTCATTGATTAGTCCATTTTTAAAAATCAGCATTTGAGTGGGGATCTTATGAGCTAAACAATTGAGACTTTATAGGAATGGTGATATTCAGATCGCTTTCCTTGATTTTCAGAATATATCTTCAGGCACAAAAATCTTTGCTTCACTCACATTTGTGCTTCTCAAGTCTGCTGGATTTTCCTCTCCCAAAGGCTGACATCTGTCTAATACTTGAGTTGTGAAAAATGTCCCCTTTGTTAGGCTCTTTTCATTGACAGTTATAAAATTTCCTTTTGGAGATCACTGAGTGCTGCCTTCACAAAAGGAACACTCTAATATGATGAAAACATTGAAGGAAATGCAAGCTCCCATCAAGACAAATTCCCCACCCCTAGTATGTGGATAAATGACTGATAATGCTTTTTCTCTTGGGATGGGGGACTTCGCAAGGGATTTTGAGGTACCACTGTTTGGACTTAGCAGGGTGCTTAAGCCTTAGAGCTCTCCATGCCAGTCTGGACACATCCTAAACACATCCAGAGGGCAGGAAATCACACTGTATTTTTCCAATACCCCTTTGTGTAATAAGTTGCCCAAACCAACGATTTATAATGGTAACATCTCGAGGTGAAATGTGAAAGGGCAGGCGCTGGTACAGGTGGAAGAGGAAAGGTTGTGATACTCTCTGAAGGCACGTTGAAGGAGGCTGGACTAACGTGACAGTGCCCATGTTACCTGAGTACAGCACACTGAAATATCCCATAAGTGATGCAGAGCATTTAATGAGTTGGGACTGAAAACTTTAATTAGCTTGTAGGGCTTTTATTATTTTATTTTTTGTTCATTATATTTTCTGCTCAGTCTCTGTGAATGTTCTGCATTTTCATCATCAAATGACTGGCTGGTTATTTTTGTCAAACAAGAAGCCTGAAACCATCAAGTCTGAGTGCAGAGACAGTCTGCCTGCTCTGTCAACAGGATGAAAGTGAGTCTCGGGCTTTTTTAATTACAAGGATAACATGTTCGCTCATCTAATAATGAAGACGGTTAGCAATTTTAAATTTTAATAATCAATTACTGAAAGTAATTCTCCATTAAACCACAAGAGAGCCATTATATCTCAAAAGATGGAACATGCTGTATGTAACAGTAGCAAATCTTCTATTTTTAAATATCATTAGGGAATATCTGATTGTTTCATTTCTCTGCATTTCTTTTACCTTTTTCCTCATGCAGACCATCTCATTTTCCGCAGGAAGACAGCACATGATCTTATAAATAATAAAAGAAAACCCTTGCAAGACTTGATCCAGGGGTGTGAAATATGTGCTAAGAATGTAATTTATTTCAGTCTGGCATATTTTGACTGAATAATAAGGAAGGTGACTAATTAATATTATACTATGCTGTGGGCAAGGCAGCACAGTGGGCTAATCCATGCTCCTTTCACCTCTGGAGACCCACATGCAAGCCTTAGAGGAGTCACAACTGCTGAACATGGTTTGGGGGAGGGGAGGGGAAGGCATCAGATGTCTTTTCCTGACTGTGGAGACCCCTGTCCATATTCTAAAACCACCCTGAGCATCAGATTCTGCTCTGAGGAGATGAGGGAAAAGACAAATGATTGCTACTTGACTATGGCAATTTGGCTGACTTATATGTCAAGGGGAGATAGCTCCGTGACAGCTCCAGCTGTCCTGCTCAAGCCTGGTTTAGCCAGCTCACATCCCGCTTAAATATTTGGAAATACGTGGAGCAAAAGAAAAGGAGTGTGTGTGTGTGTGTGTGTGTGTGTGTGTGTGTGTGTGTGTCTGTGTGTGTGTGTGTGTGTGAATGTTTTCAGGTAGGAGACTGGATAAGGGTGGGAGCACAATAACGAGATGACCAGAAAACAGTGAATTATTTAGAATCAGATTAGTCCTAGGGCTCCACTAGAAGCAGTTGATTCCATTTTTGCAGTATCTGAAGCTCAAAGAGTAGAAAGATACTGTGCTTTATTTCTAAAGCATTTGATTAGCTTTCAGACAATGGGAAGAGGCCACTTTAAATCTAACCAGTGGCACTACACTGGGCACCACCCCGACCACATGGTCTGTGGGGTTGAGGGAACTTGACTGCCCTGAGTACCATAAGCACCAAGGCCAGAGATGAGGTTCTTGTCATCTTGATTGTTTTTCTGGTGGGAAATGTGCCCGTGTTTCTGAACTGCACTGGCCTTTCCAGGGAGCAGTCTCATGCTTCCCTCGGAAGGATTAAAGCAGAAACTCTTCCAAGCTAGGTAGGGCTGGGGTGGGTAACGGGGATTTCACGACACTGATACTTAAGCTGTAGTTCCTTTGTACTTGTTCACAGAAAACTTTAAGTTTCTGAATATTGGAGGGTTCCTGTTTCCCTCTCATTCTACTACTTGGACTTTACTCATCATTAGAGCCATTGCCAGAGAGAAGCTGGTTTGGTGGAGACAAGGGAATGTTGATTCTCAATTTAGGGAGTTCCCTGGGTAAAACTGAAAACTGATCCCAGTACATTGAAGAAAAAGGCTGACCGCTCCAGATTGGTAGGTGGTAGTTTCAATAAGCAAGGGAACTTACATATGAGTCTTGTCTTGAGTGGCTGCAAGATGAGTAGGTCTCTGCACCCACCTGCCAGAGTCCTAAGAGTTTATAGAGAGGCCTTAATGGGGTTCAGTCAGGTAGATGGTCTCAGTAACATCTTATTTTCCCAAGGCTGCATCCTTGAAGTGGCTTTGAGTGCAGGAACGGTGGGCAGAATGTACATTCCAAGGATAAGGGAGGGAGTAAGGAGCTGTTACTTCAGTTGCTGGAGACCAGTTCTTGGGTCACCCTGTGGTCATATCCTCTTTATGACCTCATCCAACAAGGATATATGATCCACATTGGATAATTTTGGTCTTTGTTAGTGCATCTAAGAGGTGACTTAGGAGGATAAGAAGAAACTATCTGTTGAAGTTCAGGTTCTAATGTAAATTCCAGTTATCTAGTTATGATGACTATTCCATGTTCTACCTATCTACTGTTACTGTGTGCAACTGGGTGTGAGAATGATATATTTTTAAAACTTTGAGACATTTATTTACTTTCCCAGATCACCAATCATGGATTATTATGAGTGAACTGTCATGATTATGAGTGGTTACATCTTATATCTCCTCATAAAAACTTAGCCCTTTTGAGTGACTATAGCATCCTGTGAAGAATTTCAAGCTTTGGTTGTAGAGTTAAGAGCTCCTGGTTTCATAGCCCCATGCGCCCTCTTTGAAATGGCCTATATATTTTTTAACTGGGGCAGAAAAACCCATCACCACTGTATGACATAGACAGGTTTCAAGAACCAGAAATACTTCTGGCAATGACATCTGTAAATACTGTGAAATGAAATCCACATTAGTGGGCTAAGTTCTGCTTGATATCTTAGTGCATTTTTGTGTGTTCTTCCGTATCCCATTTTCTGTGGAAACAAATCTTATCCTTCAAAAGAGTACATAATAGGAAGTATTGTTTCTTTTATTTTAAATCTATATCTAGAAACAAATCACAGATCCTTATGCTGTGGGTTAGTAAAGCTGCTATTTTGGGAGCATGTGTGTTACTTCTGTAATGGGTATAAAAATAAGGTGACCCAGGGCATGGAGAATCTAGCCTCATGCTGTCTGCTAACTTTGTTTGGGTTGCTTTAGATTGGTCCCTGGGGTTCATGCAGGTAACTGAGCAACTTACATTGGGTTCTCGGCTATTTGGTTTGGAGGTCAGGCTGTGGATTCCCTCCCCTAGGAATCTTTACTTCTTCAAAGTGGGCGAGAGTCAACTCTTAGTGGGCTCCCTAAGGAATATCTGATACTCCATAGATAGTTGGAGGGAAAGGGCAGTGCCAAACACCCCTTACATCCCCAGTGGTATTTGGGTTGTTCTCTAGAGGTGGAAAAAGTCATCCATGGCATCACCGAAGGCAGAATTCTATTCCATGGAGAAGGTGGCAAAGTCAGCAGGGGGCCACTCCAGGGAATCCTCTACTGCTTGCTGTGAAGCAGAGAACAGAATAAGGTCAAAGCCTAAGGGAGGTCTACTCTAACACCCAGTGGAGGGATGCAGAGGCAATCAGGTAACCTTGCTAGAAGGCTTGGGGCTAGAATCATAAAAAGTTAGGAGAAACGTTTAAGGAAGCTCTAGCTCTAGGCTCCCAGATTACTGATGAGAATTGGAATGACTCCTGAAGATCAAACAGGTAGAGAGCAGCCCTACTTACACCAAATCCTAGGACCTCTGATTCAAAGCAGTAGGTTTGCTGCATTACAAGATTGTGTACAATGAGGTAAATGATTTTTCAGTGAGGTGCAATGCAGCTAGAACCTGAAGTGGAGAGGGTGTGGGCTTTGGAGTCAATGTAGAGTTTGAGTCCTACCTCAACCACTTATTAGTTCTGTTACCTTGAGCAGTTTATTTAACCTCTTTAAGACTAATTTTTCTCACCTGTTAAATGAAGATAAAAGTAGGGGAAGGTTTTTCAACCTCTGCACTATTGGCATGTTGGACTGGATAATTCTTTGTTGCACAAGGTGTCACGTGCAGTGAAGGATGTTTAGTTAGCAACCCTGGCCTCTGCCCCTTATATGCCAATGGCACAACCCCTCTGCTGTGTATTCTGACAACCAAAAATGATTCCGGACATTGCAAAATGTCCCATGGGGTCAAAATGGTCCCAGTTGAGAAACACTGCAATAGTGTACTATTGAGAATAATGAAGTTCTATGCAAAGGACTTGCCATGGTATCTGACATGTAATTATCTTCCAGTAGATATTAGGTATTATTTTTACCCATTAATAAAAATGTGAGCAGTATTTTTATCAAATATCAAATAATGCCAGTTATTAGGGGAAACATTCACTCTCAGGCCATGTGTGAATATACTTAGTCTAGAGTTTCAACTGGCCCTGTTGTCTTTTACTTTGAACAAGGGAAAGCAGGTTAAAAAAAAAAAGCTTTTTTTCTGTGTTCATATTCATGTACTCTATGCAAATATAGTCACAGCTTACCTGATAGACAGTTTGCAGAACAGTAGCTGCATGATTAATTGATTAAACACTGCAGTGTTCATAGCATATTCTGGGAGAACAGTTACAAATTTCCCAATGTAATACATGTCTTGACATTGAGTAGCTGCCCACAATATTCTTATTTGGAAAGGCATTCATGACAGTTATATGTGGGCTTCCATTAAAAATGTGTTTATATTGCTTTCGAACTACAGAATATTCACTTGTTTTATTGATATAATCTAAAGAGGAAGGAAGATACTTATTTCTGTTTGTCATGCACATTAATGTCCCATCTTGTTTGGTTACTATTTGATAGCGTATACAATCATACAGTCATTCAAAATGCAGTTTTAGCTTCTTGAATTTAGTGATTAAAAACAAGCCATACAGCATGATTCACTTAGTCTTGGCTTCACATCAAACTCCTACCACTTCTGCAGCAAAAGCAAACTTCAGGCCGTTAATTAGAATGGGCATGACTAACCAAGGTAATTTCTTCCTGCATTAATCTTAAACTCTTTAAGAGTCATCAAGGTTTTATTTCTTTAACTCCAGATTAAACTGCTGAATTTTGCAGAAAGCATTAAAAGTTACACAAGTGAGATTAAAGTAAAACAAAAGACACAATTGTCATTAAGACAACATTAAAGCAAGGTGGAAGAAAATCTAAAGTATATAAATATGTATTTTTCTAAACGAAAACTTTGGGCTAAGAAGAACCACCTTTCAACTTGCATTGGAAATGTTTGGGTTTGGTTCTCTCAATTTGTTTAGAGTGAAACTCATGGGCTAACTTATGGAACACTGATTTAATAGATTCTTTAGGCAAACCCTTTGGGCCAACAGTATATTAGAATTAGGATTTTTGTCTTCCAGATTGCAAAAGCAATTTGAAGAAGCAAGTCAAAGCAAGGTGTTTTTTTTTTTCTCATTTAATCTGTGTTGTGTGATCTTTGAGGCTGTCAATTGCCCTACCTCAACTTCCCAGCTCTTATTTCTTCTACAACTTTATTAGCCCCAAATATACATTCTCATGCTTTCCTACCTTTTCCCTTTGGATGTCCGTCTTCATCACTTCCTTGATATTCTGGGTCAAAACCCATCCTTTACCTCTCTTTTCTAGCTGTACCTGTGCAGCTAGCTATTTAGGTGAATTTCTTTTACTATATTATTTTGCACTGGTCTGTATATTGCTTAGTAATTGTGTGCTTGTTACATGTGTTTTGTATCTTTCCAAGTAGATTGATATATCATGAAAAGCATAGAATGTCTTTGACATTTTTTTTTCCTCGAAGTACCCACCAAGGTGTTTTGAATGTATAACAAGTATTATGTTGGATGAATTAATGAATATTATATCGAAATATTTTAAAGTGAGTTTTTATGAAGGGCCCCTCATTTATTATATGATGAATTTATATAATAACTAATAACAGTATCAGAAGTACCGCTTTAAATGGTGCACTAGTGTAACCTAATCTAATTCTCATTTTGCAGATGGAAAAACTACATAGATAAATGACTCACTTGGTAAAAACTCAGTGATCAGCCCAGATGGATAAGTGGATATTCCCACTTAAAGCCCCCAGTTTTCACCTCTTAGTGCCAAGTCCCCCATTAGTTAAATATTGCCAATGAAAAGATCACTGATCTAAAGTAAATATGAGGATATCAGGTCACCTTGATAGGCAGTTTAGAGCATGCTGGAGTTAAGGAGGGGCAGTATAGAGCATGCTGGAGTTAAGCTTATGTTTGAGAGGCACACAGATTGGAGATCAAGGGCTGACTTTGCCACTCCTTAGCCTGGAGAACTCAGATGAGCAACCTTAACTCCACACTTTGTTTGTTCATCTGTAAAACGGGACTAATAATTGTACTTATCTCAAAGTACCTAAAACATATATTTTGTGTGGCATATAGAAAGCTGTTAGTTAACGTTACCTATACTTCTTAGCACTTCAGGGCTTTACAGTTCAACAAAAATTTTTAATCACATTAATCCAATGTATTTTATAGGTACTAAATATGGATTCAATATCCATATACTTTAAGAAATGTATACCTTTATACTCTACTTTGTCAGTGTCCGCAGGAAAATTTCTTTTAAAAATAGGTTTTTTCTGAATTAGGTAGAGAAAAAAATTCTTCTTTGGAATTTTCCATTTAGATAATTTTGATGTTATAGAGACTTCTATTTTCATTTTCAGGAGAACTTTCCTGATCCTCATTTTAAAAATAGCTGTCAACATGTTTAAAAATTACTTTATAGTTTTAGTCATGTATCTCTTTGAAGAACTGCCTTTTTCTTTCAAAAAGTGAAGTGATGAAAAATAATACTGAGATAAATTGCTTATTTTATTCTTATGCAGCAGAATATTTTATAGTTACTTCTTTTTTTTTTTTTTTTTTTTTTGCGGTACGTGGGCCTCTGACTGTTGTGGCCTCTCCTGTTGCAGAGCACAGGCTCCGGACGCACAGGCTCAGTGGCCATGGCCCACGGGCCCAGCCACTGTGCGGCATGTGGGATCTTCCTGGACCGGGGCACGAACCTGTGTCCCCTGCATCGGCAGGCGGACTCTCAACCACTGAGCCACCAAGGGAGCCCTATAGTTACTTCTTTTGAAATCATAGGTTGAATATAAAATTCACACGAGGACAATACTGTAGATTTCCTTGATTAAATTCACATCTTCAGTGTTTTAATTTCAACCCACACCTCTTTTCTTAGATGAATGGAAAAAATAACTTTCTGGAAAGTGAGTTACATAATATTAATTTTTTTAAACATTTGCTATTATCTAAGATCAAACTAGCACAAATGCCTTTTCTTGGTCACAAGCAGGTTTGAAGTATGGCTGTACCAGGGCAAACTCCAAGTACCTACTCTACATAAATTAATCTCCGAAATGAAAATGCATTATGCTTATAATTGAAGTTATCATTTCTAATACCACCATTAATTCTGATTGAATCTTAAATTTGTGTTGCGATCATTTATTTGAAGACACTATATCTCTTAAAAATTCATGTCAAGTGCACCCTATAAAGGTTAATCTGTAGTCTTGAAGCTATTTCTTAGGCTTTGGCAATCTGGAGAAGGTCAGATTATGAATCTATGCAAAAATGAGAGCCTTTTTTTTTTAAATGGGTTGAGAGCAATATCTATTTTACAGAAAGTTAGGGATTGGCAATTTAGCTTCAGGATTTTATTTTTTAAATATAAAGAGTTGATCTATTCACAATATCATCCATTTTTTTTTAATTAGAATTTTGATTTTAAGCCATTTCCTATACTCTTGGAATAGTGAGTTCTGGAAATAAGTAACCTCCTTCAGTCAGTCCATTTCTTTGTCTCTTTCTTCCTGTTTCTTTCACTCATTTTCCTACATAGATGGGTGCTATCACTATCTACCTAGGTGCTGTATTCGGGAATTTTGGGGGAGGGTCCCTCTTGATGCCTCCTTTTCTCTCTCTTTGCCATATCCAATCAATCTTTAAGTGCTATCTGTGTCTTCTCAAAAATAGCTACAGAAGATATGGAAAGCATCTATATATTTCTATTCTCCCTATCATTCCTTTAGTGCAAGCAACAGCTGCCTAACTAGTAGGCTGAACCATATGAAATTGTCATTTTTGTTAGACAAAATATTCATATATCCACAATTCAACCTAAATACTTTTTCTTTCTTCTTTTCCTAATCCATTTGTTTCATATTGCAGTAAAAGAAATATTTCAGAAATACAAACCTGATCATATTTCATCCTTGTTAACCCCCTTCAATGGTTTTCCATTGTCTCATGATAAGGTCTGAATTCCTTTCCATGACCAACAAGGTGCTACATGAGCTGGATTTCTTTAGCATCATTTTTTGAAACTTCACAACTTTGCAGTTTTGTTCATTTTATCTCTGGTCTTTTGAATGTATCTTCTACATGGTCTGTCTTCACTGCCTCTACTTTGCTGAATCCAATTCACCTTTTAGATTTCAGTGTATCTAACACTTTCTCTAATTCCTCAGGTCTGAGTTAGAAGCTTTCTTAGGTGCTCCTGTAGCAACCATCACACTGTATTTAATTTCATATTTACTTTTTTATCTCCTTTACTCAGTATGTTCCATGAAGGAAAGGGCCATGTCTTCTGGTTGAGCCCTGGGGTTCTAGTGCTAATGCATTACAGATACCCAATACATTATTCAGCAAGTTACTTAATCTCTCAAGTTAACCTCAGTTTCCACATATCAAGGATGGGGAAAACTTCGTAGAGAGATGGTGAAGATTGAATAATAAGACATTTTGGCAGGCTATTCTTTTTTAAAAAAAAGTTTATTGGAGTATAGTTCCTTTACAGTGTTGTGTTAGTTTCTACTGTACAGCAAAGTGAATCAGCTGTTGTATACATGTATCGCCTCTTTTTTGGATTTCCTTCCCATTTAGGTCACCACAGAGCACGGAGTAGAGTTCCTTGTGCTATACAGTAGGTTATCATTAGTTATCTATTTTATACATAGTATCAATACTCTATATGTGTCAATCCCAATCTCCCAATTCATCCCAGCCTGCCCTTTCCCCCTTTGTATCCATATGTTTGTTCTCTACGTCTGTGTCTCTATTTCTGCTTTGTAAATAAGATCGTCTATACCAATTTTTTCAGATTCCACATATATGTGTTAATATATGATATTTGTTTTTCTCTTTCTGACTTACTTCGCTCTGTATGACAGCCTCTAGGTACATCCACGTCTCTACAGATGACCCAGTTTCATTCCTTTTTATGGCTGAGTAATATTCCATTGTATATATGTAGCACATCTTCTTTATCCATTCTTCTGTTGATGGACATTTACGTTGTTTCCATGTCCTGGCTATCGTAAATAGTGCTGCAGTGAACACTGGGGGGCATGTGTCTTTTTGAATTATGGTTTTCTCTGGGTAGATGCCCAGTAGTGTGATTTCTGGGTCACATGGTAGTTCTATTTTTAGTTTTTTAAGGAACTTCCATACTGTACTCCATAGTGGCTGTATCAATTGACATTCCCACTAGCAGTGCAAGAGGGTTCCCTTTTCTCCACACCCTCTCCAGTGTTTATTGTTTGTAGATTTTTTGATGATGGCCATTCTGACTGGCGTGAGATGATATCTCATTGTAGTTTTGATTTGCATTTCTCTAATAATTAGTGATGTTGAGCATTTTTTCATGTGTTTGTTGGCCGTCTGTATGTCGTCTTTGGAGAAATGTCTATTTAGGTCTTCTGTCCATTTTTTGATTGGGTTGCTTGTTTTTTTGATATTGAGCTACCTGAGCTGTTTGCAGATTTTGGAGATTAATCCTTTATCAGTTGCTTCGTTTGCAAATATTTTCTCCCATTCTGAGGGTTGTCTTTTGGTCTTGTTTATGGTTTCCTTTACTGTGCAAAAGCTTTTAAGTTTCATTAGGTCCCATTTGTTTATTTTTTAAATTCTCATTACTGTAGGAGGTGGGTCAAATAAGATCTTGCTGCAATTTATGTCAGAGTGTTCTGCCTGTGTTTTCCTATAAGAGTTTTATAGTGTCTGGCCTTACACTTAGGTCTTCAATCCATTTTGAGTTTATTTTTGTGTATGGTGTTAGGGAATGTTCTAATTTCATTCTTTTACATGTAGCTGTCCAGTTTTCCCAGTACCACTTACTGAAGAGGCTGTCTTTGCTCCATTGTATACTCTGGCCTCCTTTGTAAATAGTTTAGGTGACCATATGTGCGTGGGTTTATTTCTGGGCTTTCTGTCCTGTTCCATTGATATATATTTCTGTTTTTGTGCCAGTACCATGCTGTCTTGATTACTGTAGCCCTGTAGTATAGTCTGAAGTCAGGAAGCCTGATTCCTCCAGCTCCATGTTGTTGTTTCTTTTTTCCCTCAAGATTGCTTTTTCTATTCGAGGTTTTTTTGTTTCCATACAAATTGTAAAATTTTTTATTCTAGTTCTGTGAAAAATGCCATTGGTAGTTTGATAGGGATTGCACTGAATCTGTAGATAGCTTTGGGTAGTATAGTCATTTTTACAATATTGATTCTTCCAATCCAAGCATGTGGTATATCTCTCCATCTGTGTGTGTCATCTTTGATTTCTTTCATCAGTATCTTATAGTTTTCTGAGTACAGGTCTTTTGCCTCCTTAGGTAGATTTATTCCTAAGTGTTTTATTCTTTTTGTTCCAGTGGTAAATGGGATTATTTTCTTAATTTCTCTTTCTGATCTTTCATTGTTAGTGTATAGGAATGCAAGAGATTTCTATGTAATAACTTTGTATCCTGCGACCTTACTAAATTCATTGATTAGCTCTAGTAGTTTCCTGGTGGCATCTTTAGGATTCTCTCTGTATAGTATCATGGCATCTTGACAGGCTATTCTTATTTTAGATTTTTGTACTTCCCTTTCCGATTTACTTCTGTAGTTTTTTTTTGTTTCCTTTCATTTGGGAGATTGATCTTCTCACTGGTAGAGATGATATTTGGTGCATTATGTAGGAAGGATAGAGGAGGATGGGAAACAAAATGTAGTCACTCTTCCATCCTGCTGGCAACTCACATCCCTGGAACTGGGTTTCAGCAACTATAGAGAGAGGCAGCAGGGGTGAGACTCTTCAGGGCTGCACTGTATTTAGGTGATAAAGTGGGCACAGAGTTTGGAAGGAAACCTTTGTGCCCTCTTGCATGGGGCCCAGTATTTTGTGACTCCCAGAGGATTGGGACCTTAAGTTTGCCAGGCTCAGGTTATAGGGATTTACTGTGAGACTATTCCTGACAGTAAGGAAGGCAGCATTTGTCTCATGGGAATAAAGAACAGTAAACATAACATGCCAGCCTTTCAGGGATAGAACGAGATTCAAGAGTCTCCAAAGGACTTTTGTGTTATTTATTTTCATTTTTGTGTTCTCCTGTTAATGGCCCTCCAAAACATCCCCAGGGTTGTTTTGGTTTTGTCTTCTCCCTTCTCCTCTTGCTGCTAGTTTTTTAATGCATCTTTTATTCTGTATGTCCTTTTATCTGTCTCAAAGCTTTAATCTAGTCAAAACGTCTATTCATAGCTGAAATTATCTTCATTATACCTTGGAAGACTAAATAGGAAGCCAACTCATCATTTGACTCTGAACTTAATTTCTGATTTTGTGCCTCTGCAAGCATTACTGTTTTTACTTATTCATTCGTTCAGTTAATTCATTCAACAGATATTCACTGAGTGCCTTCCTCACTTTTGGCACTCTTCTTGGTAGTAGTAATAATACCTGGATACTATACACATAAACATCCCTGCACTCAAGATACACACATTCTAGCAACATTCAAACTACTGGAAATGGAAAAGAGGCTGAGACTGGAGTAGAATTCTAGTAGTTACTAATATGATATTACTTTGAAAGTGATCAGCAAAGTAACAGATGAGAACATTGAGTCTGTTTTCAGGACTCCTTCAGACAGATCCGTGCTTTCACTGATTACTCATAGCCTGCTCTCTTGTCTTATTGCCCTCTAAGTACGCTAAACATACCTTATATGTTTTCTCCCGTCAGACTGCTCCCTCTTGTATCCCACTCATTTTCTCCAGGTCATGGGTAACTTATCTATGAAGATAATTTATGGCCTGGGGAGTGCTCATGGATTAATGCATATTATGTCCAGGTATTGTTCGTATTTCAGCAGGGAGTTTCCCTCATCTTAACTCCTCAGCTACAAAGCACCTCTGTGGATCATTTTAAAACTTTTTTTTCGGGCTAATAGGGAAGCAGTTTGGACTACAGACAAACTTTAATTGCTTCCCAAATCTCACCATCTATCTGGCTAATTGGTAAATACTCTCTTAAAAGCCCAACCAGACAAGAAATAAGCCAGAATCATTTCTGGTTTTCTGCCAACTGTTGCATATGTCCGACATTCTTTTCAGAAAGAAAACATTGTGAATCAAAATATTATGAGATTGTTTCCACATTATGCTCATTAATGATTTAAAATATAGGTCTTTCTTGTGTTTGACATTATAAAGAAGCAGTCCTGGGCCTTTAAGTGAGATTGGGATGAACCATGATCAGTGAATAGCTGTTTAAGTAGAGAGATGCAGCCCAGTTACAGTGCTACATTACTTATCATCAGGCTGTTACTACCATTCCCTTTAGCATTATTTTAACTTAAATATCAGTGTATTAGACCCCACGATTCACCACCCTGGGAGTTATTGCCTGCTTTGTGGGCAGAGCCAGCTTTCAAAAGCCTTAAATCTTAGTGTTTCCCAGCTGTCATTCTCTTGCCAAGGGCCTTTTTAAAAGGGTTTGGGGTTCTCCTTTACATTACATATGCATAACTTCCATTAGTGTTAATCATATGCTCCATTTTAGAGCTGTTTTGGCCCCTCTGGTTAAATGGGCGTTTAAGCAGTTTTTAATGCATTATATGTACTTATTTTTTAAACGAGTATTATATGCCCAATTGACTGGAATGAATACAAAGTCCATCAGGTGAATACAGATTTATAATTGTTTTTAAAGCATGTATTATTTACTCAACCGACCATGACAGCCCTTTTGGAGTCATGCCAGCTGAGAGGGGAACTACATGTATATGTCAATACTGAATAAGCCTTTATGAAATCTTTTAGTGAGGTTCTCTCAGTTAACCTTAAAACTTATCCAGCTAATTATTTCCTCTCAATTTCTCTCTCTCTTCACAAACAAATTCTCAAAATATTGTTCACTAGTTTTAGCCTACATCATCATCATCGGTGAACTACATGAAATCTATGCAAAACCCCATTCAGTTCAAATAAACTCAACAAATTCAACAAGGTATATAGTGTCTACGTGGCATTAGGCCCTGATACCGAAAAAGAAAAGATGCTCAGTTCTCAACATCACATAAAATTGACCTACATAAATAGTAGAATTTAATAAATTATTCCATTTTACAAGTTATCCAATCTGTCTAAAAATTACTATAACTGAGCAGACTGAAAAGAAATTAAATATGTTCCTTGTTCTCTTCTCAGACATACAATTAAATTCTACTCCACTCTTCTTTTATAGCATTAAGTGTGTTATATATCCTTTTTTCCCTTACCTGAGTTTTAGTAAGATTATTCCAAAATTGTTTTCCAGATCTTTAACATTTTTAAAATTTTTGTAGCATCTTCACTTTTTACTGTAATAATAGATTGACTAATTAATAGGACACTGGAATTTATTTTTATTAGCTTTTAAAGCTCAAGACAGATACATCGTGCAATTTTAGGGAATGTATTCAGACCCTATGCCAAATGAAAGGTGATTGCTCTTGACCATATTGTAACCTTGTCTTACGGTTGGTAGAATTGAAATCCATATTAGTTGTGAGAAGGAAATGCATTGCTTGTTACCAGAAAAGAGCAGCACATAGAATTTCAATTTCTGACAATGATATTTGAGTTTAAAAATTCCAGTAGTACTTTAGGGACACCCTGAAATTTTTTTTTTTTTTTTTTTTTTTTTGGCTGTATGCAGGCCTCTCACTGCTGTGGCCTCTCCCATTGCGGAGCACAGGCTCCGGACACACAGACTCAGTGGCCATGGCCCACGGGCCCAGCCGCTCCGCGGCATGTGGGATCCTCCCGGACCGGGGCACGAACCCGTGTCCCTTGCATCGGCAGGCGGACTCTCAACCACTGCGCCACCAGGGAAGCCCCTGACATTCTTTGTAGTTCAAAAATTAATGCACAAGAAAGACCGTATTCACTTAAGCTACCAAAAGTAATCCTTTCCTTACTGTATACATGTGAAGATTGTTCTTGGGGTGAGTGCTGTAGCCTCTGCTCCCAGAAACTGACCATGTTTGCAACTTTCCCTCAGACTTGAGGTCAGTCTGAGACTCTTGCTAGTAGAGTCTTCCTAGGTAGCAAGGACTCTGAGCCCAAGTGTGCTGTTGGCTGCTGCTGTTGTCCAGCGGTTCCTAAGGGGACCATTTGTTGATGGTTCATGAGAATACCTTTGAGTGTTCTTGTGTGACTTTCCCAGAGGGAAGCTTAGTTATGACAACGTGGTTCAGAAACTAGGCAGCAATGGGTGGAATGTGTTCTCTTTATTTGAAAAAAAAAAGCCATAAACTCACCTCCACAAAATGTGTCCTTGAAGAACTATAATGAAATAAGGTAAGCTTACATAATAAAAAAATCATGTTGAAATAATAGATAAATAGTAAGGCCAGCAACCATATTTTATCTGTATGACTTAGAGATTAATGCTTTTCCCTGACTGATAGCAAAGGCTGTTTAACTTAATATTGTTAGATATTTTAAACCATTCCTTTTCTTTTGGGTTTTCTTATTATTTAGTTTTCTTATTCAAGCCTGTCCATCTTTCCTTTTCCCCTTCCTTCCTTCCTTTCCATTTTCTTCTACACAAATACTGATTGTAAATTTGCTACATGAATTAGGCTCTAAATGAAATATGGTTCAAGTCTTTAAATACTTCGTAGTTTAATAAGAGTATATACATACGGAAGAGATAATGACAATTAACGTGATAAATGTGTAAGTATAGTGTTAATTAAAAAAGTACCCCTAGGATGATGTTACCTGGGATTCATTGGTGGCTTGAATATGTTTTTTATTTGTTTGATATGGGCTATTATATGTCAGTCAATTTTAGCGGTAGCAAGAGTCTTTCTTAAATTGAAAAAAGACATTTTCCCAGAAGGAGCAAAATGATTCTATTAAAAATTATTGAGAAGTTCCCCAAATGCCCTTCTGAGTGAGTATCTTGGTAAAGTATATGCATTTTCAAGAATATAAAATATGTAGCTGATAAATTCCATACATTAAAAGTATTATATGTAAAAGTAGTAGCTTGCAGAAAACTATAAGACACTCATGAAAGAAATTAAAGATGGTACAAATAGATGGAGAGATATACCATGTTCTTGGATTGGAAGAATTAACATTGTGAAAATGACTATACTACCCAAAGCAATCTACAGATTCAATGCAATCCCTATCAAACTACCACTGGCATTTTTCACAGAACTAGAACAAAAAATTTCACAATTTGTATGGAAACACAAAAGACCCCAAATAGCTAAAGCAATCTTGAGAAAGAAAAACAGAGCTAGAAGAATCAGGCTCCCTGACTTCAGACTATACTACCAAGACAGCAATCAAGACAGTATGGTACTGGCACAGAAACAGAAATACAGATCAATGGAACAGGATAGAAAGCCCAGAGATAAACCCACACACATATGGTCACCTTACTTTTGATAAAGGAGGCAAGAATATACAATGGAGAAAAGACAGCCTCTTCAGTAAGTGGTGCTGGGAAAACTGGACAGCTACTTGTAAAAGAATGAAATTAGAACACTTCATAACACCATACACAAGAATAAACTTAAAATGGATTAAAGACCTAAGTGTAAGGCCAGACACTATAAAACTCTTAGAGGAAAACATAGGCAGAACACTCTATGACATAAATCACAGCAAGATCCTTTTTGACCCACCTCCTAGAAAAATGGAAATAAAAACAAAAATAAACAAATGGGACCTAATGAAACTTCAAAGCTTTTGCACAGCAAAGGAAACCATAAACAAGACCAAAAGACAACCCTCAGAATGGGAGAAAATATTTGCAAATGAAGCAACTGACAAAGGATTAATCTCCAAAATTTACAAGCAGCTCATGCAGCTCAATATCAAAAAAACAAACAACCCAATCCAAAAATGGGCCGAAGACCTAAATAGACATTTCTCCAAAGAAGATATACAGATTGCCAACAAACACATGGAAGAATGCTCAACATCATTAATCATTAGAGAAATGCAAATCAAAACTACAATGAGATATCATCTCACACCAGTCAGAATGGCCATCATCAAAAAATCTACAAACCGTAAATGCTGGAGAGGGTGTGGAGAAAAGGGACCCTCTTGCACTGTTGGTGGGAATGTAAATTGATACAGCCACTATGGAGAACAGTATGGAGGTTCCTTAAAAAACTAAAAATAGAACTACCATATGACCCAGCAATCCCACTACTGGGCATATACCCTGAGAAAACCATAATTCAAAAAGAGTCATGTACCGCAATGTTCATTGCAGCACTGTTTACAATAGCCAGGACATGAAAGCAACCTAAGTGTCCATCGACACATGAATGGATAAAGAAGATGTGGCCCATATATACAATGGAATATTACTCAGCCATAAAAAGAAACGAAATTGAGCTATTTGTAGTGAGGTGGATGGACCTAGAGTCTGTCATGCAGAGTGCAGTAAGTCAGAAAGGGTAAAACAGATACTGTATGCTAACACATATATATGGTATCTAAAAAAAAAGAAAAAAAATGGTCATGAAGAACCTAGGGGCAGGACGGGAATAAAGACGCAGACCTACTAGAAAATGGACTTGAGGACATGGGGAGGGGGAAGGGTAAGCTGGGACGAAGCTAGAGAGTGGCATGGACATATATACACTCCAAACGTAAAATAGATAGCTAGTGGGAAGCAGCCGCATAGCACAGGGAGATCAGCTCGGTGCTTTGTGACCACCTAGAGCGGTGGGATAGGGAGGGTGGGAGGGAGGGAGATGCAAGGGGGAAGAGATATGGGGATATATGTATATGTATAGCTGATTCACTTTCTTATAAAGCAGAAACTAACACACCATTGTAAAGCAATTATACCTCAATAAAGATGTTAATAAGTAAATAAATAAATAAATAAACCGAAAAAGTAATAGCTTGACCCCAAGCTGGGAAGTATTATCATTAGAAAACCTCACCCACCTAAAGTATAATTTACAAAAGAGTAAAATAAAACTTTACATGATTTTTTAAGAAGATTGTAAAAAATATTTGCACTGTATTTCCTCGCCACCTAAAGAAAAAGCCTTTTGAAATTGGTCATAACTTAGGGGAAATATCTCTAGAGAAGAGAACTCTTTTTTTTAATCTCTCACATCATCAGTGTATTTTTTTTTCACTATTTTATAAGCAACCGACTTCCATCTCTGTGCCCTTGCTTCATAGTGCAAAGTCCTTTGTGAATGGGCCATATTCTCTCGCACATACAGGTCCCCACAGCATAATCACATAGATTAACTGAACTGGATCGTTTATTGTTACACTTGGAGACCTCTATAAACTTGAACAGGGAAGTGAGTAGTAATGTGACATTGGCCATAGAAATTGACATTTTCTTTTTTTGTTGTTTGCTTGCTTGTATTTTAAAATTGTTTTCTAGTCCCTGGTTATTTCTCACCTGAAAGCAATATTACTAAAATGTTTTATTAAAATAAACTACTTTCACATATAGTATTAGTTGGAATAGATTCAAGAATGTACCGAACTCATTTTAGCAAGGCAACAAAATGAGAGTTTCTTCCACAGGCCTTCTCTGCTGCCTTAAAGTAAAAATAGTTGAGTAAATAAAAGCATCCACATCAAAGCAGCGCTGCTGTTGCATTTCAGAGAAGGAATTTAGATGAAATTGTGATTTTTTTTGTTTATTGATATCAATACTTTGTACATTTCTTCCCTCTGTTATGCAGATGGTGGCTTCAGTGAAAGCTTTGCTGCAGACAGAACAGAACAAAACACATAAAACCTAACCAACCAAAAGTATATTTTACAAAAGAATAAAATAAAACTTTGCATGATATATGACTGTAAAAAATATTTCCACTTCATCTTCTTACCACTTTTTTTTCAAAGCCAGGTGTTAAAGTGTACACATTTCTATACATGTTTTTCTGAAAGCATATAACTTTGAATATCTTACTCTATTCTTAAACATTTGTCAAATTACTGAAAGCCTACTAAGCTAATGCGAACAAAAAGAAATCAGTTTGATGTGATAGATGTATCCTCAAAATGTCATTTCCCTGAGAAATAAGAAAACACTTGTAGGATTTGAGAGGACAGAACAGCAAATACATTTTAAGGAGATGAAATATTCTCTCTCTTTGACTCTCTGTCTCTCTCTCTGTGTCTCTCACTCTGAAATCGACTCTGCAGCTGAGCTGATTTCATGTTAGAAAGCTGTCCTAAATACTTACTGACGGAGGGGCTGTGCGAATGAATGGAGAGCTATCTGCTCTCTCACACATGCCACCACACACACTCTCAGGTTCTGAATTGTTTAAGAACACTGTGCAAGGAGTCCTCAAGCTTATTCTTAAAATGCAGTCTAGTTAAGATGAATGTAGACTCCCACGCCTATATGCATGTATATCTTGAAGCTGAAAACAGTTTACCTGATATGTAGGTGATTCATATTAAAAAAATTATAGAATCACTACTAGCATCTTTGTTAGTTAAATAAACATTCTGGTGAATAATATGATTGATCCAGGAAAAAAAATATTAGTATAAAAAGGGAGCAGATGCTCTTTAACTTGGTATGGTTGGTTTGGAATGTGCTTTCTTAATTTCCTTGCATGGTACAACGAAGCACTGAGAAGAATTTGCAGTGATATAAAGAAATAGAATTCCTATATATCTTTATTGAATGTGACACAATATAATCAAAGAATGCACATAATTAAGTGCTTAAGCTCAAAGCATTTTTGAAGCAGGAATTCTGCTGATTTTTTATTTATGTGATTGTTTACAGATTAGTTCTGTATTTGCTCCTAAAGAATATACTTAAACAATCAATGAATAACCTACAGCAGTTTGTTGTAGATTCAATAATGGGGAATGGTGCATTGTACCAGGATAGTCAGATATACCCAAAGGGAGTGTCAGTGGTCAAAATGCTTCCATTGCCAGAAGGTAGTCTGAAAATGGTCTGGAAATTCAATACAGCATTGACCCTACATTGTATACATGATCCACAATCAGTTTCTCAAGTGTACTTGAAGTTTTAAAAAGAACCATTAAAAAAAAGCTGGAAGTTAAAAAAAACCTATTTTAAGTGAGTTGGGTTTTTGTGAGTAGTTGATTTAAAATGTATTTGTTCAAATGAGCTAAATGTAATCATTTTTACTTTAGGTTAAATATGTCTAAAATTATTTTATTTAAAAATAATTTAATAAAATATTTTAAAGTTTTAAAAATAACACATACCTTGTGATAACCTGTCTGATTTCTATTAATTGTTTTCTTTATTTTATCAGTGGATTAGGAACAAGATAAGCGGAAAGATTTCTAACAAAACAGACTAGTCTTGCCCTTTTTTTCCACATTGACAGGTTTACCTTTTTCAACATGTAAGCTACTTCTTGAGGAAGTTGCATTAAATCTTATAGCTTATCAATTGATATAGTAGTTCATTAAGACCCCTTTACAAAATCTGTGTTAAAAAAAATGCTATTTAACTAATTACAGATGGAGAAATAGTGGTATAATATGAGCTGATTATTCCACACACTGAAGGAAGAGTTAATTTTAATGATTCATTGGTTTTTCTATTTGACTTTTTTCTATTTTAAAATAAAAGGCTATCCTATAAAATGATTTTGCTGATCTTAATCTGCTTATGAAAGATGTGAATGTGGTAAAAATATGCCAAGTGCCTGGAGTTGGGCTAGACACATGGTTAGATATGTAACAAACACTAGTTCTCTTTGCCTGTTCTGCATTCTATATTCATCACCAGAATTCTAATGTTTTGTGCCTTTTTGTGAGGGAAGACTAGGTTTTGTAGTTTGGGCAAACCAGCTGGGAAATTATAGTGTCCCCTGGAAATAACAAGCTATAGTACAGAATTTGCAGGAGGGTTAGGGGCTAAAAGTACCAGAAAAACTTCACTTTTACCTTGAGTCATAATCATAACTTGATAATAATGATCCTGAAGCTGGTTTTTCTAGTTTAAAATGAAATTATAGGCTCCAGGAGGGCAGGGATGTGAATTTGTCCTGTTTATGGTTGTTCATCCAGCTCCAAGCACACAGTAGGTACTTAGTAAATATTGGTTATGTGAACGAACAAAAAGCTATAATTTTTCTTTATTTCCATCTTTATAAAGTCGTGTAAATTAATTAAAATTGGTTTACTAATCTTGTGATATTTTAAAAATAATTAGCACATTCTATTTCAATACTGATTAATTTCTCCAATTACTGTTTTCCATAATATTGAAGCTAAACCTTCTATGATCATGATTCAGGCTCTTTATAGTAAGGAATCTCTAATCTGCATTTTGTATTTTCTCCTCACCCTACTGAATGGTATTATACCTAGCACAATATTCCTACCTCAATTACTGGACTTGTAAGAGCTTAATGATCTTAATTTATACATTATTATTTTTTAAGTAGCTCTTTTTTAAACAAAGACCTTTATCATCGTTTGCGGATGGGACTCTTCACGTACCTAGAAATTAGTGCATGCTCTACTTTCACTGATGCAAATATTTACTAAGAGGAGAGAGAAAGAAAATAACCTCTTGCCCTTTTTTTCCTTTTCTGAAACCTAAAAGCATTTTGTTTTCTAGAGCTCTATAAAAGTTCAATGCATAAAAGGTTAGGAGCCTGACTTTTTTCTGTCGTGTATATCTTTGAAAAATTGGTTTATGAAGAGTCATACATCATGTAGCCAGACATATGGGAATAGTTAAAGATTAAGGTAAATAGACAAATTGAACTGCTTTAAATCATTTTCCTCGTTTCAGTTTTATGAAAGAGCTTATGAACAAAAGCTGACGTTAAGCAATCACAATGGGCTCTTCTCTATGTTTTAGACAGTGGTAAAGACTTTAGTGTCAAAGAGTGTTGCATCACCAATAGTTACATCAATTTGATTGGTGTCCAGATTTCAAAAATGTTACCTTGTCAAACCATAACCTTTTCCAAGTCTTTCATTTGTCATGGTTTTGTAGATTATATCATTTGTTTTACATTACCTGTATCAGAAAGCATGGATCATGGATTACAAGATTTTTTTTATTATATATCCGTTGTTTTTGTTTTTAAATAAAATTAATACTGTAGGCATTTGTGTTCAAAAGGGACTAATCAAATATTTTGGAAGGAAGTTTGATTTCATGCAACAAACATTATAGTAACTCTGCCTAAGGAGACCTTTGGTTCCTTTTTACTTTAAAAAAAAAAAGAAAGAAAAAAAAGTATTTTCAGAACCATTAGGTTAACATTTTTAATAAATTGAATAAGTATACTGAACTTTTCCAGGGTACCTAATACGCTAATATCCTGTGGAGAGAAGCTGACTGTTGGACTTTAAGGTAAGGCCCAGGAATCTGCCTAGTGGCATGGTGACAAGCCCCCACTCTTATGGAAAGTGCTGTGGCATCTTTAATGTCCACGCAGGAGAATAGGATTTAAGATTTTGTGGTCTCATTTGAAAGACCCCTACATAGTAAACTGCATGGAACTCAATTTATCTACCTAGAAAGGAAAGAAGGCTTTGTAACCCCTGTACTGATAAATCTAAGAAATGCTGTGAATATATGCCTTCATATTCATGCAGTACCAATCCCCTTCTTAAAGAATAATAAAAATAACAAGGTCTATGATCATGAGGTTGATATAGATAAAAATCCATTAACTTTTCCTCATTATCACAGCTCTTATATCAAAGTGCAGACATTCATAGGGCTAGCTCACCTCCCCTGGTAGCTGTGCAAAGAGACCATATGAAGATCTTTTACATACTTCTTTGTTGGTTTGCCTTTTATAGTGTATGTGCTCGATTTAGGAACTGCTGATGGTCAAAATGTAATTTAAGAAGACAACAAATATTTGCACAGGTATGTGAGCCCAGCTTATAAGACATCCAGCTAACAAGGTTTTTCATATTCTAAATAAAGTGAATGATAGGAAAAAGAGTAAGTTCTAGAAAATGTTGTCCAAGTTTATTGCAGAGCTTGATGTGATTCTCTGTGAGAAAACACAGATGTTTATGCCTAGCCTGGAGACTGATATATCTATTAGGCACTGCATAAATGTTAGGTTTTTTTCTTTTGAAATATTCTAATTGCCACTAGAAATATATATAAGAAATAATCTTTTAAAGTTTGCTAAAATACCTCAGGATGTAAATGTATGAACAGTTTCTCAATAGGAAATGTGATGTAAAGGAGAAAAACACCATCATGTATATTTTGATAAAATTCTAGCAGTTTTGTGGTGGGGAATCTTTCTGGGATTGGGTACCTCCAGTAATTTTGTCCTTAGTCTCTCTTTATCATATCTCCAAGCACACACACACACAAACAGTTTTGATTCACTTAAAGGATGCAGTTTTTGTGTGTTTGCTTTTTAGGTCAGGTTAGCTAAGTAACTTGTTTATATGATTCAGTTTATGTCTGCATAAAATATTACTATAAATTCATGATTTCTACTTCCTTCACTACACATTCAGCTCATCAACCCAGAAAGATATATCTGTTATCTAAAATTGAGTACATATGTTTTCTCTGTAGCTGTTCTTTCTGACCATAAAATTCTATTTCAAAAAATAACTAAAACCGGTGTTCTGCATATATTCTTTCATCTTTCCAGCAGGCCCATTCTGGTCCAAAGGACTCATGACTATAATGGGATTTATTTGTGAAATGGGAGTTAAAACTAAGAGAAAACAAAAATGATTATTTAATCATTTGATGGGATCGTTATTGCTCACCTTTAAAATTAGCTGAAAGACAAATCAGATTCATCAAAATTTTGAATTCAGAGATAAAGTTTTTTTCTTCCCACTGTTAGTGGAAATGATGTTAAATTCCATATTTTATTGTACATTATGGCATTGAGCATGAAACAACCTTTCAAACTTTAAGGTGTTGTCATTAGTTAAGTTTTTCTCAACTATCCCAGCAATTTAAACAATTAAAACCTATCCTGTAATACCCATAAAATTTGACAATGTACCACTGAAACAATAGTCTAATAAAGTTAGTGCACTGTTTTAACTTTAAAAATCTTAGATCATTGTACATTTCTTGGGTATGCTTGATCACAGAATGATATTAAAACATTTTTAAGTGTAAGAGCACATTTGGGTCACTTGCAATGATGAATATACTTTTTAAAGTTTCGTAATATTGGCTATAAAGGGAGTGTCAATGAGCTTGAACTGCATACAAATGGCTTTTCCACCTTCCACAAGGTGCTTCAGAGCAGTGGGCACTAGAGGGTGCTGTTGGAGCTGATACTAACCTGAACTTATGCTTTCAAAATCAATGCTATCAAGATCCAAAAATGTTTCTCATGAAATACTACATCATTATTACTTTTTAACATTGGGTTCTGTGAATGTCATCAGCACAGTTTCCTAAACAAATCACAAGGCAGTAATTAAAGCAAAGAGCTCCATAACTTGGCAATTATTTGTTGTTGAGAGGAAATCAAGATTCTCCTCTCCCACCTTTATAATACTCTCCCAGTTTTTCTTCAGGATGTATATATAGGTTGGTGATACATTTTCATAAATGTCAAGAAAAATGGGCTTGTCAGGCTATTAACATTTTCTCTGGACTTTAAACATGCATAGCCACAAAAGATTGTTTCTTAAAAGAAATGTGTCAAGAGGCTGCGGGTCTAACTTTTCTCCTGATGTTTGAGAAATTGCGGACATTCAAGGAAGCTTGCACATGAGGATAACCGTCCTTATGTCGAAAAATGTTGCTTTATATGATAATTGAAGAATTATCTACTCCCCCTGCCCCCACCCCCGGTAGTTATTTATAAGGGCATCACTGGTAGTTCCCTTTCTTAGACCTTCCCTGAAGGCATGATCAGACTCAAGCAGGCAGCTATTTCCCTTTAATTTTCCACAGCAAGCCAGTAATGCTTATGATTATTGTGAAGTCAGGAAAAGTTTAGTTTCATCAAGTGACATGTAGTGATACAATTAGTTACTTAAGTACTTCTTATAAAATGTTCCACCATGGAACCTAGTTTGTCAGATGCAGCTAAATATTAGCATCTCATATTAAACACAAGAGTAAAACTGCCTCGTGGAAAGCACAGCTGACAGCTCTCAACATGAGCTGAATGATCCTTCTCAATTGTAATCGATTCTGTAAGTACTGACACAAACCCCCAGGCAATTGAAGAAAATAGGATGATGAAGGACTGCAAACTAATATGTTACACATCTTCATTGATTAGACATTGATTAACCATTATTTTCCTGAATGACAAACAGCTAGTGGTAAAGTAACTGAGGCTTGTGATTTATTTACATCTTAGACAGAGATGACTTCTTTATTCAGCTGATTGTGAGCTAATGCTAAACCAGGAGACAGTGAGAGTTTCACGATCTGAGCTGCTGTTTTCTTCTTTTTTTCCTTTTTTCTTTCCTCCCTCCTCCCTCCCTCCCTCCCTCTCTCCCTTCCCTCTCTCTCTCTTTCTTCTTTCGTTCGTTCCTTCCTTCTTTTGTATTATCCTCTCTGGCGGTCTTCTTAGATTTCTGGCATGTTTCCATTTGAAACAAATTGAACTAGATTTAAAAATGATCATTGAATTCCAAAATACAGAACATATACCTGTGGTTTAACTACATTTAAAGAGATCATTTTATAGACTTGGTATTTACAAGCATATTGATCAGTGTTTATTGAATTTTTAATTTAATTCTCTCTTTTCTTCAGTGCCTTATTGGCAATTATACATGGTTTTAGAATGAGTAGGATGGGAGTTTGTTGGTTTCTGTTGCTTATTTTTCTTCTGTGAAGCATATTGCTTTAGAAGTATGTGATTCATTGTAAGGAGGCAAATATTTTACAGTTTAAATAATTTTTGGTTTACCTAAAACTGAGATATTATAGGCAATCTTGGATTTATGTAGCAAAATTCTGTGGCAGTGTAGTAAAAATTTTTAAATCTATTTCAATAGCTCTTAAACAATACACACAACGGAAAAATTTGCTCTTGAATTTTCAGGCCATCTCTTTTTTATTGCATTGAAGTAGAGAGAGCAAGATATTCATTGAAATGAACTGCATTATTACTAAGTTAAAACCAAATTATAATGAGACTAGCATTTTTTTCTTTTTTTGCTTTCTAGAGCATTCTTGTACATTTTGAAGATTTGTGGGAAACATTATTTATAAGCAGAAATAATTAAGATGTTCTGGCATTCTTCATCATAATGGTCATGATAAAGACTTTTGATGTTCAAGAAAGCATAATTTGCTTCTCCATTGGAATTTGATTGTAAATTAGCACTAATTAATGTTCACTTAAGTGTTACAGATGTGTGGTATATCTAGTTAGTTACCAAAGGGGTAACAGTAGAAAATTTGTTCTATGAAAGTATATGAATTTAGAGTAATGATTAGAGTGTCACTTTAAAAAAATAAGAGAAATTCATTACGATTTCTAGCATTAAGTCAATTTTAGCACTTATGTAACTTAGGGAAAAAGAAATTAGTAAACCATATCACTTCAATTAATATAGAGATGCATTTCAGCACCACCCTCATTAGTTATTGAATTATTAGACATGTAATTGTGGAATTTCACCGTCATTTGCCCTTTAATGTAATTCTAACTCCAGGTTAATAAATCAAATCTGTTCTTTATGGATATTGCCCTCTTTATCATAATAAATATGTGGATATGCTTTTCCCCAAGCAACTTCTGTTAGCCTCATCTAAGATATGGGGCCTTCATGTACAGGTATATTAACTCAAGGCTTTTAAAGATTTGTTTTATGGTTTCAGAATTTTAATCATGGGGTAGAGAGAAAAATCTGTGAACTTTGCATCTGTATCTTTAATGTTAACAATTGGAAGCCTAGTCTATTTGTTAAAGAAATCCAGCTGTACTTAAAGGGAAACAGCCTTAAGTTTTAAAAGAGGAAAACCATCCAGTTGGGATAACATGTAGTGCTTAAACTTTCACAAAGGAAACTAAGGATAAGCTTGACTCATCAGTGGACCCATGCTAATTATAAATCAACTCCTTAGTATTATTTTTGAGGGCTAAGTTCCCTTTTACCTTTTTACGGTGCTCAGAACATAGGGAAGGAAAAGTGTTGATTGGTTAGTGGAGCATGAAGAACAAATGAAAAACCATCCAACAGTAATATCCCAGAGGGAGCTCGGAACCCTAGAAAGAAGTCTAATAGTGTGTTGTTTCCTTGTCCATCTGTGTGCAGGTGAGAGCATCACTGCAGGGGTCTGTGTGTAGATGTAAAAATCAGAAACCTGGAATTTCATAGAAGCAACCACGATGTGATATTTGCACACACAGCAACTCCCTTTTGGAAAAATGAAAAGCACCTCCTTTGGTGTTAGCTGTCTTTTCTTGTGAGTGTGTGTGCCTGCACACACACACACAGAGGCTTATGTGGCTTAAGCACACAGAGTGTGCTTCAGTTTCTTCAAGCATATTTAATATCTTTAAAATTTTAAATGAAAATGTAGCTGTCAATTTTAAACTAATTTGGATGGACAGCAATAAAATGCAAACCTCACTTCAAATTAGAATTTTCAGTGAGGATTTCTAATGGAAAGTAATTGCTGACAATAGGAAATGACAAATTACTAATTACTTAGTTCAATTAGACTTTTGTGCCTTTGGTCCTAAGTGGCAAGCATACAGCAAATCTTGCACTTTTATAACAATTAATGACACTAAAACTATTTAAACTGCCAACAGATGTGAGTAAGAAGACATGAATTGAAACTTACTTAATTTACATTCTGTCCCTATTTTATGTCAAGTAAATGGTGTTTAATTTTTATGCTACAATTAAATATTACTGGTACAGTGCAATTTTCACAGAACTTCGCAGGGCAAAATATCACTGCCCAAAAGCAGGTCAGTGTTAATGCTTCCTTTTCTCTTATCACAGCAGTATTTCTCTTTAAAAATAGTCTTAGAGTATGAATTTCTATCTATATGGTATTCATGGCTGTACATCAGTGTTAATTAAATAGCAGCATGCCCACTTTTTGCTTTGCTTCACTTTATTTTTTTTGTCTATTCTGTTCATCTTTAATATCTTGATGATCTATTTAGAATCCATCTATTTTTCACTCACCATCTTCCCCCGAAGACTAACTCAGGTGTGATTTTGTGAAAGGATTTTGTTTAGAAGTTGAATTCCATTAACTGTCTCTCTGTACTGTTAACTTCTGATTGTAGCTTACAGGGAACTTAATTTGGTATTCCTGGTGCTGTCATTTTTGATAATTTTGATTTTGCAAATATAGGATTTTTTTTAATGTTTCCAGTTATAATCAGGAAGATTTTTTCTCTGTAGGTCAGCAGCTCAGTAGACCTATTGCAGATGCATTTGGAGAGTTAAAAAAAAAAAAGGCAAGGGATCCAATTACATTTATAATGATCAATTTCCCTATTAAGACTTTAAATAAATTCTTTTTTCAAAGCATGTATATAAAAGTATTTACTTGTGAAATGAAAATAAAAATGCTGATCAGTATTGAGGCAAATTCACCTAACATTTTGTGCCTACAGGGGAAGGGCAGTAATTTCAGGCAACTAAACTAGCCATAAAAATAAATATAACAGGATGTTATAGAAAAACAAAAAATATAACAACACTGGTAAAATTAAAGACTTTAAAATCATTGCATGTCTAAGCAAAAAAGTGATTCAATTGTAGAAGTCCAAACTGGCTATTAAATTCCACAATTCTCCTCTGGGAATTTCTTTAGCCCATGAGATTCTCTGTATGTCACTAAGAGCTCAGACATCAGGTACTCGATTGCCTTCCCCAGTGTTCTGGGTAAGACTGCAAACATCCTATTCAAATTAAATATATTTTCTTACCCTTATCACTTACAGTTTAAGATTGGATGTATTCTGTGTCATATTATTATTGCACGTTCAGTTCATTAATTGGGTGAACAGAAGTTATTATGACCCAATTCTCCTGTAAATAAGGAGAAAATGTAAATATATCTTGTTTTATTATATGGATGCAGGGATGAGGCAAATTGGAGGGGCCTGACTTGAGAACAGACAGATGACAACAAGTGCTTTTCCAAGGCTTTTGCTTGATTTTTGCAGCTTTATTTTTTTTCTCCGAGATCCCTGCAATTAAGCTATTGTTTGGACGCAACACTGTAAACTAGATCCAAATAACTAAGGGTAGTTTTTGGACAAACCTCTGTTGTTTCACCACAGCTGTAGTTTTCTTTTCTCATGAGCCCTGTGAACTTTAAGGGCTAGAAATATAACAGAGAGCATAGTAGATAATAGAGGAAAAAGGAAAAGCTTAGGCAGGGGGTAGGAGGCCTGGGCAGGGACAGAGGAAAGAAAGACTTTCACAAATCATAAGAAAAATGGCACTGGCATTGTGCCTAAAAAAAGATAACTTGGAAAAGAGGCAAGAGCAGCGATAGACTTAGCAAGTATATTTAGAGCAAGAATGATAGGAAGAAAGAAGTGGCCTAATTAGAAGAGAGGGAAAGGGAGAGAGAGGGAGAGGGAGCAAGAGTGCAAAGGAAGTGTCAGAAAAAACCAGAAAGTAATGAACCTAGGGAAATTAGCAAAATACATGTGGAGCTTCAGGATGTATCCTCACTCATGCCACAATGCATCACGAGAATAGACTGTTTCAGTTGATTTAAACATCCAAGGAATGCACCGTTTCTTTCCCAGCTTCCGTCACCATTATTGAGACACAGACAACATACAAATGTCACTTTGGCAATCTAGATTCCTTTTATGGAGCTACCTGAGGAGTTGAAAGATATGGCACATCTACTTGTTATGTTTTATGAATTATATGAAATTGCCACATACTTCTGTATACTTTGTATTGTGTACAGATCATCTTAGACTTAATGTGGGGTTACATCCTGATAAACCCGTCGTAAGTAAAAAAGTCATAAGTTGAAAATGAATTTAATACACGTAACCTACTGAACATCATAGCTTAGCCTAGGCTCCCTTAAATGTACTCAGAGCACTTGCATTAGCCTACAGTTCGGCAAAATCATCTAACACAAAGCCTATTTTATAATAAAGTGTTGAAAATCTCATGTAATTTATTGAATGCTGAACTGAAAATGAAAAACAGAATGTATGGGTACCGAATGCTTGTAAGTGTCATCGATTGTTTATCCTCCTGAGTGGCTGACTGGGAGCTGCTGCCCTGCCCAGCATCACGAGAGAGGATTGTACCACGTGTGACTAGCCTGGGAAAAGATCACAGTTCAAAATTCGAAGTACAGTTTCTACTGAATGTGTATCACTTTCCCACCATGGTAAGGTTGAAAAATCATAAATTGAACCAAGCTATGTAGGGGACAATCTGTACATGGTTCACACATATTCTGTGCTCAATGAAAATTTTGAGAAGGTTTTTAAGCCCCCAAACTTTTGAACTCTTAATTATTTTTTTAAACAGGGAAGTGTGTTGAATTTTTCAGAAGGTTTTGAGAGAACTGTATAGTTTTTCTAAGACCGATATTTTAATGAATAGATATTAATACATACGTAAGCTTACAGGAAGAAAACTTTCTTAAGTTGCATTTTCCTTATGAAAACCTTACGTAGGTAATTATGCTTTCTATTAATTATATTGTTAATTGTATTTTAGTTTAGGAATGCGAAAGCTGGATTCTGTTCAGTTGTATAATCTTTCTAGACAGGCACTCAGAAGTATGAGAAGATTGTTGCCATCATTTCCTCCCTCCTTTCTTCCACCCTGCCTTCCTTCTTTCCCTCCCTCCCTTCTCTCCTTTCTGGATGTACTGGGCCTATTTGCAAGACTTGCCCACTGAATGGATTGGATGTTATTCCAAATATGATTTTGTACCTTCATAGGATGGACGGATAAGGGCAAGATTTCTTTGTAATAATCTTTGGAGATGCTATAGAATGTTTGGTAATTTGTATCATTAAAGCACTGTAGCCATGTAGATGCTGGTCAGCAGTAGATTTGTTCTTGATCGTCCCCTTCAGGTTCAGGATCAAGAAGTCTTTATTTGAACAGTTGGGATAATGTCTTGGCAATTTCTATAATATGCTCCAACTTGACTTGTCCCACGGTTGGCTGATTATATTTAGGAAACTGACTGGGCACTTATTGCAGCTGGTGAATATCTTATTGGAAAGTTGCCCAATATGAGCCACTTTTTGATGTACATCTATTTCTCTCTCAGAGGCTGAGGGTTAACACAGCAAGGATTAAGATACTTACCAATTGGTTAAGTATCTTATCTACCATTTTTGTTTTCTTGGAAACTATAATTTGCCTTCTGTAGAGCTTTTCCTTTTTTTTTTTTTTTCGGGTATTATGTAGACTTAAAGGAAAAACTGAGAGGTATCATATATATGTCCTAGACAGTGCACAACTTTTACTGATGAGAATTTATATATGTGTGTTTGTGTGTATAGCTGTCTATTTATCTACCTATTCTTGCAAAATATATTTTCTAGTGTACTTCTATATATCCTTGCAAAATTATTGAGGCTATTTTAAATTTCCTATACTAATTTCCTCAATTGTTTATATACCCTGGAAGATTTTGATTAACTGAATGATAATATACACAGACTTCAGGTTCAGAATCCCAATTTTCACTGTCAACCATCGTTATTTCTACTGTGAGATTAACAAAAAATCTATTATTTGTGTCATGCAAATATTTTAGTAGGAAAATGTATGGGTTTATCATAAGTATAGAAAAAGGAATTTGAAATCGTAAGAATTACTTTGAAGGAAGATTTTCTCAGTTTCTGCAGGTTCCTGGTCTTCAAAAGTGATCCCTCAGAGAAGACTTACTATGCTTTTAACTTATAGTCATAGCACATTTTTGTGAATTTCTTGCTAATACTGACTGATATACAGAGAGTAACTTGCCTTATTTTATATTAAAAGAAGACATCAAACTTTTGCATAATAAAGAGCAGAAAAAGACTTAGCCAGTAATTTATATGTGCCTTTTTGTAATTTAAATGATTTCAAATTATATCAAATTTCTTTAAAATCAAGAGCAGAAAAGGTCTCCTACCAGATGGGAATTCATATGTGAAGACAACATTCTGGAGATTAAGGTCAAGGTGTGAGAGCCTTGAAAGAAAAAAATGTTAGTGGGTTATTACTGCAATTCAAATACTAAATACTGTATTCTAAGAATCTATTCTGGTTTTTTGGATAAATAGTAAATTAAAAAATTTAATTTCAGTGAATATGAAGTATATTTTCTTTGCTTAACTTAGGAAAACAAAAGCAAACTGACCATTTCTTTCTTAAATAAATCAAAGGAAATTCTTAAGAATTCTCTCTCCATCAGTAGACTCTGGAAGTTAGATATGTAGGTTTGAAATGTCCTGAGCTCTGGGTTAAAATCAGGAGAAAATCTACTTCTAAATCTGCCATGACTTGCTATGTGATCTTGGACAAGGCATTGAAACCTTTCTGTACTAGAACACTCATTATAGAATGAAGGTAACAGTTTCTGCTTTTTCTAGGTTTGGTATTGTTTTTATGATAAAGTAAGAAAATATAACTTTGTAAAATATGTTGTATGATAAAAGTATCAGTAGAAGCATAACTTTTATGTTTTTTGTAGTCACTAAGGTATTTTAAAATAAAGTTGTTACTCTTGAAAACAGTAACACAGTAATGATTAAGTACACCTTTTCTAAAAAATAAAATTTAGTATTAAATATATATGCTTCTAAATTCCAAACATCTAATTTAGTACATCAAATTGTACTAAATTAGATAGAACAATATAGTATGCTAAAACCTCAAAGACTGCCACAAATTGCAAAAAAAGAAAAAAATCGGAGAATGATTTTCACTGATCAGAGAAGGATTTTTTTCAGGTCCTGAGGGCTCTTCTAGTCCAACTTCCCATGTGGTTCAAGAGTCTCTTTTATAAGAGTCCTTGTGCGTCGACCATCCAGGCTCTGCCCAAATGCACCCAGTAATGGGAGGCTCCCCCTCTCCTGTGCCTGTGTTTTTGGCACAATATTTGAGAGCTACTTTTCATAATCTGGATAATGAATATCTACTAATGACAATTTTGGCTCACACTAAAGCTTTTGGAAAATTAGATCATTCTAGATTTAAAAAATATATAGATTCAATTACATTTGCAAATCAGTTGTATAATGTAGACATGGGGGTGTCAAATACAGCAAATCATGGACATGGATCTTAACATCCAGGAGCACATAGCTTATAAGGAGGAAGACTCAAAACAAATAATCACAACATGGTGTAATAGGGGCAATGATAGAAGTATGAACATACTACAGAGGTAGCACAGAAGAGGATTTAATAGATTTAAAGGAGGTGTCTTACAACAGGTGAGTTTTCATTGAGCAACTAACTGAGATGAATGGTGAGGGAGAAGGAAATGTAAGGTAGAAGAAAAAGCACATACAAAGGCACTGCAGTACAGATAACATAATATATGTGGGAAATTGCAAGAGAGTGGCCAAGTTAGGTCCCCCCTCCTTTATTTTTATAATTGATTTTCTTAACAGATTTATTGAAGTATATTTGGTACACAAAAAATCTAATGTTTGCAATTTGATGAGTTTGGAAATATGTCTACACCTATGAAAACGTCACCACAATCAAGGCAATAAATATATCCATTGCCTCCAAAAGTTTCCTCATGTCCCTTTTTTCCCATTTTTGTTTTTGTGGTAAAAACACTTAACATGAGAGCTACTCTCTCAAATTATTTAAGTGTGTAACAGCATCGTTAGCTGTAGGCACTTTGTAGTTCAGTAGATCTCTAGAACTTTTTCCATCTTGTATAACTGAAATTTTATACCTATTGAACAACAATGGATTCCCCCATTTCCCCTCCCCGCCCAGCCCCTGGCAACCACCATTCTACTCTGATTCAGTGAGTTTGACTGTTTTAGATACTGCATAATGGTGAAGTCATGCAGCATTTGTCCATCTGTGACTGGCGTATTTCACTTAGCGTGATGTGCTCCAGGTTCATTTATGCTTTTTGCATCTAAATGTAATGCATCTCTTTTTGTTAAATTCTGCCTTGTTGAATGATTTATTAATCCATCTTACAAATAAATATTGAGTATCATGCACGTTCCAGGCACTATTGTTAAGTGCTGAGCAGAGAGGAATGAACAAAACTGGCACATTTCTCTGCCTTTATGAAGCTGGCATTCTAATAAACAGGATACCTAAATTATATATATATATGTATGTGTATACATATTTATTTATAGTTAATGAGTAAATGCTGAAGAAAAAATGTAAAGGAAATGGGGATGGGAAATCTGAGGGAAGAAAAAAAGGTGTTACAAATTTAGATATGGTGGTCAAGTAAGTTTCACCAAGAATAGCGAGTCATTTGGTTCTGGGATTGGTCATTCCAGGTAGAAGGAATGGGAAAGCTCTGGAGGGGAAGGTGTGCATGGTGTGTCCAAGAAACAAGAGGAAGACAGTGTGGCTGAAGTGGAATTAGCAAAGAGGAGATTGGGATGAGATCAGAAAGAAAAGCTGGCTTTATATGTCACTGCAAGAAATTTGAGCTTTTAGTTTGGAAAGCCCCTGGAGGATTTTGAGTGGAGGAATGACATGAGTGACTTTTACATTGTAATAGATCATTTTGGCTGCTGAATTGAGAATAGACCAGAGCTGGCCATGGGAAAAGGAAGGAGACCAGGTTTGTTTTGTTTTGTTTTGTTTTGAGGGAGGGGAGGTTGCTCTTGCAGGTATTTGTGGCTTGGGTTAGAATGGTAGCAGTGGAAGTGGTGAAAATCAGTTCTCTTCTGGATAATTTTGAAGGTAGAATTAGCTGAAGGATTGGATGCACAATATGAAAGAAAGTCATAGAATACTTTATAACTTTTGGCTGAGCAGCTGAAAGAACAGAGTTGTCATTTACCTAAATGGAGAAGAGCAGCAGGTGAGAGACTAGATGACATGGCTGTGACTAGTTTAGCTGTAGTCATCTTTCAATTCAGGCGTAGGTTTAAATGTGGAGGGTGTAAATTCAGTCAGGAAAGCCAGGGAGAGGCGAGAGCTAAGAGCCTGTGCAAGAGAATGGTTGTAATGATTGAATCGTGGAATTTAAACTGGCTAAGGAGAGTAGTGAGGGCATCAGGGGGTGTAGGAGGGTCAGTGAAAGGTGGTGGGAACAGTGATTGTAGATCTCATTCTCAGAGCAATCAAAAGACATTAGACTGTGGTACTGTAGGAAGTGACCTGGAAAGATTATTCTGGTTATGTATTATATTAGTTATTCCTCCTAGTATGTGTCATCTAAATTCTATTGAATTATTCACATCTTTATTTTTTTTAAGTGCTTTGCTCAGGATAGTAGTATTTACTCCATTCTCTTAATGTCAGTGTGACATTATTAAAAAGACAAATCAACTCAGTTGTGCAAGTTATTTTTACAAAACTCATCTTGCTTTCTAATGATCATTATATGCTTTTCATTATATTAACAGTTCTTTTCAAACGTTCACAAAATATCTCTTTTAAAATGTTCCTGATTATTGATATTAGCCTCATAGATCTGTTTGTAGAATTTACACCCTCCAGATCAGTGGCTTCCAAATGTTTTTGATAGTACGCCCTTTACAGTAAAATATTTCTATGAATTTGTATCCCAACATATGTTTGTGTATAAATTATGTTCTTAAAATATAATCAAATACAAATATGATAAATATAAATATATTATAAAACTTGGCCAATTATATAGTAACTGAAAAAGAATGAAGTTGAATGCAACATTGTTTATTTTTTTATTTTCAGCATGAACACTTTTCTCATTTAATTTAATAATTATAGTTAATAATTCTGATATTTTAGTAATAGTGACATGGTTGTATTAGACCTGATGAGATCATCATTGACTTTTAACTCATAAATGTTTGATAGGAAATTTGCCCAAAGGGGAAGAGGAATCTTAGCATTGCTGTTTTCTAATTGTTCAGTTGTACTTGTGTTAAGAGAATTGTCTTTGATCCATGGTTCCTTTGCAAGAGTCTTTTTTGAATTTCTTGTCGTTTTGTGAGGGTGAATTTCATTAAAACTGGACAATATAATCTGTAAATCTGCTTAACCTGTACTCTTAAATTGGAATAGTTTAAATAGGAGCAAAGGCCACCTGTCTTATTGAACTTCTACTGTTCCATGGGATGTCTGCATAAACCAGTAGAGCACATGTAATGGTCCCATATTTGGGCTCAGTAAGGACGGCCTTGGCAATCTGTATATTAGTACAGCTTCATATGTTATTTCTAGGCTAAAAAATACAAAGAAAAGAAAACTAATATTTCATTTCCAACCCTAATGAATTGTCTTATTTTCTCCTTGCCATAGAGACTACTGTCTTAGTCTGTCAAATGCATGAGAGAATAAACTATTTCTCTTTCACTGTTCTATTTGCCACATCTATCACAGGAATTAATATATATTACGTGCTCAATAAATATTTGGTGGATAAATTAATCCATGAACTACCTCTGATTTAAAACTTAGGAGCCTCCTTTTTTCCAGTATTTTGACACTTCTTTGCATTTTATGGTTTCACATACATTTCTCACAGTAGTTATAAAATCACATTTGCTTGTCATCATCCTGAAATAGGATATGGTTATATCTCATACTATACAGAACTTATTTGAAAACTTATGGTCAAATCCCATTTTAAAATTGTCTCTTTTTGTGTGTGATGGGTGGCTACCCTTCTGTTGTTTGTTTATTCCCTCATATTATTCTAACATATTTTGCTTTTAATGTTTTTAAAGCAAAATATGTATATTATATATGTGAAGTAATCTAACCTAACATGTGACAAAAATCAAGTTCCATAGCTATAAATCCCTGTCAGTTTGCCCATGATGACTTCCAGGAACAAGGTTAGTTACCTTTTTCTTTACTGATTCCCCCAATCCCAGTGCCAACTCTGAGAAACTCTAGAGCTATCTGAAAAATGGGCATACATGAGCTGACATCCTTCTTGTGGGCACTACTTTTCTGCCATCATAGGAAAAAATTTAACTAACAGAGCATATGGAAAACACTTGTTCAGGGAATAGTATATGGAAGCTAAAATTCCTCATACCCCTAAAACTTCACTCATTATTTATTTATTTTTGCGGTACGCGGGCCTCGCCCTGTTGTGACCTCTCCCGTTGCAAAGCACAGGCTCCGGACCTGCAGGCTCAGTGGCCATGGCTCACGGGCCTAGCTGCTCCGCGGCATGTGGGATCTTCCTGGACCGGGGCATGAACCCGTGTCCCCTGCATCAGCAGGCGGACTCTCAACCACTGCACCACCAGGGAAGCCCTCTTTATTGATAGTATGTGTCCCTCACTTCATTCATTTTTGCTAAAGAGGTAAGGATTCTCTTGATATAACTCCTTTACTTGCTACACTGTGGTTGTCACCTCTACTCTTTTGATACCTACAGACATCTTTGAGGTCCTTTTTAAGAAATTATTGAGATAACATTGGTTTATAACAGTATGAAAGTTTTATGTATACAACATTATACTTCTACTTCTGTACACACTACAGTATGCTCACCATGGGGTCAACTGTATGGAGATGAATGCAAAATAATATTTGGAGTCCTTTTGTAATTGAATGTGTTTGTTGTCTTAGATAACGTGAAATCTTTCTGTCAGTTATTAAAATCTTAAATAGAGAAGAAAGTAAATAAAACTGAGGATGTTTTTAGGTGATTCCACCTTTTTGTTTTTCGACATGCTGTTGTGTTTTTCTTTTTCTTCTGTTAAGAAAATGGCTTCTTATTCATTATTCCTTCACAATCACTGTATAACCCCTCTCAGAAGTATTTTCTCTGTCACATAGTGTCCCCATGTCCCCCACTGATGACAAGAGGCTTGTCTGTCAGCATATACAGGGCAACTGTAGCTAGTATTTTTCCCTTAACACTTTTGTTATGTTTGAGAAAAAATAAATTTCCCATTACTTTGGGAACTAGTTTAATCTGACAAAAATACAACTTAGATTTCAGAGGGAGTTTATATTTCAACATGTCACGTTATCTGACATTTCTTCTTTTCGTGTAACAGTTAAGTGATGAGGGAGAACTTGCAGTCAGCTTTTTGAACAGATTCATTTGAGATTTCATTTGAGAGTTCATGTTCACATGTGGTCAAACGTCTGGAAGTCTGGTTAGTTTAAAATGTATTTAAACTAATTCTCTACTGCCAAGCAAACATACTTGTTTAAAAGATTGTGACATATATTCTCTGTGAAGATGCAAGATAATTTTTTGGAAGAATGAGAATGATTTTTTAAAATGTGCTTTCATTTTAATTTATCGAGGTATCAGGATTGCCAAGGCCAAATCCAAAAAGAATTAGTAATAGAAAAATGGTCTGGCTATTCTAAAGATAAAATTTAGTGTTTTGTTTCTGATTATAAAAGTAATGCATGTTGACTGTATTTGGGAAATATAGAAAAAAAGAGGAAAATCACCACCTATCACTAGGTAGACCTGACAGAATTGTTCTATGTTCTTGAAAAGTTAATATAACATGAGAAAGTTGAGTTTGATTTTTAACACATTTTCCTATTTCTTTAGGGGTTATTGGTTTATTCAGGCTTAATAGTTCTTGGATAGATTTTTAGTAAGTTTTTATCTTCTTAGGAACCCATCCTTTTAAGTTAAAATTTCATATTTTTATTTATTGCTGTAACTCATTAATTTATTTTCTGATTTATATTTGGATATTTTTCTTACATTTGCCTATTCCGTTGTGTGTGCAAGATCTTCAGTTTCAGGTTTTTTTTTTTTTTAAGTAGTTTAGTTTCTGCTTTATTACTTTCATTTGTTTATTATTAACATAAACCTCCCACCCCAAGCTATTGAATTAAATGCTAAGTTCATTGAGTTTTAGTCTTCCTTATTAAATAATGAGAACATTTTAGGATTATTAATTAACTCTAACCACAGATTTGACTGCATCCTTTAAGTTTCGTCCTGTAGCTTTTATCATGTTGTTATTTTGTATATAGTCTGTAACAGCAGCTGTGTTTTCTTCTGTTATCTGGACCAGATTTCCTTAGGAGCTTGGTTGCTAGTGTCTTAGAAGCTACCATACTGCTGACTGAAGTAGTTAGAACTACTGCACAGTCTCCTTATAAGGAGGGCCCATCTCCTTCTAAGACAGGGCTTCCCACGATTGGCATTGGCATCCCATTATGGCAAGCATGGACAATAGTAGTATGTGTACAGCCCAGTGGGGTAGACAGTTAAGGCTGCTTCCGGGTGAAATGCCTGGTTTAGGAGCTTTGGGGCACAGAGCCTGCTCACCCGCCCTCAGAGCTAAGAGACCATCATCCTGGTACCTATTCTTGACACACCAGTTGGGAATTTCTACTTTGAGAGACTTTCAAGACCACATTCATCAGTGTCAGAGGTCCAGGTCTCCACATGTAACTGTTAATCAACTAAGTTCTTTAAAAATTTATTAAGATTTACTATACATACAGTAAAAAGTCTCCCTTTCTAGCGTACAGTTTTATGAAATTTGACAAACACCTGCAGTCATGTAGCTACCACTACAATCAAGAATAGAACAATTCTATTACTCCAAGCATTTCCCTTGGGCCCTATTTCATCTATTCCTCTTTCACCCCCAGACCCTAAGCAACAACTGGTCTGTTTCATACCCTATGGTTTTGCCTTCCTAGAATACTACATACTTGGAATCAGACATTATGCATTCTTTTGAATCTGGTTTCTTTCATTTAGCATAATGCAGTTGAGATTCATCCATGTTTCTGTGTGTATCAGTAGTTTGTTTCTTCTTTTTTAAATAACTTTATTAATTTTTTATTTTTGGCTGCATTGGGTCTTTGTTTCTTCTCCCCTTGGAGAGAGGGGGGCTGGGGGGGCTACTTTACACTGCGGTTGTGCGGGCTTCTCATTGTGGTGGTTTCTCTTGTTGCAGAGCATGGGCTCTAGGCACGCGAGCTTCAGTAGTTGTGGCTCTTGGGCTCTAGAGCGCAGGCTCAGTAGTTGTGGCACCAGCTTAGTTGCTCCGCCGCATGTGGGATCTTCCCGGACCAGGGCTTGAACCCGTGTCCCCTGCACTGGCAGGCGGACTCCCAACCACTGCGCCACCAGGGAAGACCCAGTAGTTTGTTTCTTTCTCTTTTTGGTTGAGTAGTATTCCATTGTATGGATGTCTCTTTCAGTGACCAGCTGCAGGACATACGAATTGTTCCCAAGTTGTAGTAATCAGGATAAAGCTGCTGTCATGATTTGAATACAGTTTGTTTTTTGTTTTATTTTTTGAGTGAACATAGTTTCATTTCTCTTGGATAAATACAGAGAAGATAGTGCTGCTGCTCAATGAACAATGATTTATGTACAGCTATGAATATTGTATAAATATAAATGTATTATTAAATGGACTTTCACTATAGCACAGAAACTTATGATGTTCTAGAAGCTAACTTTCCAATTCTTTAAGCCTGCTAACTTCTCAAGACTAAAATTCAGGTTAAAACCTTACTTCTTCACTGAAAAAGTAGAAACAGATGCAAAATCTATCATATTTCCACCACAATCTAAAACCCTTCTTATCTCTGTGTCTGTTTCCTCCTCTTTCCTCCCTAATAAAAAGGAAAGTTCCCTTTCTTCACAAAACAGTGTATTACGAGGCTGTTTTAATTTCTCTAATACGTATTTACAATCCCCTCTACTTAAATTTGGTTTCCACTCTCACTACCCAATCAAAACTACTTTCAGCAAAGCCACCAGTATCCTTCATGTCGCTAAATTCAATGAATTTTTGTTCTGTTTTCATCTCTAATCTCTTGTGTATTTGTCATTGATTCCTTTTGTTCTATTTTAAAGCTTTTGTTTCTAAAGCTGGAATACTTAATAGAGTCAAATTTAATTATTTTGAGACATTTGGAGCAGTCCTAGAGTATAATGCAGTGTTTTTCTTTTTCAGTTACAATTTGACTTTATTATTATATTCTCCCACAAACTTAAATTTAAAACTTTCAAACCCACAGAAAACTTTTAAGAATAGTGAACAGAACACCCATATATCCTTCACTTTGATTCTTCAACTGTTAATATTTTGCCAAATTTGATCTGTCTCAATCTGTTTCTGTCTATAAAGAGAGATCAGTATTAATCTATACTTCTATACACACTTAAGCGAAACATTTTTCTGTATTACAGCTTATAATTTAATTTAATTTTGTATATTTAGGCCTATGATTTATTTCATGTTAATTTTTGTGTGAAGTGTGAAGTAGGGGTTGAGGTGGGTTTTTTTCTCACTAAGGTTTTGGTTTTTTAAAAAATAGAGTTTATTTTTAAAGAGCTGTTATAGGTTCATAGCAAAATTGAGAAGAAGGTACAAAGATTTCCCATATATACCCTGCTCCTATGCATGCATAGCCTCCCATATTATCAATATCCCTCACCAGAGTTGTACATTTGTTGTAATTGAGAATCTACACAGCTACATGACTGTCCCAAAGGCTGTAGTTTACATTGGGGTTTACTCTTGGTGTTGTATATTTGATGGATTTGGACAAATGTATAATGACATGTATCCACCATTATAGTATCATACAGAGTATTTTCACTACCCTAAAAATCCTCTGTGCTCTGCCTTTTCATCCCTCCTTCCCCTTTAAACCCTAGTACCCGCCGATCTTTTTACTGTATCTGTAGTTTTGCCTTTTCCCCAAAATGTCATATATTTAGAATCATAGAGTATGTGGCCTTTTCTGACTGGCTTCTTTTTTCTTGTAATATGCATTTAAGTTTCCTGCATGTTTTCCATGGCTTGATAACTCATTTCTTTTTAGTACTGAATAAAATTCCATTTTCCTGACGTACCAGAATTTATTTATTCATTTTCCTACTGAAGGAGACCTTAGTTCCTTCCAAGTTTTGGCAGTTATGAATAAAGCTGCTGTATACATCTGTGTGCACATTTTTGTGTTAAGATAAGTTTTCTCCTCCTTTGGGTAAATACTAAGGAATGTGACTGCTGGATCATATGGTGAGAATATGTTTAGTTTCGTAATAAACTACCCAATTATCTTCCAAAGTTGCTGTACCATTTTGTGTCCCTACCAGCAATGTATGAGAGTTCCTGTTATTCCACATCCTCACCAGCATTTGGTGGTGTCAGTGTTCTGGATTTCAGCCATTCTAATAGGTAGGTAATGGTATCTAATTGTTGTCTTAATTTGCATTTCCCTGATGACATACGATGTGGAGCATCTTTTCACATTCTTATTTGCCATCTGTATATCTTCTTTGGTGAGGTATCTGTTAAGGTCTTTGGCCCGTTTTCAAATGGAGTTATTTTTTTAGTGTTAAGATTTAAGAGTTCTGTATGTATTTAGGATAGCAGTCTTTTATCTGATGTGTCTTTTGCAAATATTTTCCCTGAGTCTGTGGCTCAGAGACACACAGTATTTTTATTCTCTTGACATCTTTTGCACAGCAGAAAATTTTAATTTTAATGAAATCCAGTTTATCAAGTTTTTCTTTCATGGATAGTGCCTTTGGTATCCTATCTAAAAAGTGATCACTAAACCAAAAGTTATCTAGATTTTTTCCCCCTATCTTTTCTTCTAGGAGTTTTATAATTTTACGTTTCACAGTTAGGTCTGTGATCCATTTTTAATTAATTTTTGTGAAGGGTGTAAAGTTTGTGTGCCTCTCTCTCTCTCTCTCTCTCTCTTTCTCTCTCTCTCTCTCTCTCTATATATATATATATTTTTTTTTTTTTTTGCATGTGGATGTCATGTTATTCCAGCACCATTTGTTGAAAAGATTGTCTTTTCTTCATTGTGTTGCCTTTTACCCTTTGCCAAAGATCAGTTGACTACATTTATGTGACTCTATTGATATTTCTGGGCTGTCTGTTCTGTACCATTGATCTATTTATTCTTTCACCAGTATCACACTGTCTTGATTACTGTAGCCCTGTAGTAAGTCTTGAAGTCAGGTAGTGTCAGTCCGCCAACTTTGTTCTTCTTTTTCAATATCATGTTGGCTATTCTGAGTCTTTTGCTTTTCCATATGAACTTTAAGATCAATTTGTTGATATCCAAAAAATAACTTCCTGTCTTTTTGACTGGAATTGTGTTGAATTTATAGATCAATTTGGAACTCGCATCTTGACAATATTGAGTCTTCCTATCCATAAATACCTCTCCTTTTATTTGGTTATTCTGTGATTTCATTCATCAAAATTTGTATTTTTCCTTATATAGATCTTGTACATATTTTGTTAGATACATACCTAAGTATTTCTTTCTTCCTTTTTCTGCTGCTATTAAAAATGAATTGTGATTTTAATTTCAGATTCCACTTTTTCATTACTGTCATATGGGAGAGTGACTGATCTTTTGTATATTAATATTGTATTTTGCACCCTGGCTATAATCACTTATTAGTTTCAGGATTTTTTTTGTCTATTCTTTTGAATTTGCTACATAGGAGATCATGTCATCTATGAACAAAGTTTCCTTTTTCCTTCCAAATCTATATACCTTTTATTTCCCTTCCTTGTCTTATTGCATTAGCTGGAATTTCTAGTATATTATTGAAAAGGAGCAGTAAGAGGAGACATTCTTGCCTTGATCCTGATCTTAGTGGGAAATCTTTGAGTTTCTCATCGTTAAGTATAATGTTAGCTGTAGGGTTTTTGTAGATATTCTTTATCAGGTTGAGAAAGTTCCCCTCTATTCCTACTTTCCTGAGAGTTTTTATCATGAATGGGTGTTGGATTTTGTCAAATGCTTTTTCTGCATCTACTGATATGATCATGTGATTTTTCTTCTTTAGCTTATTATTGTGATATATTACACCAATTGATTTTTGAATGCTGAAGTAGCCTTGCATATCTGGAATAAATCCCACTTGGTTGTAGTGTGTAATCTTTTTATATATTGTTAGATTCAATTTGCTAATAACCTCATTGAGGATTTTTGCATCAATGCTCATTACAGGTATAGTTTTATTTTTTTGTAATGTCTTTGTCTAGTTTAGGTATCAGGGTAATGCTGGCTTCATAGAGTTAGTTATGAAGTATTCCCTCTGCTTCTATCTGCTGAAAGAAACTGTAAAAATTTGGTGTAACTTCTTCCTTAAACGTTTGGTAGAATTCACCAGTGAGCCCATAGGCCCAATGCTTTCTCTTTTAATAGGTTATTAATTATTTACTCAATTTATTTTATAGCTGTAGGCCTATTCAGATTATGTTTTTCTTCTTGTGTGAATTTTGGCAGATTGTGTCTCAAAGAATTGGTCCACTTCATCTAGGTTATCAAATATGTTGGCGTTCAGATGTTCATAGTATTCATTTATTATCCTTTCAATGTCCATAACATCTGCAGTGATGTACCCTCTTTCGTTTATGATGTTAATAATTTGTGTCCTTTCTTTTTTTTCCTTAGCCTAGCTAGATGCTTACTGAGTTCATTAATCTTTTCAAAGAACCAGCCTTTTGTTTTCATTGATTTTCTCTACTGATTTCCTATTTTCATTTTATTGATTTCTGCTCTAATTTTTATTATATCTTTTCTTCTGCTTACTCTGGATTTACTTTGTTCTTTTTTTTCTAGTTTCCTGAATTGGAAGCTTAGATTATTAATTTTAGTTTTTCTTATTTTGTAATGTATGCATTCAGTGATATAAGTTTCATTCTAAGCACTGTTTTCATTGTATCACACTAATTTTGATTAGTTGTGCTTTCATTTTCATTGAGCTGAAAATATTTTCAAATTTCTCCTGATTTATTCTTTGACTCATGTGTTCAAAGTTCACTTTTGTGCATGTGGATATCCAATTTTTCCATCACTATTTGTTGAAAGACTGTGTTTTTCTCACTGAATTTCCTTGTCACCATTCTTAATAATCAGTTGGCCATATTAGTGAGAATATATTTGTGAACTCTCTTTTTTGTTTCATTGTTCTGTGTGTCTGTCTTAATGTATTGATTAATATACCTTTATAGTCTACATTATCTTCAATTTGAGTATTGTAAGTTTTCCAAACTTGCTCTTTTTTGAAATAAACTTCATTTTAAAGCAGTTTTAAATTTATACAATTTTTGAGAAGGTAGTATAGGGAGTTCCTATATATTCCACACTCAGTTTCTTCTATTATTAACATCTGAAAATAGTACGGTATTTTGTCACAATTAATGAAATAATATTGATACGTAATGTTTATACTTTATTCAGATTTCCTCAGTTTTAGTATCTTTTTTCTGTTGTTTTATAGGGTCTCACCCAGGATACCACATTGCATTTAGTAGTCATGTATCCTTAGCCTCTTCTTGGCTATGACAGTTTCTCAGTGTTTTCTTTTTTTGATGACCTTGACAGTTTTGAGGATTGCTAGTTAGGTGTTTTTTAGGATATGCTTCTTGAGAATTGTCTGATGTTTTTCTCATGATTATATTGGGCTAATGTGTTTTTATTAAAAACTTTTTATTTTGTATTGGAGTATAGTTGATTAACAATGTTGTGTTAGTTTCAGGTGTACAGCAAAGTGATTCAGTTATACATACACATATATCTGTTCTTTATCTGTCTATTCTCAATCCGCCTGGATTGAATTTTGCTCCCCTTTTGTAAGAACAGAGTATTTATATGAATTATGTGGAATTTTTCTACACAGGAGATTCTAATCCGTTTATTTATTTATGAAATCATTTATTTAATATCAGTATGAACTCATGGATATTTATTTTATACTTTGGATAATAATCAAATACTAATCTATTTTGTTGCTTAAATTGTTCCAGCTTTGGCCATCGTGAACTCTTTTTGTTGGCTCTATACCTTTTGACATACCCCATTGTTGATTTTTTTTTTTTTTTTGGAGCGCTTCCTTTCTTTCACTACAGGATGCTCCAGAATCATCTTATATGTTTTCTGCTGTGTCCTAAAATCAGCCAGTTCTCTAAGGAACCCAGGTTTGTTTGTTTTTTTAAATTGGAGAATAGTATTGGAACTCAAGATCTGTGTGCCTAGTGTGCTTATTGCCATAATGGTGTTAGTGCTTCAGGGTCCTCTCAGCTAACAGGACAAGGAGATAATATCTATATACACATATCTATAAATATTTCTGTACTAACGTTCTGTATCTTTCTTAAGCTAAACATGAATTCATATGCTGATATCTCCAACTCTGATCCCTTAGCACACAATTTATTCTAGCCTCCTCTTCTTGCTATCTATCTGTAATCTTTTACTCCAACAGTGAGAAACCTAACTACCACTGTCTGCCATCCATTTACTTGTTTTTCAATTTCAGTATTAATGTATAGTAGTTTTAGAATTATTAACCTGTATCCCTAGGGAAACAACCTTTTCAGCTATAGTACAGTGCTTACCTACAGTTCCTTTTGCCTTTAGTCTTACAGGCTCTACTCATTTCCAGAATTACTAAGGTTAGCACCTTTCAGTGAGGTTATTTCATACAAGTGTAATACAGTTAGATTGTTTTGTCACATTCTGCATTCCATCCTGGAGCCCTAAAACCTGAATTATTTTTTTAATGTGCATATGTTAAGCTTCACACTTTGTTTTAGAAAGCTCTGTTGGTTTTAACAAATGCATTGTATCAAATATCCATTATTACAGTGTCATACAGAATGGGTTCACTACCCTAAAAAATCCCTGGACTTCACCCACCATACACACACACACCTAGTAAACTTAACAGTGAGTCAGTTTTCCAACACTATCACTTCTATCAGTTTTGTCTTTACTAGATGTCATATAGTTGGAATTATACAGTATACAGCCTTTTCAGTCTGGCTTCCTTAGCAATATACATTTAAGATTCATTTGTGTCTTTGTGTAACTTGAGAGCTTTTTATCATTGGATAACGTTCCATTGTATGGATGTCCCATAGTTGTTTATCCATTCACCTGTTGGAGGTCATCTTGATTGCTTTCAGTTTTGGGTGATTATAAATAAACCTGGTACAAATGTTCGCATGTATGTTTTTGTGTAGACATAGGTTTTCAGATCAGTCAGGTAAATATCTAGGAGTGTGATTACTGGATTATATGATATGGTAGGACTCTTTTCCAATCTGGCTGTGCCATTTTGCATTTCTGTCATCAATGAATAAGAGTTCCTGTTGGTCTGTGTCCTAACCAGGAGTTGCTATTTTCAGATTTTTGGATTTTAACCATTCTGCAATATTAGGCATGTAGTGGTATTTGCATTTTCCTAAGGACAAATAATATTGAATATCTTTTCATATACTTATTTGTCATCTGTATAACTTCTTTGGTGAAATATCTGTTCATATCTCTTTTTGAATTTTATGAGTTCTTTGAATATTTTGATACAATTCCCTTATCAGATATGTGTTTTGCAAATATTTTCTCCCAGTCTGTGACTTGTCTCCTAACACTGTCTTTCTCAGAGCAGAAGTTTTAATTTTAATTATGCTTAATTTATCATTTGTTTCTTCTGTGGATCATAATTTTAATGTTGTATCTGTGAACTAGTCACCAAACCCAAGGTCACATAGATTTCCTCCTATGCTTTCTTCTAGTAGTTTGTTGTTGTTGCTGTTGTTAGTTTTTCATATTACACTTAAGTCTATAATCTATTATGAATTAATTCTAATTTAGTATAAGGTATAAGGTCTGTATCTAAATTTATTTTATTTGCATATGGATGTCTAATTTTTTTCAGCACCATTTGTTAAAAAGTCTATCATTTCTCATTGAATTGCCTTTGAAACTTTGTGAAAAATGAATTAACTATATTTGTGAGGGTCTATTTCTAGGTCCTATGCTCTGATATATTACTCTATAGATCTATTTTTTGCCAGTACCATGCTGTGTTAATTACTTTATCTTTATAATAAGTCTTTAAATAGATTTCTGGTTTTTGTTTTTTTTAAAATATTTTATTGACCATTCTAGGTCTTCTGCCTTTCCATATCAAATTTAGAATCAGTTCTTTGATATCAACAATATAGCTTCCTGGGCTTTTGACGAGGATTTCATTGAACCTATAGGTCAAGTTACAAAGACATCTTAACAATATTGAGTCTTCTAATCTATAAACATGCAATACCATTCCATTAAAAAAATCTTTTATTTCTTCCATCAGTGTTTTTTCTTTTCCACATACAAACCCTGTATATAGTTTTTTGATTTGTACCTAAGTATTGCATTTTTTATGCTATTGTAAATGGTACTATTTTATAACTTCAAATTCCACTTGTTCATTGTTGGTATATACGAATGTAATTGCTTTATATATCGACCTTGTATCCTATAAACTTGCTATACTTATTAGTTTCAGGTTTTTCTTTTTCTTTTTTTGGTTTTCTGCATAAATCATGCCATCAATTTACTTCTTCCTTTCCAGTCTATATACCTTTTGTTTCTTTTTTCTTGTCTTACTGCACTAGTTAGAATTTTCAGTATAATTTTGAATAGAAATAGTAAGATAGACATTGTTACTTTGTTCCTAATCTTAGAGAGCAAGTGTTTAGTCATTCACCATTAAGTATGATGCTAGCTGTAGGCTGGTAATGTGTTGTAAATGGTCTTTATTTATTTGAAAAAATTTACTGAGTTAAAATAGGGATAGTGTTACTTCTGCTGAATTATATAAATCAAAGTGATAATAGAGCGCACTTAATTCAAAGAGAAGAATGGTAGGCTGACTCTTAATGAGAAGAGTTTCAAAGAATATACAGTCATCTTAAATTCACCATGGTCTGCCCTGATCTACAAATTGTTTATATTTCTTCCACATGGAAAGTAAACTCACTTTCTTTAAATCCCACAGATTCTTGCCCTATTGCAATGTTATCTCAGACTGTAAGACCTCATCTCTCTAAATCAAGCCCAAGTGTGTGTGCAGTTCTTCCTGTATGGTTTCTCTTCATCTTAACCTTTGGATAAGATGTGAGTTACCTATTTCCCACAGCAAACATACAATGATGAGATAGGCACAGGATACTAGCAATAGGCACTTTCAAAAAGGCACTCCTTCAGACAGAAGGCATATGGCAATCTCTGGTCCATAGCAATTCTGAAATCCAGTCAGTCATGTGTTGCCATTGAAAAAAAAAAAAAGAACCCAGAACTGCTCCATAGAAATGATTATCTGTGCCTATTGGCTTCTCCCTTTGAGCTCTTGGTTCTGACATTAGATTCACCCTTCCTTCCTATAAGAAATAACCTATGTTTACAGCTGAGTAGTTTTCTCAACCATCTTTTTGCCTGCTGGAAATTAGGGGTCCTAATACCTTTTTTCATTCTGTGATGTTTTTCCAGTCCAAGTGGTATAATTTTTTTAAAAGCTCTGTAGACTTCATGTGAATCAATTTACTGTCCATTTCAATAGACAACACCACACCCGTAAATATCTTCAGAGTAAGCTCTTCTATTTCTTGGACACTCTGCTAGGCTGAGACAATGCCCTCAAGATTCTTAGAAGCCCAGTATTTAAAAAGAGAGAGTCTATAGGACTTTCCCTAGAAAGCTTTTGTCCTTAAAAGGCATTTTGTCGCTGAAAGGGTCTACAAAACACCACCTTAAGTCTCTGTGAGGTCTTTAAAAAGGTTTTACACTTTCAACCTGACTTAATCTTTACTCTCAGACCATGCTTTACTAGGGACCTGAATTTGATCTTTTCTCTGAAGTTATTTCTTTTCTTAGTTTTTGTTTCTGTTTTGTTTTGGGGTTTTTTTTTTTGCTTCGTTTGTTTGTTTGCTTTGGCTTGGAAAGAGTTTCCTGAGCTTTTAGTATATTCTGCAACTATGTTAGAAAACTTAAGGATTTCTTTCTTAGTTTGTCTCCCTCAGCTTTCATTTTGTTATTGGTGGCTAGGAAAACTTTTGCCTGCAAATCTCTTTAGCGAGATTTCTGAAATCATTAGGTTGCTTTTCTGTTTTCCATATTGCTGCAGGCAACAGTTTTGCTAACTTTTCTGTCTGTATATAACTCAGCTGACCTTTTCACTGGACTCCAATAAGATTTTCCTCTCTGTCTTTGAAGCCCTAATGGTCTCCCAAGGCCATTCAAGCTTTTACCACTAGTTCCTACCAGCTCCTGCCCACCACCCTGTCCCAACCAATGCTACATGTTTTATGATTTTTTTGTTATCATAACACCATACTTCCAGGCACCAAATTCTGCCCCAGTTATCTATTGCTACATAACAAATCACCCCAAAACCTGGAAGCTTAAAGCAAGAAATGATTTATTATATCTCATGATTTTGAGAGTCAGTGATTTGGGCAGGGCTCAGCCAGCTCATAACTACTGCTCTCTACAGTGTTCAATGATACCACTTGGTAGTACTCAGCCAGTGGTTGGCATGGTATGGAGGGTCAAGACGACTTCACACACATTTCTGATGCCTAACCAGAGGAGGCAGGATGGCTAAACTCATCTGGAATTTTTGAAAACAGCACCTGTATCCGGCCTCTTTGGCATGGCAGTCTCAAGGGAGATGGACTATTTGCATACCAGGTCAAAGCTCACAGACAAACAAAGTGTTCCAAGAGACAAGAAGTGCAAGATGGAGTCTTTTAAAACCCTGGAATAAATACTGACTTGGGTATATATTCGCTATATTCTATTAGTCAAAACAGTCACAGACCTCACTCAGATTTCTAAGTCAATGATCATAGAGTCACTTCTCCATGGGAGCAGTTGCAAAGAATTTTTGGTTGTTCCTAATCTGCCACCCCTCCTACTTCTGTTTTAAATGAACTATAACAAACTGTGATTCATGAGGTTTGGGCATATTTTACTTGTAGCACATGTTCGGAAAAATTGAAATTTGGTTGCCAATTAGTAAACATTTTATTAGGGAAAACCCCTCCTTTTAAGAATTAAAATACACCCTGAAAATGACCTAATTCTGTTCCTTGGAAGAACATGCCTTTAATATTGAAAAATCAGAGGCCTCCCATTAAATATCAGTCCTGTTATTTATTGGTTGTGCTGATATAATTCCAGCAGAGCATCTTCATTTTTTCAATTGTAAAATGAGGAAAGGAGTGTTATACCTATGGCATCCATATAATTTGACCTAAACTGGAACACTTTGGGAAATGCTAAAAATGAAGTGGCTACATCTGCTTGGTAAAAACCTAAAACTGAGGCTATGTTGGGTAAATGAAGACCAATTTGCCTTTCTGTTTCTCAAGGTTTTTGTGATGATCAAATGAGGCTATGTATATCAATGAACAGTCAAAATTATAAAATGTGTAATATAGGCAAGATAGTGGTATTCAAATACTTTTGGGGATATTATTTATGTCCTCAATTTAGACACTTCTAAAACAGTTTCTAAATCTATTTGAATTACCTTCAGTATTGGATAATGCTAAATATATGCTGCTCTTCCTTAATTGTAGAACTGGCATGATATATTTGAAGATAATTTCTACTTATTCTATTCCCAGGGAATTCTGATGAGAGTTGATCACTACTCACTTTTGCACAATAAGCTTCCCACCTATTGCAGCTACTCTTGTGTCTTTTTAGTTGATACAGTGACACTCTTGTGTCATTTTTAAGGCTAAGTAATATATCCTTTACGTTCCATGTTTTATCTTAATACAGTTTGACATTCATTGTAGTAACTCCTCAGTAGTTTTAAATTATAAATCTCAGCGTAGTTTCCAAGCTGATTACCTATTGGGACTTCCCTGGTGGTCCAGTGGTTAAGACTCCATACTTCCACTGCAGGGGGAGTGGGTTCGATCCCTGGTGAAAAGAAACCTGATCACCTATTAAGTAAAGTTAACCTTTTACTTGAATATAATGAAAATCTTTAGCTTAGCACATACGAATAAAAACCATTCTAAAACACACTAATTCAGAGTGGTTTGTCTTATACAATATCAATATTCACTCTGATTTTCCAGGACCAAAATATTAAATCCAACTCTCTGGCTTTATGTCTCATGAATTCTTGCCTAACTCTAGATCTAGTTATAGGTTGCTGGTCTTGCTTTTTGATTCTGATAAAAAAGAAACAGCATTCAAGCAGCACTGTCCTTGGTAATTCTAGAGTAGCAGAAACCTGGAAGAAGAGCCCTGAACAAAGTCTGAAATAAAATTTTCTCCAAAATAAAACTGGTCTTCAAGGACAGGAAATTTCTTCCTTGTGGGAATTGGAAATACCAGATAAGAGCCCAATCATTGGCTAGAACTCATTTATGGGAGACCTGAGGAACGAGGTCAGAACATTCCTGGCAACACTTTTGATTGAATCAGGCATTTAAGAAAGTGATGATTAATCCATAACTTTTTATACTCTTCTATCATAGGTCCAGAATCAGACCTTGGTTTGGATTTATAGAGAGCTTTATCACATGAAAAAAGGAGTTGCAGTCTCTGTGTTCAAAAGCTATACACTATAATAGGAAGCATGGTCAGATTTGCCAAATGTGCAATAAAGACAAATGAATACTTACAAAGTTAAGAACACTGAGGAGAAAGGGTGAGTTAGTAGGTTGGGAAGAGTTAGGTTCAAGTCTAGAGCAGGGAACATGTCTATCAGAGTGCTTAATGTTTGTACATGGATGGAGGAGTCTCACTGAGGTAGTATTAATGGAAGCTTGGGAAATGCTTTCATCTACAAGTACAAAATTTAGATGATACTAAAAAACTGCTTTAAGATGATATTTAAACATCATAACATAAGCACCATCCTTTCAGGATTTGATGCACTCATGTCATTTTTAATTTAATGCTATGTTAGTTGAGCATCCTTTGGATTATGCTTGGAAATATAATTTTAGTGCATATTTCCCCTTCTTCTGTACTGGGCTTTTATATTGCTGTAGATCTTGAATGTTTTCTTGCAGATTATTACAAAGTATCAGTGGTGCTTGATTAAGTGACATCAGTCTGAATGGAAGAAGTGCCAGCCTTGCACATAGTAGACTTAATTATGCTGTGAATTGTGAGCTTCCAGTGTTGTATTAAGAATCAAAATTATAAGCACTCTCTTTTTTAAGTATTCCCCAAAGAAACAACAATTAAAGAAAACTTCACAGTGCATGGTTTCATGGCTGTATTCAGTAGAGAGACTTTTGTTTTGATAAATTCTTTACCAATGATTCTGAATACAAGAATCACTTATTTAAGCGTGATTGTAATAGTCACAAGACAGAATTCATTATTTTCATTTTGTAGAGCCTGCATTATGGGGAATGAAATAGACCTTTCTCTTTCTGAATTTCCTTGTCTTTAGATTATTTTATGTCTGTAATATAATTGTATGTAAATGTTTTTATTATATAAGCTATTCAAAGATGCTAAAAGAAAAATTCAAAGTCTTCAGAAGTTTTAAAAATAATACTTAAAAATTCTAGCTGTTGCTCTTTGACATTAAGAACACAATCCAAAACAATAGTATTTGTTGATACAATTCAACTGTGAGTTAAATATATTTTGTTCTGTAAACATAATGCCATTTAACATTTAGTCCTGAGACAATAAAGCAAATGTTATTGCAATAACAATCCTTTCCTTATTGAACTTATATATAATAGTTGAATTATTGCTAATTATAGGAGGCTTTGTGCTTTTTGCAAATTTTAAATTATTATAAGTAAAAATATTATTTTCTAACTACATTTGGACTCATCATGTCTTAACTTGACCAACTACTGTTCCAACTGCCTTTAGACCTGTTAGTCTTCCTTCTTGGTTTCTTTTTTTTTTGTTATTTTTTTACATCTTTATTGGAGTATAATTGCTTTACAACGGTGTGTTAGTTTCTGCTTTATAACTAAGTGAATCAGTTATACATATACATATGTTCCCATATCTCTTCCCTTTTGCATCTCCCTCCCTCCCACCCTCCCTATCCCACCCCTCCAGGCGGTCACAAAGCACCGAGCTGATCTCCCTGTGCTATACGGCTGCTTCCCACTAGCTATCTACCTTACATTTGGTAGTGTATATATATCCATGCCACTCTCTCACTTTGTCACAGCTTACCCTTCCCCCTCCCCATACCCTCAAGTCCATTCTCTAGTAGGTCTGTGTCTTTATTCCTGTCTTACCCCTAGTTTCTTCATGACATTTTTTTTCTTAAATTCCATATATATGTGTTAGCATACGGTATTTGTCTTTCTCTTTCTGACTTACTTCACTCTGTATGACAGACTCTAGGTCTATCCACCTCATTACAAATAGCTCAATTTCGTTTCTTTTTATGGCTGAGTAATATTCCATTGTATATATGTACCACATCTTCTTTATCCATTCATCCGATGATGGACACTTAGGTTGTTTCCATGTCCTGGCTATTGTAAATAGAGCTGCAATGAACATTTTGGAACATGACTCTTTTTGAATTATGGTTTTCTCAGGGTATATGCCCAGTAGTGGGATTGCTGGGTCATATGGTAGTTCTATTTGTAGTTTTTTAAGGAACCTCCATACTGTTCTCCATAGTGGCTGAACCAATTCACATTCCCACCAGCAGTGCAAGAGTGTTCCCTTTTCTCCACACCCTCTTCAGCATTTATTTCTAGATTTTTTGATGATGGCCATTCTGACTGGTGTGAGATGATATCTCATTGTAGTTTTGATTTGCATTTCCCTAAGGATTAATGATGTTGAGCATTCTTTCATGTGTTTGTTGGCAGTATGTATATCTTCTTTGGAGAAATGTCTATTTAGGTCTTCTGCCCATTTTTGGATTGGGTTGTTTGGTTTTTTGTTATTGAGCTGCATGAGCTGCTTATAAATTTTGGAGATTAGCCCTTTGTCAGTTGCTTCATTTGCAAATATTTTCTCCCATTCTGAGGGTTGTCTTTTGGTCTTGTTTATGGTTTCCTTTGCTGTGCAAAAGCTTTGAAGTTTCATTAGGTCCCATTTGTTTATTTTTGTTTTTATTTCCATTTCTCTAGGAGGTGGGTCAAAAAGGATCTCGCTGTGACTTATGTTATAGAGTGTTCTGCCTATGTTTTCCTCTAAGAGTTTGATAGTTTCTGGCCTTACATTTAGGTCTTTAATCCATTTTGAGCTTATTTTTGTGTATGGTGTTAGAGAGTGATCTAATCTCATACTTTTACATGTACCTGTCCAGTTTTCCCAGCACCACTTATTGAAGAGGCTGTACATTCCTGCCTCCTTTATCAAAGATAAGGTGACCGTATGTGTGTGGGTTTATCTCTGGGCTTTCTATCCTGTTCCATTGATCTGCATTTCTGTTTTTGTGCCAGTACCATACTGTCTTGATTACTGTAGCTTTGTAGTATAGTCTGAATTCAGGGAGCCTGATTCCTCCAGCTCCGTTTTTCGTCCTCAAGATTGCTTTGGCCATTCGGGGTCTTTTGTGTTTCCATACAAATTGTGAACTTTTTTGTTCTAGTTCTGTGAAAAATGCCATTGGTAGTTTGATAGGGATTGCATTGAATCTGTAGATTGCTTTGGTTAGTGGAGTCATTTTCACAATGTTTATTCTTCCAATCCAAGAACATGGTATACCTCTCCATCTATTTGTATCATCTTTAATTTTTTTCATCAGTGTCTTATAATCTTCTGCATAGAGGTCTTTTGTCTCCTTAGGTAGGTTTATTCCTAGATACTTTATTCTTTTTGTTGCAGTGGTAAGTGGGAGTGTTTTCTTGATTTCACTTTCAGATTTTTCATCATTAGTGTATAGGAATGCCAGAGATTTCTGTGCATTAATTTTGTATCCTGCTACTTTACCAGATTCATTGATTAGCTCTAGTAGTTTTCTGGTAGCGTCTTTAGGATTCTCTATGTATCATGTCATGTATCATGTCATGTATCATGTCATCAGCAAACAGTGACAGCTTTACCTCTTCATTTCCGATTTGGATTCCTTTTATTTCCTTTTCTTCTCTGATTGCTGTGGCTAAAACTTCCAAAACTATGTTGAATAAGAGTGGTGAGAGTGGGCAACCTTGTCTTGTTCCTGATCTTAGTGGAAATGCTTCCAGTTTTTCACCATTGAGGACGATGTTGGCTGTGTGTTTGTCATATATGGCCTTTATTATGTTGAGGAAAGTTCCCTCTATGCCTACTTTCTGTAGGGGTTTTATTATAAATGGGTGTTGACTTTTGTCGAAAGCTTTTTCTGCATCTATTGAGATGATCATATGGTTTTTCTCCTTCAATTTCTTAATGTGGTTTATCACATTGATTGATTTGCGTATATTGAAGAATCCTTGCATTCCTGGAATAAACCCCACTTGATCATGGTGTATGATCCTTTTAATGTGCTGTTGGATTCTGTTTGCTAGTATTCTGTTGAGGATTTTTGCCTCTATGTTCATCAGTGATATTGGCCTGTAGTTTTCTTTCTTTGTTACAGCCTTGTCTGGTTTTGGTATCAAGGTGATGGTGGCCTCATAGAATGAGTTTGGGAGTGTTCCTCCCTCTGCTATATTTTGGAAGAGTTTGAGAAGGATAGATGTTCCTTCTTGGTTTCTTATCTTTCCTTGAAAATTTTCTTAAAATGCCTCAAAATAAGGAAGTCCTAACTTAGTTTTTAAAATATTTATACTATGGGTGAAAATGCTTTACATTTTAAGTACTGAATCATTCGTTACATTAATTTTAACTTTAATGATGTTAGTTATCATATATCTCAATAATATTTTAGATCAAATATTTGCTTTTTGTCCATACTTTGAATTTTGTCTACTCTTTGCTCTCCTTTGATGAACTTTATAGTCCATATTCTTATATAATATTTTTGCTTTTTATTTAACCAGTTTCTATTTAATTTTTTAAAATTATTATGACCTATATATCTTTAGTATGTTTTGATAAATGACATGTGCTCAATTTTAATTTTGCCCATCACATCACTCACAAGGCAGAGTTAATGCTACTCTTTTATAATTTTTTTTAAAGATTATTCGTGCAAAACTAATGCTTAAACTAAGATGGCCATTGGGATTGTGTGGTCACAGTGTTATAAAAGTACACGGGAGACAAAGGACCATTTTTCTTCTCCACTACTGATAATAAATGGGGCTTTGGGCATTTTATTTGCTATGTCGGAGGTTCAGTGAACACATCTGTAAAATGGGAAAACTAATACTTATCTGTTTGAAAGCAGAAGACTCTCCTGAGCTACATTCTTGTTCTAAGATCTTAGATTCCCTGATCATTGATTTCCTTTTTGGTCTGGAGCATTTGGATTTTATTTATTTATTTATTTATCGTAGCATAATTGCTTTACAATGTTGTGTTAGTTTCTGCTGTGCAATGAAGTGAATCAGCTATATGTATACCTATATCCCCTACCTCTTGGACCTACATTTCCCCCCCCAATCCCACCCATCTAGGTTGTCACAGAGCACTGAGCTGAGCTTCCTGTGCTTTATAGCATGTTCCCACTAGCTATTTTATGCATGGTAGTGTATATATGTCAATCTTAATCTCCCAGTTTGTCCCACCCTCCCACATGTCCACATGTCCATTCTCTACGTCTACATCTCTATTGCTGCCCTGCATATAGGTTCATCTGTACCATTTTTCTAGATTGCATATTTATGCATTAGTATACGATATTTGTTTTTCTCTTTCTGGCTTACTTCACTCTGTATGACAGACTCTAGGTTCATCCACATCTCTACAAATGACCCAGTTTCGTTCCTTTTCATGGCTGAGTAATATTCCATTGTATATATGTTCCACATCTTCTTTATCCATTCATCTGTCATTGGACATTTAGGTTCCTTCTGTGGAGCATTTGAATTTTAAATGTTTATTGACAGACTCAGGATTATGCCTATAAGTCTCTTGGTAGCTGATTTCTAGAAAACTTCAGTCATTATCCTCTATGGATTTTTACCATACTTCATTGCATGTTTACGTAACATTTAATTGAAAATTGTTGGAATGTGGTCAGAACCACTTTGATAAAGGAACCAAGTGTGAGCAAGTGTGAGAGGATGGTCAAAGCATTCAAAGAGAAGAGTCTATGAGACACATATTGAATGAGGAGGTTTGAAAGCATGTTAGCTCTATGATTTGTCAGACGAAGAGTTATCTTAAATTGGGATCCACCTCTCATCCTTTACACTGTTTCCTTGAGTATTTTAGTGCCCTGTAAGTTCATAGTTAACCACTGATGGCACCTCTGTGACCTCCCACCAACTGTACTTTAGACTTGTGAAAATTTTAAGAGAGTCTCATGGACACCCATATAACCATCAATTTTTCTCTATTTTTTTTTTTTTTGGCTCAATGTTGCTTAACAAAAAATGACTGAGTATTGTTAAACGGTTCTAGCACTGATATTTGGCATATTTTGGATAAATACATCAACTGTACTTTACATGTTATGTTTACATATAATATTTTGCCTAAATAAGAATTCTCAATAAAGTGCATATTGCGAGTGGACAACTATATTCAATAAAATTTTACAATACTTCGATTAGTTCCAACAAAAACAAAACCTTAGAATTGAGGTATTAGACATGGAGCACATCATATAAGAAGAAATTTAAATAAAATTATGTGAACTAATGAGGCTTATCAGGAAAATAAGAATGAGATGACATTCCAGGGAAGAAGGAATTGCATGTACAAAAGTTTGGAAATGAGAGAGCAGGGTGTGGTCAAGGTATATTGTGTTGTAAAGTTGGAGAGGCGGAAAAGGAGAAATCATGGGTTTAGAAATTAGCAACGCTAGTTAGGAAATGTCAGTAATCCATCACGGTTTAGCCAATGTTTTAGAAAATATGAGGAGAATAAAATAGTGTATCTTGTCTTTAGTACAATCTTAGATATTAATTTATTTTTTATTTAAATTTCTTATCTAAATAGAAATTTAGATATTATATATTTAAATAATATATATAATTAGATATTATATATTTTACATTTAGATATCTAAAATGTAATTTATAGTCAATAAATATATAGTACATTTACTAATTATCAAATTTTATATGTGGTAAATAGAATTTTTTACAGGTGAATCTGTGGTTTATGCAGCCAACACTTGAATGAATTTGTGTTATATATGAGCCAAAGAAATTTTTTTTAAAATATGAATTCAGGGAAATTAGTGTCACACCTCAGGGCAAATGTATCAATAGAAAGTGTGCATAATCCATTAAATGATAGCAACACTATGCACTGTTTTAATCTATTGGCTTTTAAGAAGTTAAAGTGTTGGCATTTCCAAATTTCACACATTTTTACTTATGAATTTATCTGTTGACTCATGAAAAAAAGGTGACCATTTTAAGCTAATTTGGTGCTTACATTTTTTAAAATGCCCTCAAATATTAGATTATTATTATTATTATTAGAATATTAGATTATTAAAATATTATTTTCACGCCCTCTTATAGTCCAAATGTAAATCAATTTATTGTCAAACACTTCTTCTCCCAATAAAGGATTTTTAATGATTTATAATCTAGTTCAATATTTATATGATGTTACTCAGTATGTCATAATTCTTGTAAGTTAATGGCTGCATCCTGTAGTCACATCTTTCCACAAAGCCTCTAAATCCATACAGATAAAGAGAATAAATAGCATTGCCCATAGCTCATGGCTAGTCATAACTAGGAGACAGAGATGACTTCAAACTACAATTCACAGTGAATAAGTACACATTCGTAATAAGCAGAAGCAAACTCTGAAACTTCCAAAGAAATAAAAAATCAACAAGATTAGAAGAGAAGAAAGAAGAGTGAGGAGGAATCCTATTGGGGACAAAATTCAGATCACATCAACTAGGGTTTAACCTTGGTAGAAGAGTCCTACTCCCAGTGGAGAAATATTGTGAAGAATTCTGATAACTGGTGGATTAGATTAAAAGAAGGGGCTTGGAAAGTGTATGAGACCAGAGGAGGTGGCAATCGTGGGAATATACTACATCTAAGAGCGAGGGCAGCAGTGTAGAAGAGGGATGTATCAATTAGAAGCTTGGTTATGGAAGAACAAAAAGCATTTGAAGATAAAGAGCTAATGAAAACAAGGAAATGCTTCAATATGAATTAGTCTGAATTGCAGATGTAAAAGAAAACTATGAAATTCAAAATAGATACATATCAAAATGATGTAATATAAGAGCTGACTGAATTAAAGAAATAGTCGAAGAAAAAGTCATTCCAGTAATAAAAATTAATCACAAGGGAAAGTAGATATGTTTGATAATAGTAAAAGATACAGAAAATAAGAATGAAAAAAACCAAAAGAAGAAAAATAATAAAGATGGGTAAAGATCAAAGAGCCCAAGAAGATTGGAGCCCAAGAAGAACAAAAAACAATGAAATAGAACTAATCTTTAAAATGACAATCTGAGAAAACTTTTCTGAAATAAAAAAAGGCTTGGTTATACATATTGAAAAGGCCTTCTATGAGCTGGCAGAAATTTACTTTGAAATATATTCTAATAAAAATGCTGGGCTTTAAAGATAAAAAAAATTCCTTCAGGCTTTCAGATTGAAAAAAAAAGCAAGCCACTTACAAAAGAAACATAACTAACTTGGCATCAGAATTCTCAATGGCAACATATAAAGCAAGACCACAGTGGGGCAACGTTTTCAAGAAACAAGGATAGAATGACAAGGATTTTACATCCATTCAAGCTGTCTTGTAAGAATTAGATTAAAACAAAGCAGATTAACACTGTAAAACTGCAAGGAATATTATGCCCTCAAGCCCTTCTCAAGGAATCTAATACGGAGCAAATTTTATCCAACTTCTAAATGCTAGGGACTTCTTGGCAAATAGACTGACAATGAGGATTGGAAACATTTAGATGGGTATAAGTGTGGAAGACAGCATGTAATTTTGGTATGTGCTTGACAAAGTAGAAATAATGCAAATAAAAAGAAAATGAGGGGCTTCCCTGGTGGCGCAGTGGTTGAGAGTCCGCCTGCCGATGCAGGGGACGTGGGTTCGTGCCACGGTCCGAGAAGATCCCACATGCCGCGGAGCGGCTGGGCCCATGAGCCATGGCCGCTGGGCCTGCGCATCCGGAGCCCGTGCTCCGCAACGGGAGAGGCCACAACAGTGAGAGGCCCGCATACCGCAAAAAAAAAAAAAAAAAAAAAAAAAAAGACAAAAAAAGAAAATGAGAAGAGAGAAAGTGTCAAATAGGAAAAACCCATGAAATGTCAAGTAATTTTCATTTTGGGGTTCAAAATTATTATTTCAGGCTGAGAAACTGCATAGGACAAGCTTACGTAAGAAGGAAGACTATGAAGACTATACAGAAGTATTAGTATAAAAGTAATCGCTAAAAAAAATGCAAATCTTCCTATCAAAATATAAAAAGCAAGGAAAACAGAAAACATAGTGAAAAACACAATAAACGTATCATAATATAGTTAATTGTACATATATAAGTTGACCTATCTTATCTGACAGAGCTGAGACCAAATATATCAATTATATTAATGTATCTAAGTGAGATTAATCAGTTATTAAAAAAGAAGTTTTTCTGATTGGCTTACAAAGCAAAACCTAACTCTGCTACGTGCAAGTTACATACCGGAAACAAAGTGACCCGTAAAGACTAAAAATAAATAGTATTGGTAAAGCTATACCTTGTGTATTAGACACTTCTGTGCACCATTTCTAATCCTTTTAGGTCCTCTTCTAACTCCAGACACTGCTGGGGCTATTGGTTCCAAATAGGCTTTGCATCTGTGTGAACTTGATAGTGCCTTACTCTGAACCTATGCTATCTACCTCATTTCTGGCACAAGGAATTCTGTGATGTCATGGCAGGAAACACCTAAGACAACCTGCTCAGCAATCCTGTACAACCTAGAATTGTAGGGGAATTAACACCTGTGGAGCCACCCTTGAATAAGGGAGAGTGGGCAAGTACAGATAAATGATCTGTCTTTTATCCCCTGGGTGAATGGTTATGAGATGCATTTCACAAACCTCCTCAGTCCTGCAGTGTTGAGAACCAGGTATCTGAAACTGTAGCCAGTTTGATAAGCCAATATAATTTGATTGTGTTTGCTTTATTTCCTTTCTTATTTCACCCTCCCCATCCCTTGCTTTAGCCCTTTGGGAGTGTTTGCCCCAGGCTATGGTTTTGGTCTGAGCCACCAGTCAAATTCAAACCAAACGGAAGCAAAACAAAACAGGGATCACATTCTTTGTATTTGATAAGCTTGAGCTCAAGACTCAAAGTATTAAGGCATGAAAGGAATTTGATAAAACTAGAAGTTACAATTCACAATACATATATAAACGTTATGAATATATATGTGCCAGATAACACAGCCCCTGCAGAAGATGCAAACAGAGACCCTTTAACAATATCAGTCTTTATATGTGACACTCACAGTCCATTTAAATGTAAAAAATACATAGGCCTATAGAAGGCTTAAAGTACAAAATTAATGTAGTTAATTTTATGAATATATGTTAAGGTTGAAAACCTGAAAATTGAGAAAACACCATTTTCCAAGTGCACAATAATCTTGATTACATATCAAGTCTAACTACATACCAATTGTTAAACAACGACAACAACTCACTGAATTCCACAAAAATAATATGAACACTGTTCTATGGTCAAATACAGTAAAATTAGACATTTAATGATAAAATTTTTTAAAAAGCCGTTATTTAGAAATCTACAGAGCTTCTTATTAAACAATACTTGGTCAAAGGGGAAACACAAGCATCCAA